>NC_053440.1:31731183-32079886 GCF_007990345.1 Gossypium hirsutum
GGTCAACCAAAGTCCATACTTGGTTTTCATACATGGAATCCATCTCAGATCTCATGGCCTCAAGCCATTTCTCAGAGTCTGGGTTTGTCACCTTTTCTTGATAAGTCCTAGGCTCATCTTGATCTATAAGAAGAACATCACCATGCGTTGTAATGAGAAATCCATATCTCTCAGGTGCATGGCATTCTCTTAAAGATCTACGCAGTGGTTGCGTTTCTACAGCAGTTACTTGTTCCTCAATTTCTTGTGGAATTTACTGTTGTTCTATCTCTGGTTCAGTGGTATCTTGTGGTTCTCGAATTTCTTCAAGTTCAATCTTTCTTCCACTTCATGTTCTAGAAACAAAATCTCTCTCTAGGAAGACATCAGTCCGAGCAACAAACATTTTGTTCTCAGTGGGATTAAAGAAATAATATCCTTTGGTTTCTTTCGGATACCCTACAAAAATACACCTTTCACAGTTGGGTTCAAGCTTAGTAGACGTCTGACATTTAACATAAGCTTCGCAACCCTAAATTTTCATAAAAGACTTACTGGGACGTTTCCCAGTCCACATCTCATATGGCGTCTTTTGAACCGATTTAGATGGAACATGATTTAGTGTGAAGGCAGCTATCTCAAGTGTATGTCTCCAAAAGGAAGTCGGTAGATCAGCATGACTCATCATGGATCGAACCATGTCTAACAAAGTTCGATTTCTTCTTTCAGAAACTCCATTCCATTGAGGAGTACCAGGAGGAGTAAGTTGTGAGACAATCCCACATTCCTTCAAAAGATCATCAAACTATAGGCTCAGATACTCTCCACCTCGATCAGATCGAAGTGTCTTGATAGTTTTGCCTAGTTGATTTTGTATTTCATTTTTGAAATCCTTAAACTTTTTAAGGGACATAGACTTATGACGCATGAGATAAACATACCAATATCTACTGAAATCATTAGTGAAAGTAATGAAATAGTGAAATCCACCTTTAGCTTCTTTATTTATTAGTCCACATACATCAGAATGTATTAGGCCCAATAAATCACTAGCTCGTTCACTTTTACCAGTAAAAGGAGATTTAGTCATTTTTCTCAATAAGCAAGATTCTCATACTTCAAACTGTTCAAAAACAAATGAATCCAAGAGACCATCTTTATGGAGTTTGGATATGCGTTTCTTACTTATGTGGCCCAAACGACAATGCCATATATAAGTTTGATTTGAGTAATTTATTTTAAATATTTTAGTATATGTTATAAATGAGATTCATTTGATCTAAAATATAGAGGTCATTAATCAATTGTGCCGAACCATAGAGAACATTATTGAAATAAAAGGAACAACAATTATTCTTAATAATTATCTCAAAACCAATTTTGTCTAAACAAGAAATTGAAATAATGTTTTTAGTCAAACTGGGCACAAAATAACAATCCTCTAAACATAAATCAAGTCCACTAGGAAAAGATAAAGTATATGTTCCCACAGCTAATGCAGCAACTTTTGCTCCATTTCCAACTCGCAGGTCTACATCTCCTCTAGTCAAAGTCCTACTCATTTGTAGTTTATGTACAGAAGTAAAAATATGAGAACCACAACCATCATCTAATACCCAAGAAGTAGTAGTTGATAAATTAATATCAATAACATAAATACCTGAAGTACACGTTCTTCTTGTTTAGGCCTTCTTGACTTCCTTAAGATAGATAGGGCAGTTCCGCTTCCAATGTCTAGTCACACCACAATGAAAGCAGTTTCCTTCCTTAGACACCCCACCTTTAGGTTTCAGTGCAGCCTTTTCTTTTCCAGGCTTGGGCCTACCTTTGCCTTTGGGCTTTGTCTAAACTTTGGCCTTTCCTTTGCCCTTGTTGTTACGGATCATTAGTATGGGCTTGAGTCCAACCTTTTTCATGTTGCCTTCAGCAGTTCGTAATATACTGAGCAACTGTGGAAGAGTCTTGTCAATTTCATTCATATTGAAATTGAGGACAAACTAGCTGTAGCTATCCGACAACGATTGTAGAATAACATCAGTGTCCAACTCTTGGCTCAATGGAAACCCAAGCTTAGACAGACTTTCAATATAGCCAATCATTTTAAGGATATGAGGTTCTACTGGGCTTCCTTCAGCCAGCTTACATTGGAATAGGGCCTTAGAGGTATCGAACCTCTCTTGCCGTGCTCGCCCCTGATAAATTTCTTTCAGGTGTTCGATCATATCATAAGCAACCATGTCCTCATGTTGCTTCTGAAGCTCAAGATTCATAGTGGCAAGCATAAGACATCCAACGTCTACCATGTCATCGAGATGCTTCTAGTAAGCATCTTTATTAGGCCTCGAGGCATTAGCGAGTGGTTCATTAGGAAGTAGTTGTTCAACGAAATATAATTTCCGTTCTTTGTTTGAGGACAATCCTCAAGTTATGAAACCAGTCAAGAAAGTTCAAACCATTCGACTTGTCCTTCTCAAGGACCGATTGCAATGAGAGTGTATTAGTGTTTGCAACCATAATATATCTATAACTATAAAATATGTGTGTGAGTAAATTTACCAAGTTTATATCAATCAATAATAGGACTTTATTAAAAGATGTTCCCACTATTTTATTTCAAAATTAATAACCCTCATATATTAATTTCGGAAATACTTTCTCAAAAGTATTTCTAGTGGGTTAAGGATCCATATTTCACCTCCTCTTAAGTCAGCTTTTGCTTTACTCTCAAGATTATGTTATTTAGGTAAGCAACACTTGCTGATTACATCATATGTAACTCCTAATATTTGGTGAACAACTCTTGTTCTAATCATCTTATGATTTATCCAAATAACTTGCCTCTAGGTTTCTAATCCTATTAGAGTAACCTAGTTAAGTCATTAACCAATTTTAACCAGCGAATATCACTTGTTTATTCTTCGCATTTAACCAAGATAAATACTAGTACTTCGCTTTGGCAGAACCTACACAGTATTGATCGAGGCCTTAACGAGGGTAAAATTGGAAGGCTATATTGACTTTATATTTTAATAGAGGGATTTTATTAAGGTTGTTGCATCTCACCAATTATGGTCTACTTTAGTCCTTTTAGTCTTTTAATTGATCTCATCAATTAATGGGGTTTATTATTAACAAATTTTAAAATTGGTATGCTTTAAACATCTATAGCATCTTATACATGAATAAATAAAGCAATAAATAAATGCAATAATTATAGCCCTTTAACTAAGGTGGTTCAACCCAGGCCAATGGGAGAACCAAAAGGAAACCTAAAGGTGTAAACCGTTTCACAAGCTACCGGTCCACACTAGTGGGCCCATCTTCCTTCTCGTCTAGCCCACAACAAATCTTGCAAATTACAATATGCAGAAACTCGTTTTACATACGAGGGAGTAAGATGAGAAGAGAAATACAAGAGAATAGTAGTAAGGCACGACACGCAGGCTGTATTTATAAAATTTTCAACCTTTTATCAAATGGGTCATCGGGCTATAACTATGCATTTCAAACACTGTGCATGTCAAAAATAACATACATAATTCAACGTTTTGCAAATGTGAATTATAAAATATCCTTTCAACCTTTTATGGCCCACCAAGTTTTATTTATTATAAAATATACTGTAATAAGATAGGGATCTGAGGCGGTCAGAGGAAGTGGGTCGAAATACAAGAGGGAATTGCCACGGTAAGAGCCAGGGGTGCGAGGCGGATCCCCGCGGTACGAACTGCATACCCCAGTCAAATGAAACCTCACGATTTGATAACTTTAATCAACAAAATCGTATTTTTCAGGATTTTAATCCTTGAGGTTTCATACCGGAACAACCCTTATTCCATTAACCAATTAACTCTTATTGGAAATTGTAAATACCACCTTCGCATCATTACAGATTTGTTAACAGTTAACAGTAATGACATAAAACTGAATAGGCCACAACCATGATTAACATTTAATCAATTATCGAAAGGAACAATTATTAGGTTATGCTTAGACGATTTAAACAGTTGAAAACGTAATAAAATTAAAGCATGCATCTCATACAATTGCATTACCTAAGTATTTAAACCCGAGTCCTATCACACAAGTGGCTCTGATACCACTGTTGAAATGTCGGTACCCCTATTGCACAACAAAAGTTAATAAAAAAAATATAATTCCAGCAATTCAACCCATGGATCCATGTGTGAGGAACGAATTGGGGTGAAATAATTGTTTCGAAATTACCAAAACTTCAATCTGAGTAGACAACGACGCCTTAGCATTGAGAAGTCTAATCTATTATCGAACCAAGTCGCAACCTTTTATGATTCCGACCTCTGCGTAATCCACCCAGTTTGACAATGAACGGAAGAAATCTCCAAAATTGTTTTTGGAGAATTATTCGCTTGACGGCTGCTAGACTTCACAAGCAAAGTTTTTTTTAGGGTTTTTTTTAAAACTAACTCAACTCACCCTTTTATAATTGGTATATATATAATGAATCATAATTCATAAAATTTTTATCTGAACATAATAATCATAATTAAAAATAAATATAATAATGCTTTTTTAACCGAAAATTATAATTACATTAATTATAACAAGGATTTCGGTAAACTATATTTATTTAAATTTATATACGAACCAAATTCATATATTAATAGAATTATTTTCTCATGATGTGTACAACATCCTTGTACATATAATATGTTCGATATTTGATTGCCCGATTAAATTAATTCTGTAATTAATTTAATTCATGTGACAACCAAACACAATACCAACTATGTTTTATTCCGTTCATTTCAACCATAAGGTGTGACCCTATAGGTTCTTGTAACGTTAGCAGTAATACTAGAACGGTTCTAATGTTACAAACAATGAGTGGCATCTAGCAATGCATCATTGCTACCTAAGTTACAAGAAGTCATGATTCGACATAACCTTTTTGTGATTAACCTTTCATGCATTAATCCTTAAGTCCTTTATCTCTGGAATGGACACAAATCATGGAATAGTCACACTTGCATAGTCCATCCAATGTTCCTTGATATCTTGAGTAGACTATGATATATATAAATAAGTATGACATCTCATATCAACTTATTTGAGCATGACCATGCATTTCTAGTCTCACTCAATCAAGTGGCCTAAGATATTACTCCCATTATGTAGGAGGGACTTATCGTATATTGATCAACCATATCCCTCTACATAGGTTATGGTATATACAACATCAGCCTTTATAGAACAACCAGTTACGGTGTACGTTTGACTGTATCAAAATATACAACTCACGATGTTGGAATAATGATGATCTCAAGTCTGAGGATCATATACATATTAAACACAATGAGTAATGTTGTGACAATTACATACTAATCCAAGAAACATACTCATAGCGGGTCAATCCAATATGTTGTTCTCTAACACACATATTCATGCATTGATTTTGACACTCCATATCAATGACAACTCTTTATCATCAATCAACTACATGTTAGTGTTAATTCATTATTGTTTTCCTAGTCAACAATAATACTTGACTACGGATCTTTTAAGAATAATCATATTATTCTCAGGACATTATTATAAAATAATTTATATATACACACAGAAAAGAAACTGAAATAATAATGGTAATGCCTTATATTAATAAACATGGTAAATCAAGTATGTTATTACAACCATCTCATGATTGATCTTTGGGCATACTCTTACACTAACCACTTGATGATTTCTTTATTGACTACGTCCTTCATGATGGGGTTCAGTCTTCGTTGTCCATCAATCATCCCTTTTTCGCCATCTTCTAAGATAATCTTGTGCATGCATATAAATGGACTAATTTCGTGAATATCGGCTATGGTCCATCCGATAGCCTTCTTGAATTGTTTCAACACCAAAATGAGTTTCTCTTCTTGCTCAGCAGTTAATTCTGCTGAAACAATCACAGGCAGAGTAGAAGAGGAGTTACCTAAGTAAACATATTTCGAATGTGAGGGAAGTACCTTGAGTTCTAATTTAGGCGGCTCCTCGATTAGCGCTTTTGGTTAGGCATAATCCCTTTTCTCTAACTCCAAAGATTCAAAGTGGGATTGCGGATTAAATCCCTTTTGATTAGCTTTTAACAAGTCTCAGTATTCATCCTCCTTTTCATCATTTGGAGGATCTGATGTCAAAATTTGTTCCAATGGGTCCTCAACATAATTGAGTTCCTTCTCCATGATTAAATCCTCTAAATCAGACACTGCAGAACAATCATCAAATGTGTTAGGAAATGCATGGACTTAAAAACGTTAAATGTTACCTGATCATCCTAAACACGCATAGTAAGCTCGCCATTCTGCACATCAATAGGGTCCTTCCGGATGCTAAAAATGGTCTTCCTAGGATGATTGGCACCTCTTTGTCTACTTCAAATTCTAGAATCACAAAGTCACCAGGAAAGATAAATTTGTCTACACGTACGAATACTTCTTCGATTTTTCCTTCTGGATGTGCTAAGGATTGATTTGCTAATTGAAGTGTAACTGTAGTAGGTCTAACTTCACCTATCCCCAACTTCCTAAATATTGACATGGGCATCAAGTTGATACTCGCACCCAAGTCACATAGTTCCTTACCATAATATGTTGCTCCAACATTGCAAGGTATGGTAAAACATCCAGGATCGTTCAATTGTAGGGGTAGTTTGCTTGGAAGATATGCACTGTATTCTTTCGTTAGGGCTACCGTCTCAAATTCTCCAAGCCTTTTTTTTAGACAGGATATCCTTCATGAATTTGATGTAGTTCGACATTTGTTCAAGTGCTTCAACCAACGGGATGTTGATATGAAGTTGCTTGAGTACGTCTAGGAACTTCTTGAATTGAATTTCCCGCTTCTGCTTCTGAAGTCTTTGAGGGTAGGATGGTGGAAGTTTCTTTACTGGAACTAGTTGATTCATTTTCTTTGGCAATTTTGCATCTAACG
Source organism: Gossypium hirsutum (assembly GCF_007990345.1). Classification (NCBI taxonomy): domain Eukaryota; kingdom Viridiplantae; phylum Streptophyta; class Magnoliopsida; order Malvales; family Malvaceae; genus Gossypium; species Gossypium hirsutum. Next base: position 31,738,120 of record NC_053440.1, read on the forward strand.
GAGTTATTAGTTGATCAAAATTAGCTGGTTCAGAAGTTACCTTGTCGAATTTTGTAGATTCAATTTTTGGTGAAACTGGAATTTCAACACTCGGTTGAACTTCCTCTGAGTCTTGAGTGTCAGCTAGATCCTTCTTAACATCGACGGAATTGGGCTCTAAAGTCTTTCCGGTCCTCAATGTCAACGCTTTACAATGATCCTTCCCTGGATTCCTCAGATTCTCCATATCACTAGGTAAAGCACCTTGTGGTCGGTTTCTGAGTTTAGTTGCAAGTTGACCTACTTGATTCTCCAAATTCCTTAGAGAGGCATCATTTTTCGCCATTTATGCCTTCAATAGATTCTCTAGGCTATTGGATGGTTCAGCTTGGGTTAGTTTTTGAGCTTGTTGGGAAAAACTAGGTGGCTGGGTCGATCTAGGTTGGACATAATTGTTACTGGTTACTACCCCTTGGTTACTCTAGGAAAAATTCGAGTAGTTTCGCCATGATGGGTTATAGAAATTGGATTGCAGCCCTTGCCTTTCTCAATTTTGGTTTTGGTTACCTATGTAGTACACAAATTCTGGGTTCGATGGACATTCTTCGAACAAATGTCCTTCCCCACAATAAACACAGGCTACATTTTCAAATTGATCCAGTGGCTATGATGCAAAACTATTACACCTATTAGTAGTAAGAGTTTTTAACATTGAGGATATTGATGATACTTGAGATGCGAGTGAAGTAAGAGTGTCTACTTCATCTATTCCAGCGACTCGTCTTCCTAACACTACTCGATTGGTTGGCCATTGATAATTGTTGCTAGCAATCTTCTCAATGATTTCATAAGCCTCATTATAAGACTTAGAAAGGAGAGCACCATTAGCAGAAGCGTCCACTACCATCCTCGTGTGAGCATTGAGACCATTATAAAATGTCTCAAGTTGTATGCAATATGGGATTCCGTTATGAGGGCACTTCCGTAATAATTCTTTGTACCTTTCTCATGCCTCATACAATGACTCATCATCTATTTGTTGGAAAGTAGTGATCTCGTGCCTCAACTTAGCATTCTTGCTAGGTAGGAAATGCTTCATAAGAAATTTTTCTGCTAACTCTTGCCATGTTGAAATTGAGTTTGGTGGTAATGAGTTCAACCAAGTTCGAGCTTTATCTCTTAGTGAATATGGAAACGGCTTCAATCGTAATGCATCTTTGGGTACTCCAACTAACTTGAAAGAATCACTCATCTCCATAAATAGTCTTAAGTGTAGGTGAGGATCTTCGGTAGGCATTCCACTAAATTGGCCCACTGTTTGAAGCATCTGGAACATGATTGGCTTCAACTCGAACTATTGTGCCTGAATTTTGGGTCTCCTAATACCTGGATTAAGATCATGAAATACTGGCACGGCATATTGTCTCAAAGCTCTATCCCTATCATCAGCAATAAGGATAGGATTTTGAGCAAGGTTTGCTCTGTTTCCTTGATTCAGATTTTCGAAGTTCATTTCTTCAGTCCTTCTTTAACTTGCTTGTCTTGTTCGCTGTCGAAAATTTTATTCAATCTCAGGGTCTGCAGGGAGTAAATCGATGATTCGGTCAATACTCATAAACACCTAAAATAATCATAGAAAAATAAACCAAAATGCAAAACTAACAACTTCACAAATAATGACTTTTTTTTAAAACACAGTCCCCGGCAACGGCGCCAAAAACTTGGAACAACAGAAATATGCAAGTGTACACAATCACAACAAGTAATAAAGTGACAAGTAAATGTCAAGTTATCCTACCCACAGGGACTGTGAAAAGAATTATTTGTGAATGCTATTTAAAACACTTTGGTGAAGAAAAATATTTTTTTTGAAGAGGGTGATTAAAAACTAAGATTTTAAACAAAGTGAACTAAATAAATAAATCTCAAATGCATGATTTCAAAATACGATTTTAATCAAGACGACATAATTTTGTTAGATTAATTATATTTCTTAACTTAGAATTATTAAACTCATGTTTATATTGTTACGAATAAGTTCAAGGAAACTCGGTAATTTGCTAACTTATGAAAATACTCACCTGCCAAAATCCATTTATCTCTTGACTAAATCCCTATGTCAATTCTACTGATTAAACAAATCTTAATAGGCAAATATGTTGTTGCACATACATACTTATAAATTTGAAATAATCTCTTGTACATATCCCTATGTCAATTCAAACAATTAACTCGATTTAATAAGCACATAAAAGACTATGTGAGGTAACAAAGTATCCTTACCTTGAAACAGTTTAATCACAATAATCTTGCAAGTTATGCAAGGCAAATGTATTGTCAAATACAGTTGCTAATCTAACCCTCAGCTACCTTAGATGATTAAACATGCACTGATTAAGTACTGTGTCCATTAATTACAATTTCAATCTGTTTAAATAATTAATTCATTAGTTACCTAACAATTGTAATGCAAGAATAACTTAGTCATGATTTTACTTAATCAAGCATCTTATCGAGGCCTATAACAACATAACACAATTTTAATAATTTTAACAAATGAAATGCAATCAACATAACACAAATTAAATTCAAGCTAAATTGATTAAATTAACCATTCCAACAACATAAATATTGATAGATATGTTTAGCAGAACAATAACAAAAATTAAAGAGATAGGGAACATAACACAATTTTAATGATTTTAAAAAACAAAATGCAATCAACATAACACGAATTAAATTCAAGATAAATTGATTAAATTAACCATTCCAACAACATAAATATTGATAGATATGTTTAGCATAACAACAGCAAAAAATAAAGAGATAGGGAACAAGAATCAAATTTAGTGTTTTTTCTTGGCTTGACTAGTTGCTCCGTTATTCCTTCTCCATTGTCCTCATCGTCCAAGGCTACTATGGAAAATTAATTGCTGCTCTAAATAGCTGATGAATGTGCCTTTCCCAAGAGTAGAAATTGACAAGAGAGCAAGGGAATTTTGGAATGGAAAAGAAGAGAGAAAGTGGAGAGAAGAGAGGAAATATGTGAATGCTTGAGGTGTGTTTCTAAAATGAACAGCCTAAGGGGGTTTTTATAGCCGAGGAGGGCTGCTAAAAATAGCTAAAATTATCAGCCAAAGAGCCCTCCCTTGGCCGGCCACACATGTGGCAAGGCTGATAGTTTCAACTTTGCTAATTTAGGCTTGGGGCAAATCTATAAAGCCACCAATTGTGGAGGGGTTTGAATGCAACTTGAACAAGTCTTCAAGGGCCTCTTTGAAAGATTAAATAATCAGCTAATAAGCTGATTTGGGTTAGCTCTTGGGATGGTTTTTGGGCTGTCCATTTCTTGGTCGGCTCGGTTCAGTTCAACTAGACCACTTTTTCATAATTAAATAATAATAATTTATTAACCCAAATTAAATTCGATATAAATTAAAATTAATTATATTATGAATTAATACATATAATTTTGGACCGTCTTAGGCTGATATTTAGTTCGCCTCGATACTTCAAATTGCTTCTCGATTTTGTGCTTCTAGCAGTGTCTGCCGAGCCATTTTTTGCCTTTTGTGCAAATCTGTCGAAAATAACCAAAATTCATCAAAATTAATTATAAAATTAACTAAAATTCAACATGTTCATATTTTAAGTGCACTTTAGTTATTTTGTAAAAATTAATTATTTTTTTGACAAAAATTTTATCAAAACTGTATGATTTTAAGTTAAAAGGGTATGTAAAAATGTGTAAATTTCCGTGTTTCCAGTAGGCAACCTCGAATACGCCACAAAGGCACTTACAGAATTTTCTACAATGGCACTTATAAATACGCCACAAAGGAACTTATAGAATATGCCACAAAGGAACTTACAGAATCACGTGTTTACTGTCCTGGCAAACTTCCACAAAAAGTGCTATTGGTTTCTACTTCATGGACGTATTCCTCTTCATGTCATCATCTACCAATCAAGCCTCAAATTCATTGAAGGCATCACCATGAATGTTTTATTTATCATATAATGCCATGGATTTTTACCATATGGTAGTACATTGATAGCAGTAGAAAGAACATAGGTTTTTCTCCTTACTTATTGGTTAAATTGTTCCCATTTAGTTATCCTTAGCATATATTTTAGCATTTTTAGTTTAGTAAATTACATTTTATAACTTAGTGAATCCTAACCTATTTTATCCTTAATTTTGCTATCTTTTTGCATTAATGTTGCTGCATGAGTTATTTCCAAATTGCGTCCAAAATTGACGCCGCACCTGAGAGCTGTCCGTATAATAACTATAAATGCGTGAGTTGTCCAGTCTGGTATAACCAACTTGTACGTACAAGGAAAGAATAATTCTGAGGAAAGGACACCTGTATTGTTGGAGGAGGACATAAAAGGTTGATGTGAGAAGAAAAATAGAGGGGGAGAGCTTTTTCTTGACCATAATCTTTTTCATCCTACTTTGAAGCTTGCGGCTATGGTAGCTCAAGCCTCTCACAGGTGAGCCAGCATGAAAATTAATGCAGATTAGCTTCTGATGAGGAGATCTAAGTGCGAGACAAGAGGGAATAGAGATTCAGTCGAGTTGACTAAAAATAATATTCTCCACTCGATTCTTTCTTATTTCTTTATAAATGCTGGTGATTACTCTCTGTTTTCTATTTGTATGGAAGTGCACATGAATTCTTGGTTAAATGTTATCTTATTCAATCTTGCTTTTATTGTTTAATCTTGGGCTTTGAATGTTTCTTAACACAAAAGTGTTATTACAGTCACTAACACTAGAAAGTGTAGTGACAGTTCGAGCCAACAAGTATTATAACGGAAGTTGAATGAGGATTAGAGGAATTTAGTTCACTTGTTCTTAATAGTGCCATATTTCCATCATCGTAAGGTGGGGTTAATGTCAATGTTTAATTTTTAGATTAAATAGAGCAGTGACGCTTGGTAAGATATACATTGAAATTTATCACCTCAATAATCATCTGTCATTTTATACCTTGTAAGCACTTAGTATTCTGTTTAAGATTCATGTTGGGATCCCAATTTATCATTATCATATTTTATTTTATTGTTTTCATGTTGTTGCTCTGACAACTATCCTCATAATTTATCTCGTTTCTATCTAGTTATTGCATCGACACTAATAGAAAGAAAGAAGAAAACCAGCCCTGTGGGATCGATATATCCTTATTCCTTATGATATCATGATGATGCCTTGAAGATGCAATTATTTCCTTATTCCTTATAGGGAAGAGCCCGTACTTGGTTTTTTGGGCTACCTACCGGATCAATTACTTCTTGGGATGCACTAGTAACACCGTTTGTTTTGCGATTTAACTCGCCAACAATGAATGCTTGTCTTCAAAATGATATTACTACTTACCATCAGCTGGATGATGAAAATCTTCACACCACGTAGGAACATTATAAATCTTTACTTTGACTTTGTCCCCTACACGACATTCAACCAAAAACACAAATTGAGATTTTTATAATGGGTTGAATTCATACACAAGGAAACTTGTTGATACATCAACCAATGGACCTCTGTTGAATTGCACTTATAATGATGCTGTGAGAATTCTCGAGAGAATTGCTCAGAATGATTATCAATACCTTATCTCCATAGTTGCACAAGCAAAAACTAGTCCAGGAGTTATTGAATTGGATGCAATAACCGCACTAAGTGCTCAAGTTTCTTCTCTCACAAACATGATTAAAAATATGTAATAGACTAGTGGCATTGCACCTATGCAAGTCGCTCAACAAGTTGATGTTCCTACTTTTTGTTGTGATATTTGTAGTGATAACCATAGCTATGAAGATTGACCACAATCTGCAGAGAATGCCTGTTATATTATTACATTCGCAACAATTCTTATGGTAACTCTTACAACAACTTTGCACGCAACCAACCGTTTTGGGGAGCTCAGAATGCTAGACCAAATACCGTGACATTTAGATATGGGAATACATCTACTCAGTGCAATTATCATATTTTATTGTTTTCAAGTTGTTGCTCTAACAACTATCCTCACAATTTATCTCGTTCCTATCTAGTTATTGCATCGACACTAATAGAAAAAAGGCAACCATCCCTGTGGGATCGATATATCCTTATTCCTTATGATAACCCGATGATGCCTTGAAGATGCAATTATTTCCTTATTCCTTATAGGGAAGAGCCCGTACTTGGTTTTTTAGGCTATTTACCGGATCAATTATTTCTTGGGATGCACTAGTAACACAATTTATTTTGCAATTTAACCCGTCAACAATGAATGCTCGTCTTCAAAATGATAGTATTGCTTACCATCAGTTGGATGATGAAAATCTACAAACCACATGGGAACATTATAAATCTTTACTTTGACTTTGTCCCATGCACGACATTCAACCAGAAACACTAATTGAGATTTCTATAATGGGCTTAATTCATATACAAGGAAACTTGTCGACGCATCAGCCAATGGACCTCTGTTGGATTGTACTTATAATGATGCTGTGAGAATTCTCGAGAGAATTGCTCAGAATGATTATCAATACCTTATATCCATAGTTGCACAAGCAAAAGCTACTCCAGGAGTTATTGAATTGGATGCAATAACCGCACTAAGTGCTCAAGTTTCTTATCTCACAAACATGATTAAAAATATGCAATAGACTAGTGGCGTTGCACCTATACAAGTTGCTCAACAAGTTGATTTTCCTACTTTTTGTTGTGAGATTTGTAGTGATAACCATAGCTATGAAGATTGACCACAATATGTAGAGAATGCCTGTTATATTATTACATCTGCAACAATTCTTATGGTAACTCTTACAACAACTTTACACGCAACCAACCGTTTTGGGGAACTCAGAATGTTAGACAAAATACTATGACATTTAGATATGGGAATACATCTACTCAGGGCAATTATCATATTTTATTTTATTGTTTTCAAGTTTTTGCTCTAACAACTATCCTCACAATTTATCTCATATTCTTTTTTTCTTTACAGTGAAAGAAGTTGGGAAGAAGTTGTTAATAATAGATTACCCAGAGAAATGGGTAAAAGAAATTTCCACCCGAGATTTAATAATTGGTCCATTCTTAACCTAGGTAAAGTTCATCGTGTTGCGATAGAAATAAACAAAAACAAATAAGTTTTAGCTAATGTAATAAAGATACCAATTGTCGTTCCAATGATTCCATTTATTTTATTTATTTCAAATAGCTCAGGGATGAATACGTACGGAATGGAAATATTCCAACCCCCAATAAAGAACTGTTACAAATAACGAAGAAAGTAATAGATTTAGATAGGAAGCAACGTAAAATAAACCAAATTTGATACCTGATTATTCGGTTTGATGCCCTGCTACTAATTCTTCCACCGCTTCTGGTAAATCAAAAGGTAATCTCTCACATTCTGCTAGAGAAGAAATTAGAAAAACGATAAACCCTATTGGTTGACGCCACAAATTCCATCCCCAAAACCATATTTTGATTGCGCCTCAACTATATCAACTGTACTTGAATTGTTAGATAATTATAGTCGATGATAACATCACTATTTACATCGCTAGTCCAAAATCGTACATGAGATTTTCACCTCATACGGCTCCTCGCGGGTCACAAATAAATTTTAGGACCAAATCAGTATTATTTATCTTCGTATGGTTGTAGAATAGATAGAGAAAAAATAGATTGGAAGGTCCAAAATTATACCAATGGAATTCTGTCTGCTATATTTTGAAGAATAAAAAATAAGTGCTTCTGAATTGATCTCGCCCATTCATAATTTCAATTTTGATTTGTTGAGTAATAACTTAAGCCTTCAATGAAATGCTTCTTGTAGAATATCAATAGATATTTCAACCCATTGTTTTCTATTACGAAAAAAATGAAACATTCCATTAGCTCATAAATCATGACACGGATTAGATCTCTTTATATCTATGAAAGAAAGAAAAAAAGATTTCTTTTTTATTCTTTATTGTTTCTTTTTCGTTCCTATTCTGCTTTTGGATCTGATAAAACCACGAATGGGGCTTAAACTAAAAAATAGGAAAGGATTATTTCGTTCTTGATAGTCATTACTTTAATCGGCAGATAGGAGGATACTCTGGACCGGAATCATGGGGAGTACTGCCTAGTCATTTCTACGAATTTTAAGCCCCAATTAGTATTCTTTTTATGTTATCCAGAAGTCTCTTTTTATATAATTTACATAATCTCTATTACCAATCTTTTATGTATTTTGGTGTTCCTAACCATCCACTCGTTTTTTGTTCAATCCCCTATTTGTTTAGCAATACATGTATGGGAATCCATACAAAGGATAGCGAAAACTCTATACGGTTGATCTTTTGAGCCCGCTTCAAGCTAGATTGACTAATCAACCCGTCTTGGGGTAAAGACTTCTTCCACTTACGTTTTCTTCCACTTACCTCTTGTACATAGGAAATGAGATTCCATTTTTTTGTTTAATTTACTATGAATTTATAAGCTGCTTTCTTTCACTCATATATAACTATCTAATTTAGTGTATCAACTCAACTTATTTTCTAGAACGAAAGGAATAGGTAAAATAAAAGTTTCTATTTCAACGAATTGCACGTAGAGATAATGATAAAACATATAGAGTTAATGGTATTTCATAACTAATTGATTGAGCAGCAGCTCGCAGACCACCTAAAAAGGAATATTTATTATTTGATCCGTATCCTGACATAAGAAGTCCAACGGGAGCAATACTTGAAATGGCAATCCATAAAAAAATACAGATATTGAGATCGGCTAAAATAAGGCGAGAGCTAAAAGGAATTACTGAAAAACTTAGTAAAATTGATATGTCTGCTATAGCTGGTCCAATACAAAATAAATGAGTATTGCCTCTAGATGGAAGAATACTTTCTTTGAAAAGTAGTTTTGTTCCATCTGCTAGCGCTTGAAGAATGCCCAAAGGACCGGCGTATTCAGGCCCAATACGTTGTTGTATTACTGTAGATATTTCTCTTTCTAACCATACAATTACAAGAACACCTATTGTGATTCCAAAAATAAGAGTCAAAAGAGGGACCAACATCCATATGATCCCATTGGTTAAAAATATGCAATAGACTAGTGGCGTTGCACCTATACAAGTTGCTCAACAAGTTGATTTTCCTACTTTTTTTGTGAGATTTGTAGTGATAACCATAGCTATGAAGATTGACCACAATAAATAGAGAATGTCTGTTATATTATTACATCTGAAACAATTCCTATGGTAACTCTTACAACAACTTTACACGCAACCAACTGTTTTGGGGAACTCAGAATGCTAGACAAAATACTGCGACGTTTAGATATGGGAATACATCTACTCAGGGCAATTATCATATTTTATTTTATTGTTTTCAAGTTGTTGCTCTAACAACTATCGTCACAATTTATCTTGTTCCTATCTAGTTATCGCATCGACACTAATAGAAAAAAGGCAACCATCCCTGTGGGATCGATATATCCTTATTCCTTATGATATCCTGATGATGCCTTGAAGATGTAATTATTTCCTTATTCCTTATAGGGAAGAGCCCGTACTTGGTTTTTTGGGCTATCTACCGGATCAATTACTTCTTGGGATGCACTAGTAACACAGTTTGTTTTGCAATTTAACCCACCAACAACGAATGTTCATCTTGAAAATGATATTATTGCTTACCATCAGTTGGATTATGAAAATCTTCAAACCATGTGGGAACATTATAAATCTTTACTTTGGCTTTGTCCCATGCACGACATTCAACCAGAAATACAAATTGAGATTTCTATAACGGGCTGAATTCATATACAAGGAAACTTGTCGACGCATCAGCCAATGGACCTCTGTTAGATTGTACTTATGATGATGCTGTGAGAAGTCTTGAGAGAATTGCTCAGAATGATTATCAATACCTTATCTCTAGAGCTGCACAAGAAAAAACTACTCCCGGAGTTATTGAATTGGATGCAATAACTGCACTAAGTGCTCAAGTTTCTTCTCACACAAACATGATTAAAAATATGCAATAGACTAGTGGCGTTGCACCTATACAAGTCGCTTAACAAGTTGATGTTCCTACTTTTTGTTGTGAGATTTGTAGTGACAACCATAGCTATGAAGATTGACCACAATATGCAAAGAATGCCTATTATATTAGTACATCCACAACAATTCTTAAGGTAACTCTTACAACAACTTTGCACGCAACCAACTATTTTGGGGAACTCAGAATGCTAGACAAAATGCTGCGACATTCATATATGGGAATACATCTACTCAGGGCAATTATCATATTTTATTTTATTGTTCTCAAGTTGTTGCTCTGATAACTATCCTCACAATTTATCCTGTTTCTATCTAGTTATTGCATCGACACTTCGAGAAAAAAAACAACCATCCCTGTGGGATCGATATATCATTAATCCTTATGATATCCTGATGATGCCTTGAAGATGCAATTATTTCCTTATTCCTTATAGGGAAGAGCCCGTACTTGGTTTTTTGGGCTACCTACCGGATCAATTACTTCTTGGGATGCACTAGTACCACAGTTTGTTTTGTGATTTAACTCACCAACAATAAATGCTTGTCTTCAAAATGATATTACTACTTACCGTCAGCTGGATGATGAAAATCTTCACACCACATGGGAACATTATAAATCTTTACTTTGACTTTGTCCCCTGTACGACATTCAACCAAAAACACAAATTGAGATTTTTATAATGGGCTGAATTCATATACAAGGAAACTTGTCGATGCATCAGCCAATGGACTTCTGTTGAATTGTACTTATAATGATGCTGTGAGAATTCTCGAGAGAATTGCTCAGAATGATTATCAATACCTTATCTCCATAGTTGCACAAGCAAAAACTAGTCCAGGAGTTATGGAATTGGATGCAATAACCGCACTAAGTGCTCAAGTTTCTTCTCACACAAACATGATTAAAAAATGCAATAGACTAGTGGCGTTGCACCTATGCAAGTCGCTCAACAAGTTGATGTTCCTACTTTTTGTTCTGAGATTTGTAGTGACAACTATAGCTATGAAAATTGACCACAATATGCAAAGAATGCCTGTTATATTAGTACATCCGCAACAATTCTTATGGTAACTCTTACAACAACTTTGCACACAACCAACCATTTTGGGGAAGTCAAAATGCTAGACAAAATGCTGCTACATTCAGATATGGGAATACATCTACCAAGGGCAATTATCAAATTTTATTTTATTGTTTTCAAGTTGTTGCTCTGACAACTATCCTCACAATTTATCTTGTTTCTATCTAGTTATTGCATCGACACTAATAGAAAAAAGACAACCATCCCTGTAGGATCGATATATCCTTATTCCTTATGATATCTTGATGATGCCTTGAAGATGCAATTATTTCCTTATTCCTTAGAGAGAAGATCCAGTACTTCATTTTTTGGGCTACCTACTAAATCAATTACTTCTTGGGATGCACTAGTAACACAGTTTGTTTTGTGATTTAACCCGCCAACAATGAATGCTCGTCTTCAAAATGATATTACTACTTACCATCAGCTGGATGATCATAATCTTCACACCACATGAGAAAATTATAAATCTTTACTTCGACTTTGTCCCATGCACGACATTCAACTAGAAACCCAAATTGATATTTTTATAATGGGTTGAATTCATATACAAGGAAACTTGTCAATGCATCTGCCAATGGACCTCTGTTGGATTGTACTTATAATGATGCTGTGAGAATTCTTGAGAGAATTGCTCAGAATGATTATCAATACCTTATCTCCATAGCTGCACAAGCAAAAACTACTCCAGGAGTTATTGAATTGGATGCAATAACCGCACTAAGTGCTCAAGTTTCTTCTATCCCAAACATGATTAAAAATATGCAATAGACTAGTGGCGTTAGACAAGTCGCTCAACAAGTTGATGTTCCTACTTTTTGTTGTGAGATTTGTAGTGACAACCATAGCTATGAAGATTGACCACAACATACAGAGAATGCCTGTTATATTATTACATCCGCGACAATTCTTATGGTAACTCCTACAACAACTCTGCACGCAACTAACCATTTTGGGGAACTTAGAATGCTAGACAAAATGCTGCGACATTCAGTTATGGGAATACATCTACTTAGAGCAAGTATAATCAAAGACAAGGGAATTATAATCAACAATAGTAGAACTACAATCAGCATACTTAGATGTATCCACAACAAGGCTAGACACATCCACACCAAAATCTGATGTAGCCACAGCACTTTTCAATACTGAATTAGCATGTTCAAGGACATCAACAACAATCGTACACTCAAGCTTCTACTTCTGACCCGTTAGTAGCATTTGAAGCATTATTGCGGAAGCATATTACTCGTACGGAAGCTATCGTACAAGGGAATTCATCTTCCATTTGAGCATTGGAGGCACAATTAGGACAACTTTCTTTAAATCTGAATACTCGACCACTAGGCTCATTACCTAGTGACACGAAAAATCCCAATCTAAGGGGGAAAGAACATTGTAGGCTATCACTCTTAGGAGTGGTAAAAAAATTGGCAAATTACTTATAGACTCTACTGTAGCACCTCAAGATATGAATGTTGCGACCACTGGCGGGAAGGTTGAATTTGAAGAGTTTGTCAATGCATCAAACAAATAAGTTCCAAAAACTATCACTCATATGTGTAATGTTCGACCTTTGAAACCATTGACGAAATCAAAGATGTCGACACAAGTAGATGTATCTCTACCTTTACCTTTCCCACAAAGATTCAGGAAGAATGAGCATGACAAGTAGTATCAGCAGTTCCTGGACACACTAAAGCAACTACGGATCAACATTCTTTTAGTAGACACTCCGGTACAAATTTCGAGTTATGAAAAATTTATGAAAGACCTTTTGTCCAAGAAGAAGAAGCTCATTAATATTAAAACTATTGCACTCACAAAAGGCTGTAGTGCTATTTTGACAAACAAGTTGCCCCCTATTTTCAATTGGAAATCATTATTTGGGAAAGGTTTTATGCGACTTGGGAGCTAGCATTAACCTAATGCCACTATCTACTTTCAGAAAGTTGGGAATTGGTCACATGAAATCTACTGCAGTGACATTACAAGTAGTCGATCGATCATTGGCTCAATCTAAAGGGAAAATTAAAGATGTTTTAGTTCGTGTGGATAAATTCATTTTTCCGACTGATTTTATCATACTTGACTGCGAGGTAGACAAGGACTAACCATGCGACTTAATGACTAGCAAGTCACCTTCAGTGTTTTTGAATTTATTCAATGCAATGACAAAGAAGAATGATATGCTGTCAATGTGCTAGATGATCTAATTAAGGAATAATTCAATAACTAAAGCATAGTACTTTTTGAAGAGTTTGCAGCGACATCTGTTGCCGAGTCCTTAGACAATTGTGACAGCATGGTTGAAGCTAATAATCTTGAACTCAAGCATAGATGGCAAATTAAATCCTTAGACCTAGCTAACAAAACAACCCCAATTTTTAAACCATATATTGAAGAAGCTCCTACTCTAGAATTGAAACCACTGCCTCATCATCTTAAATATGTCTTTATGGGTGATCACAATTCTCTCCCAGTTATTGTCTCCGCAACACTAGATGTAACTCAAGAAGAGAAATTGGTCCATATTCTCAAGCAACATAAACGAGATATTGCTTGGGGTATTACCGATATTCAAGGTATTAGTACTTCTTTTTACATGCATAAGATCAAGTTGGAAGATGAAGGCAAGCAATCGATTGAATAGAAAAGAAGATTAAATGAGAAGATGAAAGAAGTTGTCAAGAAGGAAATCATAAAATGGCTTGATGCTGGAATTATTTACCCGATTTCTGATAGCAATTGGGTAAGTCCAGTGTAATGCATACCTAAAAAGAGTGGCATCACCGTGGTTGACAATGATAAGGATGAATTAATTCCTACACGCATTTTCATGGGATGACGAGTTTGTATGGATTATAGCAAATTGAATGCGGCCACAAAGAAGGATCATTTCCCACTTCCTTTCATTGACCAAATGCTAGACTGGCTTGCTGGAAAGGCCTATTATTTCTTTTTAGATGGCTATTCTAGGTACAATCAAATTGCTATTGCATCGAAGGATCATGAGAAAACAACCTTCACCTGCCCCTTTGGTACTTTCGCTTTTTGCCGTATGCCTTTCGGTCTTTGCAACGCACCAGCAAAATTTCAAAGGTGCATGATGACAATATTATCAGATATGATCAAAGACTCTTTAGAGGTTTTTATGGATGATTTATCAGTCAATGGGAATGATTATGATCATTCCATTGACAAATTGGATAAATTATTAAAGTGATGTAAGGACACACATCTTGTCCTGAATTAGGAAAAATGTCATTTCATGGCAACTGAAGGCATTGTGTTAGGCCATTGCATCTCTAGTCAAGGCATTCAAGTAGACAAAGCTAAGGTGGAAATCATTCAGAAATTACCTCCATCAATAAACGTGAAAGGTATTTGTAGTTTTCTTGGACATGTGGGATTTTACTGAAGGTTTATTAGAGATTTTTCAAAAATTGCAAAGCCTTTGGGGAATTTTCTCTACCCCTTCTTACCCTGACAAAGCAGGGGCACCTTGCATCCTTGAACCGATAACCATCTTTCGACTAACCTAGCCTCCTCCATCCCTTGGGAGCAACAAGGGGTAGTACAAGAATATTCACGTGTTGTCCATCGACTATGCCTTTCAGCCTGATCTTAGGCCCTAACTCACCCTCTGTGACGAACCTTACGGAAGAACCCTTGGGTTTTCGGGGCATTGGATTTATGCTCATTGCTGGAACAAAATTGAAAATTATTCTTTGACGATGCATGTCTATATGCCTTTATTCAGTTAAAAAATTATCTAGTGAATATACCCATTGTCATTGCACCAGATTGGTCTCAACCTTTTGAAGTTATGCGTGATGCAAGCAACTTTGCTATGGGTGTGGTTCTAGGACAACGAAAGGGAAAAATATTTCACTCCATCTATTATGCTAGCAAAACTCTTGTAGAGGCTCAATTCAATTATACGACCATAGAGAAAGAATTGCTGGCTGTAGTCTTTACTTTCGATAAGTTTTGTTCCTATCTTGTCGGCGCAAAGGTTTCTATCTTCATTGATCACTCGGTATTGAGATATCTCTTTGCGAAAAAGGATGCTAAACTAAAACTAATGCGCTCAATATTACTGTTGCAATATTTTGACATCAAGATAAAAGATCGTAAGGGTTAAGAGAATCAAGTTGCAAACCATCTGTCTCGATTGGAAGTTGGCAGCGAAGACAAAAACATACTTCAAATTGTCGACACATTCCCAGATGAGAAGTTATTTGCTGTAGATGCAAATCTTTGGTATGCGGATTTTCTTAATTATCTAGTGTGTGGAGAACTTATAATTCAAGGTATGCAATGACAACATAATTCAACGTTGTGTTCCGGAAGAGGAGATGCTTTCAATCCTGAAGCATTGTCATGATTCTCCTTATGGAGGTCATTTCGGTGGTATGAGAATTGTTGCTAAAGTTCTCCAATCAGGATTCTACTAGTTTTCGTTATTCAAAGATGTCCACAATTTTGTAAATCAATGCGATATGTGTCAGCGCACCGGTTCTATATCCTGACGCAATGAAATGTTGTGGTAGCCAATTATGGTGGTTGAATTATTCGATGTTTGGGGTATGGATTTTATAGGATCATTTTCAAGTTCATTTGGAAATCTTTATATATTAGTAGCTGTTGACTGCGTCTCAATGTGGGTTGAAGCTGTTCCAATCCCAAAGGATGATGCAAAGACAGTGCTAAAATTTTTCACAAGCATATACTTACCTGCTTCAGCACACCAAATGTATTGATTAGTGATCAGGGTAAACACTTTCATTGCAACTAAGTGGCGACTGCACTAAAAAGATATGAATTTAATCATAGAATGACTACTACTTATCATTTGCAAACTAATGGACAAACTAAAGTATCGAATCGAAAAATTAACAATATTCTTGTGAAGGTTGTATACCCTTTGAGGAAAGATTGGTCTTTCCGATTGGATGATGCTTTATGGGCATTACGAACAACATACAAAACTCTATTAGGGATGTCATCGTATCAATTGGTTTTTGGGAAAGTATGTCACTTGCCAGTTGAACTGGAACACAAAGTAATGTGGGAAATTAAGCAAGTGAACATGGACTATGAAGCGACTAGAAAGAAAAGGCTGTTAAATATCACTGAACTAGAGGAGATTATGAGAAATGACAATGAAAATGCTGTGATTTATAAGGAAAAGACCAAACGATGACATGACAAGATTATTTTACAACAACAATTTATCGCAGGTTAACAAGTTTTATTATTCAATTCTCGACTTAAATTGCATCTGGGTAAATTGCGTTCACGTTGGTCTGGACCTTTTGAAGTTGTCGACGTATTTCCTCATGGTGCAGTCACAATTTGAGATTTACGTGATGGACACTAGTTCAAAGTAAATGGATAGAGGCTGAAACACTATTTTGGCAACAGTGATCAATAGCAGGCAGAGACTATTAAATTGGTCGAAAATTTTTAATTTTTAATTATTACTCCGTAATTTTAGTTTATTTTATTCATGTTTTGTTTTAAATTTTTTTCCTTCCTTTTTGCAGAATAATTAGGTACCATTGTCGACGCATTGAAATTTTGATGTCAACGCATTCCGTAATTCTGTACTACCATTTATAACTCATCAGGATTTAGAGAAATTCAGATTCCACCGTTGGATAAAAAATCACTCAGCCGTTTGCTGCTTCTAAGTGGGCACAATTTCTACTAGACACAACTATTCTCGCCAGCTTTTTATCTTTCCACAAAACAACACGCCTCTCCATCTTTCTCTTTCTGTCACTATAAATCATCCTTCATTGTATCGACTGTAATGCATTCAGGCAGCCATTTTTATTTCCTTTCTCTTCTCAAGATCATATATTTTCAACTTTAAACCGTTTTCCCTCAACAAAAGATGGCCAAAACGAGAGGCTCGGTCAAGAAAGCCACCAAATCTGTTAAAGAACATGCATCATCTACTACCATAGTTCGTGAATCAGAATCCCTTAGGCTAGTGCAGAAAAAGGAGCTAGTAATCTTTTTGAATAAAGTGAAAAAGGAATGATTTCAAGACAACATGTTGAAGTGAAACTTCCACCCTGAACAGGGCATTTCCCTTTCGCAACAACAAGACTTGGGTAAACAAGTCTACAAAACCATCTCGAAGTTGAAGTGGGAAACTTTTTGCACCCATCCTAGAAGCTATTCTCCTTTACTAGTATGTGAGTTTTATGCTAACCTTTATGATCATGAGTTAGAGTCCATTTTTGTTTGAAAAGGCTTAATACCATGGGACGCTAAAAAAATCAATGAGCTGTACAACACCAAGGTGGATGTAAACGATCAGTCCGAGTTCATTAAGGATATCACAGATGAAAAATGAGACTTGTTGGTGAAAGTGTCAAAGGAGCATTGTAGACGAGTTCCTATCAAAAGAATTATACGATGCACCCTCGCTTCTTGATGCTGCAAAGTAAAATCTAGTTTTATTTTGCCAACTGTAGGCTAAAGCCCTCTACTCACAGCACCACAGTCACCTTCGATAGAATGTGTTTGATACATTTTATTGTCAAGGGCAGAAAGATTGATGTCGGCGTAATACTCCACCAGGAAATCGCTGACTGTGCCGCAAGGAAAACTGGAATCTTGGCTTTCCCATCATTGGTGATGTTATTGTGCCAGCAAAGAGGAATCGTGCCCTGTGATGGTGGGGAAGTCCTGGAAAATAAGGGCCCGATCAATGAAGCCTCTATAGAAAGAATGGCTCACGACAAAGATACGCCGATACTGAAGGAGGTAGAAATAAGCAAGACAAGAAAAGGAAAAACCAAAGCTGACAATAAAGGAACAAACCTAAATGAAGAGACATCATTATGACGCAAAATGAAAGATGTCAAAAAAATGGTCAATTCCATCAACAATAGGCAGGTCAGGCTTGTCGCTACAATAGAAGATATGGAGAAATCCCAGAATTTGTTTTATGGTTATACCAAAGCCTGGAACAGTTCTTTTGTAGCCACATTAAGCCAATTGAGCCCATCCCCACTACCAGAATTCCCAGTGTTTCCACCAATCATTCGAAATTATGAACTCTCATCCCCTCCCATTGTACAGGTCTCTGATAATGACAAAGAAGAGGAATCCAAGGACATTGAAAAATGCCTGCGAATGATTGATAGATTGTCCGAGGATGGTATTTTTGCTGATCAAAAGGACACTGTTTTTTATAAGGAATTTGCTATTGTAGAATACGAAGTAGTTGCTGAAGAAGAAAAAGTTGCTGAAGATGAAAAATAAAAAGAAGAAAAAGATTATATTGTAAACATTGTTACCGCATCTGAGTCTGTGGGTGCAAATATTGATAATTTGGAAATAGATAGAGCGAGATCGGTGAAAGTTGCTGAGGTAACCAGTGACGAGTAATGCAATTCATTAGCAATAGTGGTCTACACTGGACCACTCCAAGTGGCCTCTCCTGCACAAGAAGCAGCCGATGATGCCAGGGCAAAATCAAAAACTGAGGAGCAATCCGAGGACCGTGCGAAGCCCAAAGAAAAGAAGAGAAAGTGCTCTAAGGATAAAAAAAAGAAAGAAGGAGGAGAAGAAAAGGAGAAGGAAGAAACATCATGCTGCCACATCGATGGCTGAGGATAACTGAGTTAGTTTATTTTAAGCTTTCGCTGTAGTATTCATTGCATTGCATGTGGCTGTAAGTTTTATTTTAATAAGTAAACATTATCATTGCATTTTTATTGTCATTATATTTTCATGTCAGTACATTGGGGACAATAAAAACTTTAAGCTTGGGGGACTGCACATGGGGCTTAGAAATGCACCCACATTTAAATTTCTTTTCAGTAATGAAGCATGAAAGGTTTAATTATTGTTAATGAAAATTCTTCAACATTTTTTGTTACATTCGATGTTTAATTCTTGAATCATGTGAATTATCAATGGATGAGTTGGATAAATTTGACAGAAGGTTGTAGCTTCAATTCTTTGATGAATGGATTAGGTTGCATTAATAATGGATGACTGCTATCATTCTTTAAATCTTGAATGAATATACTTTTTATAGCTACTTATATATATAGTTATAAATTAGAGACACTCCAAAGTGGGTGTAGTATGGAATGTTAAAGAGGGAACACTCCAATACAAACGTTAGAAAAATCAATCTAGGCAAAGGCTATCGCTGCATGAGTGTGTGTCGGTGCAATTACGTACTCCCTGGGAGTTTGTTGCACTCCATCGTTAGTTCTCAAGAACAGGGGTATAATAATGCAACGATATCCCTTATTTCAAAATATATATAATATATAAATAATTAGTATTATACAATAAATGTAATATTGGTAGATAGAACTTAGGGTTTGAAGCATGATGCTAGCATTGATGTAGTTGCAACCTTATTCATTCATGCTTATGTATTGTTGATGCAATATTCTTTCATCTGAACGTGATTCATTCATTGGGAATTTAGAGGGTTCAAGTTGCTAAAATGATCATTTGCCTTAGTAAAATTTTTGTAGCCTTGCTAGTTTCTGTTTTACTTGAGGACAAGTAAAAACTCAAGTTTGTGGGTGTGATAGCACTAGAAAGAAATATGTTTTCCTCCTTACTTATTGGTTAAACTGTTCCCATTTAGTTATCCTTAGCATATATTTTAGCATTTTCAGTTTAGTAAATTGCATTTTATAACACAGTGAATCCTAGCCTATTTTATCCTTAATTTTGCTTTCTTTTTGTATTAATGTCTCTGTATGAGCTAATTCTAGATTGCGTCCAGAATTGTTGCCGCACCTGACAGTTTTCCGGATAACAACTAAAAACACGTAAGTTGTTCAATCTAGTATAACCGACCTATACGTACAAGGACAGAATAATTCTGAGGAAATGACACCTGTACTATTGGAGGATGACATAAAAGGTTGACGTAAGAAGAAAAATTGAGGGGGAGAGCTTTTTCTTGACCATCATCTTCTTCATCCTACTTTGAAGCTTGCGACTATGGTAGCTTAAGCCTCTCACAAGTGAGCCAGCATGAAAATTAATGCATATTAGCTTCTGACGGGGAGACCTAAGTGTAGACAAGAGGAAATAGAGAGATTCAGTCGAGTTGTCTAAAAATAGTATTCTCCACTTGATTCTTTCTTATTTCTTTCTAAATGCTTGTGATGACTTTCTATTTTCTGTTTGTATAGAAGTACACATGAATTCTTGGTTAAATGTTATCCTATTCAATCTTGCTTTTATTGTTTAATCTTGGGGTTTGTGTAACACCCCTTACCCGTGTCCGACGCCGGAACAGGATACAAGGCATTACGGTATTAAACACAAGTAACCATACAAAACCGAGCCACAAAATTTCATTTTGTTTAAAACTATCTATACACATGCATATCATCCCTTATAATGGCATGCGGGGCCCTAAACATACATTGGAAGTGGTTTGGAACTAAACCGAAAACTTTGGAACACTAAGAAAATTTTCATGTTTTGGAGGGTCACACACTCGTGTTCTAGGTCGTGTCCTCCACACGGCTGAGACACACGGCCGTGTCTCTACCCTTGTGGCCGAGAAATTGGTTATTTTCCCAACCATTTTTTACCCTCATTTGCACATACTTAAACATAACTTCAAAGGTACATTTCTTGGCATAAATAAGCTACCAATACATCAATAATTCAGCTTTAGATTTGTCATTTAAAACCAACAAACTTAGTCACATTCAATATGCATCATTAACAACTCTTATACGTGCATAATTATATCTAATTAACATACCTTACCATTAAAAAAAACTTAGCCATTGGACATCAAGATTTCTAGCACAACTCATCATGTATCATGCAAACACTACTCACATCACAAGACATTGACATATAATTAATATATATATGTATAGGCTTGCAACCAATTAGGCAATATAAACCAAGCTACATGGCTACACATAAATCAAACCTTTAACCATTATAAGTTAAAACATTTGGCCAAAACATGATAACTCATACACAAAATGACTAAGTCCTTATTCATGCCATAAACTTAAAATGCTTGAATACATTGATACCGATCAATAGCTTGATAGTGTGATAGAATCTCTGATGATCTCTAACTCGAGCTAGTATCTGTGACACTATAGGAAAAAGGAAAGAAATGGGGTAAGCTATATAGCTTAGTAAGTTGGTATGTAAATAATAAGTAATCTGTTAACATACTTTTACCAATCCTCACAATATGTTCTCAAGATAATACAATCATAATTGCACATAGTTCCACTGTTTACTCATATTCATATCAAGTTATCTACTCAATTCATAGTCACTAAATTATTTATATCTTGCGTTACAAAACTCCAAATTAAGATCTGCTTGATTTTTTCTAAACTAGACTCACATATCTTCTTACCATAAAATTTTCAGAATTTTTGGTTTAACCAATAAGTACAGTTAATTCTTCAAAGTCGTCCTTGTTCTGCTATCTGACAGTTCTATCCCTTCTTCCCTAAAAATTAATTATCTCTTAATACGGGACTCGGATGATGTTTCCATTGTTTCTATTGAAAACTGACTCATTAAGCTTTAACTTCATGTTTTATTTAACCTCTAATGCAATTCCAACAATTTTTGGTGATTTTTCCAAGTTATACAACCGCTGCTATCTAAAACTATTTTATTGCAAATTTTACTCTTTCATGATTTCCTTATTTTCATTTGCATTTCTTTACTTTTCACGCTTATTCCATATACGTGACACACAAGTCATAAACTTATCATTCAACCATGGTCACAAGCTCGTGCATATAACCAAAGCATTTTTCGAATTGATCACTTGATAATTCATTTCATAAGAAATTGTATAATTTAACCTTACCACTCTTTCATTAGCACTAGCATATTTTCACTTAAATACTTACCATTTCAACCAATAGCTTGGCATTTGCTTAAGCATCAAGCAACAACACTGGTTAGCATACTTGCACATATTGCTTATAAATTCAACATTGATAAACTTATTTTCTAAACATATCACACTTGAGTTTATTTCTCGTCTCAGCATACATAATTTATTTGTCAAATACAATATAATCAATAAATACACTTCCTTTAGATCAAAATCAATAATAATCTATAAATCTTTCAATTCAATCACATAAGTCTCTTACTATTTCTTACTGAATCGAAGAACGGCTTACATATATGAGTACATCGTTCTTTTTGTGCCATAGTCCAACTATGGTCTTACACATGCATTGCCATGGCCCTGCCATGGTCTTACATTTGTAGTGCCATAACCTAGTTATGGTCTTATCATCAGAATGCCATAGCCCAACTATGGTATTACATATAAACATTGTCATGGTCCAACCATGGCCTTACGTTCGTAGTGCCATAACCCAGTTATGGTCTTACCTGTTAATTCATCCTTTGCCACAGAACGATTGTACTCAATCCTACGTCCAATCCAAACTGAGCATTAAATTCGATAATATATATTTCCAATAATAATTCAATTCCAAAAATATAACACATATATATAATATCCTTCACCAAATAACATTCACTTTAATCAAAATTATACAAAATATAGTTCATACGAACTTACCTCGGTAGCATAATCGGTGAAAAAGACTTATTCATCATATTTTTTGTTTTTCCCCCGTTCTAAGTCTGAATCTTGTCTTCCTTGATCTATAACAACACATTTGACTTATTTATTCATCATGCTACTCAAATTAGCTCAATTTCACTTTTTGGTAAATTACCATTTTACCCTTAAACTTTGCCATATTTACACTTTTGCCCCTAGGCTCGTAAAATGAAATTCATTAAATTTCTTTACTACCCATGCCTAATCAAACCTTTTTCATGCTTATAGTAGCCCACATATTTCACTTATTCACTCTTTTTACCAGACAATTTATCACATTTCTCAATTTAGTCCTAAATCAACATTTTATCAAATTCACTTTACAAATGTTGTTTATCTAAATACAAGGATACATTTCCTTATCATCAATTATCAAAATACACATATATCCATCAATGGAAAAAATTTCAAACTTTAACAGTTTTGAAAACGAAGGTACGGAATAGCCAAATCGAGTTACCACGACTCCAAAAATGTAGAAATCATTAAAAACGGGACAAAAACCGTACCTAGATGGGCCATAGAAGCTTGGCCGAATGTTTGCTCATCCATGGCTGTGCATTTTCTTCATAAACGGTTTAAGAAGAAAGAAAAAATATTATAGCTTTTAAATTTTGTCTTATTATACCTTTATTAACTTAATTACCAATTTGCCCTTTTCTTTTCAAACTAATTTCAAAAATACCAAACAAATATCTTCCACTAACTTATTAATGGGTTGATTATCACATAAGGACTTCCACTAAAAATTCTATAGCTATTTAATACCTCTAGCTTCTAGAACTCAAGTTTTGCACTTATTACGATTTAGTCTTTTTTACTAAATTGAGTGCCCAAACGTCAAAATTTTCGTACGAAATTTTCACAGAATAATTATGTAAAATTTTAGACCATAAAAATATAATAAAAATAAAATTTTCCTCGTCAGATTTGTGGTCCTGAAATCACTATTTGGACTAGACCCAAAATCGGGCTGTTACAACTCTCCCCCCTTTAGGGATTTTCGTCCCCGAAAATCTTACCAGAATTGAGGTTTGGATATCGTTTACTCGAAATTTCTTATATCTCATCGAAGAATCCTCTTCAAGGCGATACTTCCAGAAACACTCTGTTGCCGATCTGAAATTCAATACCCTTAAGTTTCGAGTCTGTATATCACATAAGTCGGTTTGAAGTTGCTTTCAACTTTCATGAATCACTTTCACTATTTCCCAGAATCACAAATCCATTCAACCTCATATATGTAACACCCCTTACCCGAGACCGTTTCCGGAGTCGAGCATGAGGCATTACTTGACTTAACTTAAAAGTTTGGGGCATAAAAATTTACTTTTAAAAGTTATTTCACTGTTCATAATAAGGCTGTCCACCTGCGCAGTAGTCACTAAATCAATTATAACTCGAGCTACAAAACTCAAAATTTAGATTCATAAATTTTCCCTAAAACTAGAATCATATATATTTTTACCATAAATTTTTTAGAATTTTTTGTTCATCCAATTAGTACATTTTATTAGTTAAAGTCTCCCCTATTTCACTGATCGACTGTCCTGGCCTCTCATCACTAAAATTCAATTATCTCATTGTACAGAATTCATATGGTGTTCTAACTAGTTTCTAAAAAAAATAGACTTAATAAGGAATCTAGAAATATAAATTAAAACTCATAAATATTTGTTTTCAATTTTTAATGATTTTCCAAAGCTAGAACAAGGGATTTCGAAAACCACTTTGACCGTGTCTAACTAAAATGGAAATATCTCAGAATACATAATTCCTTTGTCTACACTGTTATTTTTCTATGAAAATAGACTCAATAAGATTTAATTCTATATTGCATCCACCCTCTAATTCATTTCTACTATCCTTGGTGATTTTTCAAAATCATGTCACTACTGTTCTCTCAAAATTGATTCACTACCAATTTTTACTTTTTCATGATTTCTATGCATAATTTATCACCTAGACATTTATAACAACAAACACCTTCATACTTAGCCATTTTAATAACTATTCATCATCAAATATTTACATATCATCTTTTGGTCATATCTTAAGAATATACAATCGAAACATTTATCGTCTTAAAATACCAAGTTGTGGTGGTTGATAGCGAGAACGCTCTCCGACGTCTTCAAGATCCCGACTATGCTTGATAATACTATATGAAAGAAAAATAAATAAAAGAAATAAGCATAAAGCTTAGTAAGTTTACGAGTAAATAAATAACAACATTTATCATAAACAATTATATTCATAAATTTTTATTAAGCATTAAGATATTTACTTTCTTCTTTACTTACTCTCTTACTCGTTTACTTTCTTGCTTGCTTAACTTACTCCTTCGTTGCTGAAATTTCTTTTCTCAACTGATAACTAAGATACTCTTAATCTTATTAACTCACCTGAACTTGTCTATTATGCTTTTACCTAAACTTTCATGTAACATCATCTATTTATTAGCCCATTGAATCACTTGGAATACTAAGGATACTCGGTCTCCTGTCTGAATATAACATGCCAAAGCTATGTCCCAGACATAATCTTACATGGGATGTTTCTTATACTGCCAATGCCATATCCCAGATATGGTCTTACATGAGAGTTCTCATATAGGTGCCCATGTCATGTCCTAGACATGGTCTTACGGGGGACCTCTCATCTTGGTGCCAACGCCATGTCCCAGACATGGTCTTACATGGGACCTCTCATCTCGGTACCAACGCCATGTCCAAGACATGGTCTTACATGGGTCCTCTCATCTCGGTGCCAACGCCATGTCCCAGACATGGTCTTACATGGGATCTCTTTACCCAAAAGTCATGACATTTGTATCCAATACATTCCTCATGTTTCAATGGGGCCTTTTAATACTGATTCTCTATCATCTCATACTTGAGTTAACATTAGATATTTTCCTGAAATAAATAAATAATTGCTAAAAAATAACAGCCTTAATAATAATGATCAAAATATTGCTTTTATTTGCCGTAAACTTACCTCGGTACAAAATATGATCAAATCCAACACTTTAGTCCTCAACCTTTTTCTTTCCCCGGTCTAACTCTGAATTTTGTTTTTCTTGATGTATAATAGAAAGTTTAGCTTATTTAATACTCACATTCATCAAAACAGTCCTTAACTCGAACTTTGATAAAATTACACTTTTGCCCCTAAACTTTTGCATATTTACACTTTTGTACCAAAGCTCGGAAATTAAACTTCATCCCTTATTATTATGTTTTATGACATGCTGAAAATTTTTCCCTTCTATGGAAACATCAAATTCCCACTCTAACACTTACTTATGAACATTAGGTATTTTTACCAATTATGTCGTTTTACTCGTTTTCACTTAATATCACTTAGCAAAAGTTGTTTAACATAATTTCAAGTTTCATATTCTACCATAAAACATCAAACTAAACACATTTCACCTATGGGTATTTTTCCAAATATGAACCCTAGGTTAAATTATTGCTAGAATAAGCTAAATTAAGTTACCGGGACTCCAAAAACGTAAAGAACATTAAAAATGGGGCTACAACAGACTTACAATCGAGCTTGAAAGCTTGAAAAACCCTAGCCATGGTTTCCCCTTGTGAAATTCGACCAAGGGGTTGAAGATGGACAAAAATTGGCTTTTAATTTTGTTTTTAATTCATTTTAATAACTAAATAACCAAAATGCCCTTAATGAAAAACTTTGGAAACATGCCTAACCATGTCCATTTTTGTCTACCAACTTAACCAATGGTCTAATTACCATAGAAGGACCTCCAATTTAAAATTTCATAACAATTGGACACCTCTAACATGTAGAACTCAACTTTTGCACTTTTTACAATTTAGTCCTTTTGACTAAATTGAGTGCCGAAACGTCAAAATTTTCGAATGAAATTTTCACGAAATCATTTTGTGAAATCGTATACCATAAAAATATAATAAAATAATTTTTTTCTTCATCAGATTTGTGGTCTCGAAACCACTGTTCCGACTAGGCCCAAAATCAGGATGTTACAATATATCTTTTTTTTCCGGTTATCTTTGAACTCATAACATAATGTCGGAGCGTATTGTCAAAGATCTGAAGTACTCTCTTAGGCTTACCATCGTTCTAAAGATGAATTACAGTGTCAAAATGCAACTGTGTACTAAGAGTTTTCTGTAGTTTTCTCTATAATTGCGATATAACTCTCGGAGCTCAATCCAAATAATGGGGACTGGCACTTTATGAGAGCTAACAACCCCAGAAACATATAACTCAGCTGATCTATCAAATAAGAAACCTGTACATACCGAAATAACTATATGGATTTTTGTCAAATGATCAATCACATTCCAGACAACATCTTCCTTTTCGGGGATAAAGGAAATCCAAATATGAAATCTATAGTAACTCTATCTCATTCTCACTCTAGTGCCATCACTGATTGTAACAGTTTTGAATACTTTTGATATTTGGCTTTTACCCGTTGACAAATTAACATCTAAACACAGAATAAGAAATATCGGGTTCCTTCTAAAATTTCAAAATCGAAGTTGATTCACTCTAAACTCATTCAGACTGCCATTCCTTAACACATTTATTAACTTCTCAAACTCGTAGAGGAAACATCACTTTGCCTTTTTAATTCAGCTGGAATCAGACCAACATCAGATAGGGTGACTCATGTAATCAACACTTATAAAATAAACAAGGATTTTCCATTCAATTATCTGTAACTATATCTGATTTCTCAAAGGTAAATTGATAACTACACATATTCTAATCCGTTCATTAATATATCATTGAAAAAAAATCACTAATTCTTTACTCAATTCAAACCGAACCCAGAACCAGAGCTTCGGTTAATAATACCTTCAACTGTTTCAACTTTGCTAACATGCAACCGACCATTCAAACTTTCACAATTGTGATAACTTTATCAATTAGAATAATTTTAACCCATAATAATGACATCATTCAATTAGAACAAATCTGATATATTTCTGTATCATGCCTTCAAGAATATCAATTCTTCATTCAGATTATCCGTCTACACACTCGTGAATACCCAAAATTCATTATCATGCCCGAGGATCTCAAATTACATTTTAACTGACCAGCTTGCTCTGACAAAACAACTGAGTTGATCTCAACTATCGAATAATACATACCAAAATACTTCTTTCTTCAAACTGTTAAACAACTCAAACATATAATCTTTTATAATTCCCATAACATGCTAGTCAAAGATCCTTATAATTGTATTAGGTCAAGGAAACAAAATATCCGGATTGAACTCATTTACTTTAATCAGACTTACCTGAGAAAAGAAAACCATTATAGAATTTGAATTCGAGCTTTCACTGTGTATACCTTTGTTGATGTCAATTCTTTTTACAAAATTTAGAAAAATCCTGATACCAAAATCACCATGTTCCGTTGATCGAACCAGGATTACACCCATAATAAACATAGCTATCACAAGCCAAAGAACACACTTTAAGATGAGCCATGATTATTACTTTAAGAAATAAGGATGATAAAAAAATCGAGATAAAGAAATCCAAAATGCAATACCCTACTGAAAGTTCGAAAACATAACTTATAGAAAACTAATAAAGATCTTGATGATTCCTCAGAGGAATCCAGAAGAAAACAATGCTTACACACTCTGGTATCATTTGAAACAGAGATAATATATTTTCCAAATATATATAAGACAAAACAATGTCCAGCGGAAACAGAAGAATAGCCTCACATAAATTTTCACCATCAACCTTTATTCCAAACATAACAGAATAGAACCCCAGAGAGAGATAAGATATGCTAATCATTAACCAACCATACCAATAGTACTTTCATCTAACATTATAATCAGCTAACATTCTCATACGGTAATAATTTCATCAGAAAACGAACAATCACATATATCTATGAGGATAAGTGAATATAAAAATACTCAAGAGAGATCATCATAATCTATTCAATTACAACTGTCTCCCTCATACATCTTTACGATTCAAATATCATTTCTCTGACTAATTCTGTCATCACTAATCCCATATTATTCCGTTCACTAACAGAAATTAATTCAAAAGAAATTCCAGCAAATACATACTTTAGATATCATACTTGAATGGATCGATTAGCCGAGATTAACTTTTTTTGTAATCGTGACATCGCAAAATCCGAATGATCTTTAGAATGACCTGGCATCTTTTCCAAAACTATATTCATTTGCCAAACTATTCTCAACTCTGACCACATTATTAGTTAGTCAGCTACTGAACCTTTTTGTCTCTCACTTTAGAGCTCATTCAACATAATTCTCGTGAAATTTTCATTATAAAATACCACATTGGTAAGAGGGGTGAGGTCGTAAAGCCTCTAACTCGACTCTCATATATACACATATGTGACTTAACATTCATCATCATCATAATATCATCACAATCACATAATTCACCTCAAGCAAATTAACTTACATATTTATGTTACACAAACTTACCAGTTGCATTTATTCAAACAAGTGTACATAAACACACATTCCTTCAATTTTGAATAAGATCACTTATCACATTCATTTAATCAAACAAGTTAGACACATAACATCATATGATTACCAAGCAAACATAGATGAGCTTATCAAAATATAAACTTTCATTTCATTTCACTTTCCCATATTCCTCAACTTATAAGTATTTCATTTTGTACATTATCACATACAAATCATGAACTCTTATTCATACCTTTCCAAGTTTTGACTCATCACAAACACATTTTCAAACATCTTATTATCATTTTCAATGCTTTCGAAGATAACTCAGTTGGAAAGCATCTGTCTCAACAAAACAATTTCATCAGAGTCGGGAGATATCACACTATCACAAATAATAATATGGCATGTATAGCTAGACTCACATACACTACATTAGTCCGAGAACTGACTAAATCGTAGCTCTGATACCACTAAATGTAACACCCCTTACCCGTGTCCGACGTCAGAACAGGATACGAGGCATTAACTGTCTTAAACACAAGTAACCATACAAAACCGAGCCATAAAATTTCATTTTGTTTAAAACTATCTATACACATGCATATTGTCCCTTATAAGGGCCTGCGGGGCCGTAAACATACATTGGAAATGGTTCGGGACTAAACCGGAAACTTTGGAGCACTAAGAAAATTCATGTTTTGGAGGTTCACACGCCCGTGTGCTAGGTTGTGTCTTTCACACGGCTGAGACACACGGCCGTGTCTCTACCCGTGTGGTTGAGAAATTGGTTATTTTCCCAACCATTTATTACCCTCATTTGCACATACTTAAACATAACTTCAAAGGTACATTTCATGGCATAAATAAGCTACCAATACATCAATAATTCAGCTTTAGATTTGTCGTTTAAAACCAATAAACTTAGTCACATTCAATATGCATCATTAACAACTCTTATATGTGCATAATTATATCTAATTAACACTCCTTACCATTGAGCAAAACTTAACCATTGGACATCAAGACTTCTAGCACATACAACCATTAGGAATTTAGGCCATACCCACAACTCATCATGTATCATGCAAACACTACTCACATCTCCAGACATTGACATATAATTAATATATATGTATAGGCTTGCAACTAATTTGGAAATATAAACCAAGTTACATGGCTACACATAAATCAAACCTTTAACCATTAAAAGTCAAAACATTTGGCCAAAACATAATAACTCATACACAAAATGACTGAGTCCATATACATGCCATAAACTTAAAATGCTTGAATACATTGATACCGATCAATAGCTTGATAGTGTGATAGAATCTCTGACGACACTACAGCAAAATAGGCTTTTAAAAGCAATTTTTTAGGGTAAAACTTTTTACGGCGTTTTCACAAGCACCTCAAAAAATGCCGCTATAGACAACACCACTAAATTTTGCGGCGTTTATGTGAAAAAACGCCGCTAAAAAACATGACCTTTAGCGGCGCTTCACCAGAAACGCCACTAAATAACAGGACCTTTAGCGACGCTTTTATCACAAATGCCAGTAAAGAACATGACATTTACCAACGCTTTTACCACAAACGCCGCTAAAGAACATGACTTTTAGCGGCACTTTTATTAAAAACGTCGCTAAAGAGTATGACCTTTAGTGGCACTTTTATCACAAATGCCACTAAAGAACATGATATTTAGCGACGCTTTTTATCACAAATGTCGCAAAAAGTATCGTTCTTTAGCAGAATTTATGAAAAAACGCAACTAATTTTGGTAGATTTGTAACATCCAATTTTCATCCATATTGAACCCTCCTGTAACATGAAATCCAACCAAAAATAGAAAATTTAAATGATCCTTCAAATTCAATGAAAAATATATGATATAAATTGCTAACTGAAGTATAATTCAAAATATTCTTACAATAATGTTAAAGTTAAAAATGTTAAAAATATTCTTACAATAACTAAAGCACACTAAAATTTTTACACAATCACCTCCCAAAAACAGGTGAAGCAGTAACCAGAAGAAAGAAAAAGGAAATTACATAAATCCAGAAACAGCGGTATTTGCCAATTACTTTTTCATGCCATATGGTAGATGAGTCAGGAGTAATACCAAAAAAATAACCCCCTAGTTTCAACAAAAATGACACATTACTTAGAAGTCTCCTTACTTTGTCTTCAGCTTCAAATCTTAACTGCAAATAGAAGAATAGATGCACTTCAGATTCATCATATTTGTTCACATGATAAATCAAAAATTAATGTTCACAACTTAAACTACACAAAATACCTGCAAATGCTGCAAGCAACAGACAAGATCAGCCTGAATGTCCTTCTCTTGCAACAGGGTTTCCAAATTATCCTGTCAAATGAATGTGCTGTCAAGGGCAGGAGAAGAGAAAAGCATTGAATAGATTCAACCTTTTTAAAAGTTAAAGGCTAAACTGCCACTTTTACCAGAATATTTTTCTCTCTTTTCACAAATAAATAACTTAGAGAACATTTTTATGCCATACAGAAATAAAAAATAAACACTAACTCCGTATACAACACTGATAACATCATTCAAAGATCAAAAAAATAAATCACAATGGTTTCAACATTTACCACAAAGTAATGAATGGATCAAGTCCTCTATTATAAACTACAAAAAAAAAACCATTTCCATCTTTATCGACAAAATGCATATACTTGTGCTATAAGATGAGGAAGAATGCATCCTCAGCAAAATTCTTACTAATATTACTGAAACAGACACTCAGGGTGAAGGGGGAAAAAAGGCAAGAATAAGTATACATTATTAAACAGACCTAAAAGAAAATCAAAGAAATTTCATCTAGTTTCTAAGGAAAAAGAAAGTATAGCTCCACATCAACATGTTCATACACACATGGAAAGACATCAGCATATTGACCAAATTGGGTGTAGTAAAAGAAGCTCATGATGCAAGGATCAGCCTTAAAGAACTCAGAAGTGAAGCTTTTGCGCTGGCTATCCCATGCTTCCTTCACTTCATTTATCCCAGATGACACAACATCTGTAATTAACATCCATTTTTAACATTTACTGTCAGTCACATATAATCACAAGAATGATAACCAACCTATCATGACCTTAACCCTTGGTTTCAATTTCCAGTGCAAGGTTACCAATGACTTACTAGGGACAAGAAAATCACTCATCACGTTAATGATTTCATCATCAAAATAAGCAATTCAAACCTATTTTAACAATTATCACTAACCATTAATGCACCATAAACTTAACCACAAGTTGAGAACTATGAACCTATATATTGAACAGTTGGCACTTCCACTTTACATTAGAAAAAGCAAAAATAAAATAGAAAAACTACCAACCAACCAAACCAAAAGAACCCTAAATTAATAATCGAAAATGTTACGCTTAAATGGGTACTTGTGTTTACTACAATATTGCAAGTACTTGGAATTTACTTAATATAAATAAATAAATAAAGTAATGAGGTGAAAGTGTTCGTGAAAATTCCATACACATTCCAACATAATGACTGATTTGAGCTCCATCCCATTTCTCTACATCAGCTCTGCCGCCGCAATACAAGTT
This sequence comes from Gossypium hirsutum, assembly GCF_007990345.1. Lineage (NCBI taxonomy): Eukaryota > Viridiplantae > Streptophyta > Magnoliopsida > Malvales > Malvaceae > Gossypium > Gossypium hirsutum. Next base: position 31,770,973 of record NC_053440.1, read on the forward strand.
GTAGACCTTCAATATTTACAAAAAGGAGTTAAAATATGAAAAATAAAATATACCCATTTGCAAATAGGAAGTAAGGATGTGAGAGAGGTGAAAGAGAGAGACGGTGGCATATGGATACCCACTCATTTCTTCCTCTGCTTTCTTCGTTTTCCTTTTTCATGAACCCATTTCAGTCAAATGGATTGTGTCTTGCCTGACTAAAAATGAGATGAGAAAAGCAATGTCGATATATCGACTCTAATAAAGGAATTAGTTTGGTTTTAGCCTAACTTCATTGTGTAATTACAAAGCAGAACCTATGACTAACTTCATGCTGGGAAGTGTTTACCTCAAATCATAAATTACAAAGCCTGCCTTCAACATGAAATAAGAAAAATATAGCATGATGGATATGAGTTCAAGAAGTTAGCAACAATCATAAGAATCTAAGACACTGCCATACAAGGATCATTTCAAGACTAACAAAATTTGAGAATAGATAGTTATTTATTCAAAGAAAGGAAAGGAAAAAAAATGACAGCATTCATACTAGCAAATTTTGCAAAGACAAACCCTTGTTTAGTTAATGAAGGAAAGTTTTACAGACAACTAACAACTTCTCTTCACAAGTGATTGATGCGTGAAACTATCAACTATCATGTACTTGGTAAAAGAGGCTGCAATGTTCTTCTTCTGGAGATTCTTCAGTTGACATAACAGTCATTTTAAGATGCTTTCCACACCATATACTTGCCTAGAGGGCTCATATGTTAAATTGCTTAAGAAACTGCCATTGAATTTGAGTTGCATTCAACCAAGAACGAGGAGAATTCTATCTTATAAAGCAAATTGAAATACACATACCTTTGATCCAAGTAAAAGAAAATGTAATAAACATCCGAAAATATTTGAATCAAGATATTTTGTAGCCACATGCAAAACAGTCTTGTTCAATAGACATTGCGTTAAATCCAAGCAAGTATAATCTTCCCAGAATGTCCATTCTCTTGTCAAGGAAATAACAATAACATGACAACAAAAGGAGACAACCAAATCTAATTCAAAAGAGAACCCTACATAAACTGACCTAATCTTTCAATCCTTCCCAGAATTCCTCATCTTTAGAGTAAATATTTCGGGAAAATTTTACATACTTGAGAAATAGAAAAACACAATTATGCACCAAAAAAAATTGAAAAAAAAATTATAAGAAAACAACAATAAAGTGGATACAATTAGGGATTCAGCAAGAGATTTCACATCAGATTGCTCAGATAAATGTAAATCTGCTAATTTGGAAATGTAATGTAATCTTTTCCATTTCAAATTTCTTAGGAACCAAAAAAATCATTACCATTTCCATAACTGCAAACCCTCAACTATTACCATAGATAACTTCTTGAATCGCTAAAAAATATCCATAAAAGATGGAAATGTATTGAAATGGAAAGTAAATTTTCAACAACAATAATAAAAGCTTACCTCTGAAATTTTTATGGCTTCTATGAGCTTCTACAACTCGCTGCTCGAACTTGAGTTCTCCATCGCTAGTCTTTTCTTTTCTTTTTCAAATTGCAGGTTTTGGGGACTATGTCTATTTGTATTATCAATTTTTCCCTCTTTTTATTTTTGCGTGTTGCCATGCTTATTTCCAGTTTTCTCGCCCTTGGTGAGGAAAATGGAAATTTAGATTTCAACCCTCAAAAATGTTTGAATTTCCATTAGTCGTCCATAGTTTATGTATCTTTTAGATTTTTTTTTTCATTTGAAAATTGAAATGAATGAATTAAAGTGACATAATAAAGATACATCTAACAATGTTAGACACAATAAGTAAAGTTTAAATAAAGAAGTTATGACAACAAATTATTAAAATATATCAATATCAATATGATATGAATACATAAATGCTCCGAAATTAAAAAATAACTTGTAAACAAGAACAAAACTTGTATAGTTGCATAGACTTATATTTGAGGGTTTTTTTTTCATCTGGCGCCGTTTTGAAAAATGAGAAAAACGAGATATATATAGAATAAATATGAAAAGGATTAACTGATAAAGGCTTTATGTATATACAGAAACCTTTTATATATCTAATATTCTATATAATGATTCGGCCTATATCTATAAAATAAAACTAACAATCAATATATCTATAGATTTATAATATTCTATAAAGAAGAAAGATGGGGCAAGGCACATATAAATGCATGCAAACATAAATGAACAATCGCAATGCATTGCAATGGGACTAACAAATCAGGCACTGTTCTTCTTTCTTCAACACTTATTCCTCTGTTTCCCTACTACCACTCCATCAACATTAATCAAACTAGAATCTGGATTACACATAGCTTTAGAAGAATAATCATGTTAATAAATTATCAACCATACCAGAAAAGCCTCAACAGCCTCCAATTCCACCCACAGCATGAATGTTGCCTGAGCCTTCTTGACAGTCTCAGGCCTGCCTGTGAGACATTTCACCATGATGGCATCGCATACTTCCTTCCCATACATAACATCGGAACAAACTCCAAATTAAAAATCGGAAGCAACCCTACGAATCTAGAAAAGAAGTTTAAAAGGGAAAACGACATCACCTTCCGGCATTAACGTCGGCTACTTTTAATAACGCAATCAAAGCATCCAACGCCTTCTCCTGCACCAAAGCATTCGCGGAGCCTCGAGTCCTTTGGATCCGTGATGGAATTGCATAGAGCAGCTAAACCTTGTGGATTAAGAAAAGTTCTGCAGAGAAAAATCTAGGGTTCCAAATTTGGACGTTTAAGAATCAGGGTTGAAGAAGAAAAAATGGAAATGGGCATGAAATTAAAAAATTTTATTTATTAAACCAAAAACAATGAAAAATGATAATAAATGAAGAGGACGGCGTGTTTGCAAAGTTAGGGGTTTCAGGGGGGAAATTAAGGGTTTTAGGGGGAATTTGGGGATAAAACGGTGCAATTTTTAAAGTAAAATGATTTTTTATGGCGTTTTTTATAAAAATGTAAAAAAACGTCGCTATTGCTTATCTTTTGCGACATTTTTTATAAAAACGCCGTAAAAAAATTATTTCATTTTGAACAAAACAACATTGTTTTGCTCTGCTAAAAATCTTTTGTTTTTTCTGCTAAAAAACTTTTATTTTATTTTTTATAAATTGGATTTTTATTAAAAAACCAAATACTCTCAAAATAAATATCGTATATTTTAATAAGAAGAAAAATGATTAAATGACTGTAATTAATTATTAAGTTAAACTTATCCAATGTAAACAATCAATCTCTCACATATCAAATTTCTATTAAAGATTGAGACGTCAATCATGATTTTATATTATTCTTTTCCGATCTAATCTCCATTTTATTAGAGATATTTCTTTCTAACTAAAATATAACTATTTTGCTAGATGTTTGATGTGGAATGATTTTAGTTTTTGTATTTCATTTTTATTTGTTATAATTTGGTCCTATAAAAAAATATAGATAATTACCTATCCATATTATTCTGTTGCTTTTTTATTTATTAATTTATCAATTTTTTTTAAATCTAATATTTAAATATATTAAATGGTTTAGATTAAATATTTTTAAATATAAAAACATTAATTGATTGTATAAAATTTCATCATTTAACAAATCTCAAGTAAACCTTAAATCGTAAACCAATTAATATATATAAAGTGCATCTATTATCTCTTAAATAATTTAAACTATAATCATAATTTTAATATATTAAAATTAATATGATCTCTTTTACAATTATATAAGAAATTATTTAATATATAAATTAAAAACACTAATTAATCTAAACCCTAAACCCTAAACCCTAAACCTTTAACCCTTATCCCCTATCCCCTAAACCTTGAAACCATAAACCCTAAACCCTAAACCTTTAAACTGTAAACCATAAACCATAATCCCTAAACCGTAATCCATAAACCTTAAAATAGTAACTCTTAAACCTTAAAGCCTAAACCATATACCCTAAACCATAAACCCTAAACTATAATGATAATTAATTCAATATTTTAAAATTAATACTATCTCTTTTACAATTATATAAGAAATTATTTAATATATAAATTAAAAAATAATCAGTCATGTACCCAAAAAATAGTTAAATAATAAATAGACAGATAACATGTTTTTTGCGGCATTTTTGATAAAGCGCCGCTAATGCTACTAAAGCTCAACACAAAACGATGGCGTCTTACTGAATTTTTTGCGACGTTTTTCAAAAAGCGCCGCTAATACTCGATATATAGCCGCGTTTTTCAAGAAGCGCTGCTAATGCTCGACCTACAGTGGCGTTTTTCAAAAAGCGTCGCTAATGGTCGACCTATAGCAGCGTTTCTCAAAAAGCGCCACTAAAGCTCGATCTATAGCGGCGTTTTTCAAAAAGCGCCACTAATGCCTCTAAAGCTCAACATAAAACGACAGCGTTGTGCTTAATTATTTTGCGGCGTTTTTTAGAAAGTGCCGCTAATGATCGACCTATAGCAGTGATTTTCAAAAAGTGCTGCTAATGCTTGATCTATAGTAGTGTTTTTAAGAAAACGCCGCTAATGCCACTAAAGCTCAACATAAAACGATGGCGTTGTACGATCGCCAACCCGAGCTAGTATTTGTGACACTATAGGAAAAAAGAAAGAAAGAGGGTAAGCTATATAGCTTAGTAAGTTGGTATGTAAATAATAAGCAATCCGTTAACATGCTTTTACCAATCCACTATTTACTCATATTCATATCAAGCTGTCTACTCGATTCATAGTCACTAAATTATTTATATCTTGCGCTACAGAACTCCAAATTAAGATCCGCTTGATTTTTTCCGAAACTAGACTCACATATCTTCTTACCATAAAATTTTCAAAATTTTTGGTTTAACCAATAAGTATAGTTAATTCTTCAAAGTCGTCCCTATTCTGCTGTCTACCAGTTCCGACCCTTCTTCACTAAAAATTAATTATCTCTTAATATGGGACTCGGATGATGTTCCCATTTGTGTCTCTTAAAAATATACTCATTAAGATTTAATTTCATGTCTTATTCAACCTCTAATGCGATTCCCACGATTTTTGGTGATTTTTCAAAGTTATACAACTACTGATATCCAAAACTGTTTTATTGCAAATTTTACTCTTTCATGATTTCCTTATTTTCGTTTGCATTTCTTTACTTTCCACGCTTATTCCATATACGTGACACACAAGTCATAAACTTATCATTCAACCAGGGTCACAAGCTAGTGCATATAATCAAAGCCTTTTTTGAATTGATCACTTGATAAGTCATTTCATAAGAAATTGTATAATTTAACCTTGCCACTCTTTCATGAGCACTAGCATATTTTCACTTAAATACTTACCATTTCAACCAATAGCTTGGCATTTGCTTAAGTATCAAGCAACAACACTGGTTAGGGTACTTGCACATTTGCTTATAAATTCAACATTTATAAACTTATTTTCTTAACATGTCACACTTGAGTTTATTACTCGTCTCAGCATACATAATTTCTTTGTCAAATACAATATAATCAATAAATACATTTCCTTCATATCAAAATCAATAATAATCTATAAATCTTTCAATTCAATCACATAAGTCTCTTACCATTTCTTACTGAATCGAAGAATGGCTTACAGATATGAGTACATCGTTCTTTTTGTCCCATAGTTCAACTATGGTCTTACACATGAATTGTCATGGCCCTGCCATGGTCTTACATTTGTAGTGCCATAACCCAGCTATGGTATTACATATAAACATTGTCATGGTCCAACCATGGCCTTACATTCATAGTGCCATAGCCCAGCTATGGTCTTACATATAAACATTTCCATGGTCCAACCATGGTCTTACGTTCATAGTGCCATAACCCAGTTATGGTCTTACCTGTCAATTCATCCTTTGCCACAGAACAATTGTACTCAATCTCGCGTTCAATCCAAACTGAGTATTAAATTCGATAATATATATTTCCAATAATAATTCAATTCCAACAGTAGAACACGTATATATATATTATACATAATATAACATAATCGGTGAAAATGACTTATTCATCATATTCTTTATTTTTCCACCGTTCTAAGTCTGAATCTTGTCTTCCTTGATCTATAACAACACATTTGACTTATTTATTCATCATGCTACTCAAATTAGCTCAATTTCACTTTTTGGTAAAATTACATTTTACCCCTAAACTTTGCTATATTTACACTTTTTGCCCCTAGGCTCGTAAAATGAAATTCATTCAATTTCTTTACTACCCATGCCTAATTGAACCTTTTTCATGCTTATAGTAGCCCACATATTTCACTTATTCACTTTTTTTACCACACAATTTATCACATTTCTCAATTTAGTCCTAAATCGACATTTTTATCCAAAATCACTTTACAAATGTTGTTTATCTAACAACAAGGATGCATTTCCTATCATCAATTATCAAATTACACATATATTCATCAATGAAAAAAATTTCAAACTTTAACAGTTTTGAAAACGAAGGTATGGAATAGCTAAATCGAGTTACCATGACTCCAAGAACGTAGAACTCATTAAAAACGGGACAAAAGTCATACCTAGATGGGCCATAGAAGCTTGGCTGGATGTTTTCTCATCCATGGCTACCCATTTTCTTCATAAACGGTTGAAGAAGAAAGAAATAGATTATAGCTTTTAAATTTTGTCTTATTATACCTTTATTAACTTAATTACCAATTTGCCCTTTTCTTTTCAAACTAATTTCAAAAATACCAAACAAATATCTTCCACTAACTTATTAATGGGCTAATTATCAAATAAGGACTTCCACTAAAAATCCTATAGCTATTTAATGCCTCTAGCTTCTAGAACTCAAGTTTTGCACTTATTACGATTTAGTTTTTTTGACTAAATTGAGTGCCCAAACGTCAAAATTTTCTTACGAAATTTTCACAGAATAATTCTGTAAAATTGTAAACCATAAAAAATATAATAAAAATAAAATTTTCCTTGTCAGATTTGTTGTCCCAATACCACTGTTCCGACTAGACCCAAAATTGGGCTATTACAGTTTGAATGTTTCTTAACACAGAAGTGTTATTGTAGTCATTGACACTGGAAAGTGCAATGACAGTTCCAGCCAACAAGCATACAACAGAAGTTGAGTGAGGATTAGAGGAATTTAGTCCATTTTTTTCTTAATAGTGCCATATTGCCATCATCAGAGGTGGGATTAATGTGCATGTTTAAGTCTCAGATTAAATAGATGAGTGATGCTTGGTAAGATATACATTGAAATTTATTGCCTCAACAATCACCTATCCTTTTATACCTTGTGAGCACTTAGTATTCAGCTGAAGATTCATGTTGGGGGTCCAAGTTTATCATTATCATATTTTATTTTACTATTTTCAAGTTGTTGCTCTGACAATGATCCTCACAATTTATCTCGTTTCTATCTATCTAGTTATTGCACCGACATTAATAGACAAAAGACAACCATCCCTATGGGATCAATATCCGACAGACTCACATCTGTCTACTATACTTGCATTGAAAGTGTACGCTTGCACATTATTGCTGTGGTGTTAAACAACCGATCATACATATATCTTCATATCGTGATTTGCCAGTCTGGTTAGCACTATAACTGCCCTACCAAAGGCATAACAAATAATGTTATACACGAAAGTTACTTAGCCAGATTTATTCTTATACTTGACTGATGCTTACTCTCTCATATAAGATAATTATAGGAAAACTTTTAATTTAGCATCTTACTCAAACAATACCTTTTCCAAGTAGAATCTTTACATTACTTCTCATACACACTTACCAATTGTCTTAGACATTTTCTTCATATGTATTTTAAATTGAAAGTCCACATGCAATAGCCAAGAAAGAGACTCACCTGATGCCCACCTAAACTATTGCTCAAAGCTCCAGACTCGGACATCTTTCTCGAATCAGCAGCAAAACTACTTAAAGAATATAGAATAACCATTAAAACTCATTTGCATACAAATTGCTAACATATCAATCATAGACAACCCGCATGCAAGGCCTTGTATTCATAATTTAGTATTCATATGCTTCTTAACCGCCTTATTCTTTCAAAACCTTAACATGCAGAGATATTAGACTTACCACGAGGTGGAACGTCCACTAATTAACTCAAAAACCTTAGCTCCATTTTTATAAGGAAGAAGAGAACATGCAAGTTTATAAAGAAGAACCAGATAATAGTATTTTTGAAGAAAGAAAAACCTCTAGGCAAACTCTTCTCACTATATACATACCCTCAGTTCTCTTTAGTGGAACTCGATAAGTGTCAAATGTATCCAGAGTTTGTCTTAATAAATGGTCTACAAGATTCGAGAGAAACATAAATGAAAATCCTACACAAATGATGTTTGACTAGTCAATTTGGTTGGCTCCTAACCAAATCACGTTACAAAACCCATTTTCACTATGCTTAGGTAAGTGGGCGTACTATACCTTAAGAGGTGATTCTCACCCGTCTTACTCTTCCCTTCTCATACTCTTTTCTTAAATAGCAGGATAACATGAGATAAAACCTTTAAATACTTCTACAATGGATACATTACGCCACCTCTAATCTACAAGAGGAATGTTAATTGGCGAATTACACTACGCCAAACAAATAACTTCACTACTACACACCTTTTTCTTGGATCCACTAGACTTGGGGTGTGACAAAATCCACAAGGATAATCCGCCAAGAGGCCAAACATTTAACTGCATTTTGATATTACATCTATGAAATATTATTAGTGAAATTTTTATGTGTGTAAAGCTTTGTATAGTCAAATATGAAACTTTTGTATTCAAGTTGTGAGAGGTAAATTAGATGTAATCAATTAAGTTGAATTATTCTCCAAGATGCGTAAGTAAATTTGCAATCGTGTCTTTGAGGATAATATGTAATGTACAAGTAAGTTCATGGAATGTAAATATTACAGCAATACGATCGGTGAATCATCCTAATGTAGACAAGTCATACATGAATACTAAGCCATAAAGTTCAAGCGTGCTAGCATTGTGTTGATACAAGGTATTAAAACTCGCTAAGTTCATTTGAACTTACATGTGTGTTATTATGAATTACAGGTAAAAAGGTAATTCAAGGATTCGAGGAGGGACCAAGCCAGAATCTGCCGTACTTAGACAGACATGTTTCTTATTCGTAATATGTATACTATGGGGCAACCGAGAGGCAAAGCCTCAGGGTCACAGTCGTGGTTGTATTTAGCTATGAACAATATGTTATTTTCTAAACTGAGCAAATATTCAACATGTTAGAAACTATTTTGGAAAATAATTTGTATATTAGATTAAAGTACATAATTGAAATAAATTCATTAATATTGCAAGGTTAATTAGATAACTGGGTTTTAATAATAATTGCATTAAGTATGAATGGTTGAATATAGGGTGTTACAAATCACAAGAGAGAAACATTAGGAAGTGAATCTATTAATTATCTAAAATTTATCGAAGAGAGCTTAAATGGTAAAATGGATTACCAACATCATAAGTAGTGTGGGTTAAGTATATTGATTGCTTAATCCCATTAACCTTAGCAGTATCCTTATCACTAACTTTTTGCTTTTGATTTCATTTTACTTCATGGTATTTACTTTAATATAATTTATTTTATTGTATCAAACTTATTTCTCTCTCAACTATTTAAATATTATCTATAGTATTAATAAACGACTAGTTTGATACAACCAATACTTGATTTAATTTGGTAATGAAATGGTTAAGTTTTATTTTTTTCACAAATTGGTATCAGAGCTTTCGAGTTGTTCATCTCAATCACGGTAATGACTTCTTTGAAGTATAAAATTTTACTGTTGGATCACAACACCAGATTCGCGTTGTGGCAAATAAATATGCAATCAGTTCTTGTAGAGATGAACTTAGAGGATGCCCTGCTAGGGATAGATAAGATCTCTTTGACATTGACGGAGGAAGAGAAAAGGCGTAAAGATCGAAAAGTGTTAACATAGTTACACTTGTATTTGTCTAATGAAATTTTATAGGATGCAATGAAGGAGAAAACTACCGCTGCATTATGGAAGAGGCTGGAACAAATATGTATGTCAAAAACTCTAACTAGCAAGTTACATATGAAACAGTGTCTTTATGCTTATCGTTTGGAAGAAGGTGCTCCTGTGCATAAACACTTAACAATGTTTAAAGAAATTCTCTGAAACTTGAAGGCCATGTAGGTTCAGTATGATAAGGAAGATCTAGGGTTGATTCTACTTTGTTCGTTGCCCCCGTTTTATTTAACCTTTAGAGACACAATTTTATATAGCCACGAGCCTTTCACAATTGATGAGGTTTATGATTCTTTGGTCTCGTATGATAAGATGATGCATCTTGTTCTTAAACTCAACTTTTAGGGGGAGCGTCTCATTGTTCATGGGAGACAAGGTTGGAATACTGATGATGATCCTAGAATGACACAGGAACAGAATCCTCGCAGTAAATCTAAGGGTGCATCGAAATCTTCAAATAGAGGTAAAACTTGTAACTTCTACAAGAAGAAAGGGCACATTAAATTTGAGTGCTATAAGCTGTAGAACAAGATCAAAAGGACTATTACGAATCAAAAGGGAAAACAACCAGAAAAATCATGTAAAGCTGATGTTGTAGAAGACAACAGCGATGGTGAACTTCTAGTCACTTCTGTTAATAATTCTAAAGTGAGCGAGAAGTGGATCCTTGATTTGAGCTGCACTTCCACATGAGTCCCAATCGAGATTGGTTTACAACTTACGAAACAGTGCTTGAAGGTGTTGTTTTGATGGGACATAATACTTATTGTAAAATCGCAGGTGTTGGAACAATTAAAGTTAAGATGTTTGATGGAGTTATCAGAATACTTAGTCACATGCGACATGTTCCAGAATTGAAGAGAAATTTAATTTCATTAAGTGCCCTTGATTCAAAAGGGTACAATTACATAGCTGAAAGTGAGGTTTTGAAGATTTGCAAAGGTTCTCTCATTGTGATGAAAGGGTAGTGAAAGACTGCCAAGTTATATGTTTTGTAGGGTTTTACTGTTACTGGTGACGCAACTGTTGCTTCCTCTTCCTTGTTAGATGATGATGTTACTAGACTTTGGCATATGGGCCTAGGACATATGAGTGAGAATGACATGACAAAATTGAGCAAAAGAGGACTTCTTGATGGCCAAGGAATTTGTAAACTGAAGTTTTGTGAGCACCGCGGTTTTGGGAAGCAAAAGAGAGTTCGATTCACCAGAAGAATGCATAACACGAAGGGAACATTAAAGTATATTCATTATGTTCTGTGGGGGCCATCCAAAGTGCCTTCGAGAGGTGGTGCTAATTATATGCTAACACTTATTGATGATTTTTCTAGAAAAGTTTGGGCATTTTTCTGAAGAAGAAAAGCGATGTGTTTTTTAAAGTTAAGTTTTGGACAACTATGATTGAAAAACAAACGGGAAAACAAATAAAACACCTTCGCACAGAAAATGGCTTAAAGTCAGAATGGATCGTGAGACACTTGACTGTTCGTCATACTCCATAACAAAACGGCATTGTAGAACGAATGAACAGAACGATCATGGAGAAAGTTCGATGTATGTTGTCAAATGCTAACTTACTAAAGTCATTTTAGGTTGAAGTAGCCTATACTGCATGTTTTTTGATCAATCGATCTCCATATATTTTCATTTTGAAAAAGACTCCATAAGAGGTATGGTCCGGTAATCCTGTTGATTATTCTGATTTAAAGATCTTTGGGTGTCTTGCGTATGCTCATATTGATAATGGAAATATGGAACTGAGATCCATTAAATGTGTTTCTCTTGTTTATAAAGATGGTGTAAAAGGGTGTAAGTTATGGTGTCCTGAAAATAAAAAAGTTATGATAGCAGAGATGTTGTTTTGAAACTACTATGCTACCTAACTTATCTCTTAAAGACTCTTCCAATAAAGAACATCAAAAGTAAGTGGAGCATCAGATTAATCCAGAATCTACAATAGAGTCGACTCCTCAAGCCAGTACAAAAATTCAGAATAGATTTGCTTCTTACAAAAATTCAGAATAGATTTGCTTCTTCACCATAACACTTTATCGCCAAAAATAGAACTAGAAGAGAGATTAAACCTCCAAAGAAGTATGACATGGCGGATCTAGTTACTTATGCTTGAAATGTAGCTGAAGATATAGATGTAAACTAAGAGCCATCTAATTATTCTGAGGTGGTTAGCTGTGATGACTCAGAAAAGTGGATGTTTGCTACGCAAGAGGAGATGGAATCACCCCACAAAAACAGAACATGAAATCTTGTGAAACTTCCTAAAGGAAAAAAGATTGTTCGTTGTAAATGGGTGTTTAAAAAGAAAGAAGGGATTCCAAGAGTTGAAGAACCCATAAATAAATTAGGGCTTGTTGCAAAGGGATACAGTCAAATTCCAGGAGTGGACTTCACAGATGTGTTCTCCCCAGTTGTGAAACATAGTTTGATTCGAGCTTTGCTTGGTATTGTGGCTATGCATGATTTGGAGCTTGAGCAGTTAGATGTAAAAATTGCATTTTTGCATGGAGAACTTGAGGAGGATATTTACATACAACAACCAGAGGGTTTTACAGTCTAAAAAAAAAAAGGACTATGTTTGCTTGCTAAAAAAGTCCCTTTACAGTTTGAAACAGTCACCAAGATAATGGTATAAGAGGTTTGATTCCTTTATGACGTCTCATGATTTCAAAAGAAGTAGCTTTGACAGTTGTGTTTACTTTAATAAAAACAGTGATGGTTCTTTTGTCTATCTACTCCTTTATGTTGATGACATGTGTCAAAACCCTTTTTTTTTGAAAAAAGGAGTCGACTTGGATTTTGAAAAACGAAAAAAATGGGAGTCGCCACCAATCCTTTTTAATAAGGTGTGATCGGGTCACCTTGAAAAGTGGTTATTTTAATAAGCGATTTAATTTATTAAAATAATGATTTTGGTCCACAAAATTCAGAAAGATGTGCTCGGGAGTCGGTTACGTTCAAGGAAGAATTAGCACCCTTGAAATGCCCAAATTTGGTACCTAGTCGATTAATTAATGTCTTAGTGTCGAGAATTGAGAATTTAAAAAGATTTTGAAAATACAATCCTTTGTTAAAACATTGAAAATTTTTGAGAAAGGAGCATATTACGCGTTAATCGAGAAAGAGAATTATGTCCCGTAAGTTAGGACACAATGTCTTAAATTCCCGATACGAGATTAAATGCCGAAAAATTCACTTATTTGAAAGATATTTGATTATCTTAGTTTTAGAGAAGACTATATTCCGTAAGTTAAAACACGGTCTTTTATTAATTCCCAGGATTATTTAAAAATTTATGCTTAAAAAAGGGGTCGTGTATTTGGATTTGTCGGGAAAATTGAAACCCCGTAAGTTAGGGTACAACTTCTTCGAATCTCAAAATACGAAGTTTTGTTTTGTTTTTTTTAAAACAACATTTTTAATGTATCGGGTAAAATGTAACACGATTTTGTAATAAAATGTGAAATGAATTACAGTGCCGATATGCATAGCAGAACAATAATAAATGAATGACAATATGAAGAATAAAATAAAGCAAACAGGCTAAAAATAATAAAAAAAACAAATAATAGGAATAAAAAATTAAAAATTTAAAGTTTAAAACTTAGCGGCAAAAAATAAAATAAATAAATATTGTATGAAACAATCTAAGAATAATATTAATAATGATAATGATAATGATAATAATAATAATAACAATAATAATAATCTGAGGTTTAAAAATTATATGAAAGAATATAAATAAATAAAACTTGCTAAATAAATAAAAGGAAAAAAAAGATAATACTAATGATAACAATAATTAATTAATTAATTAATTTAATAATAACATAGCAAAAATAACAAAAAAGATTAAATTGAGCTTTAAAACAAAATTCGAGGGCAAATAAAAAATAAGTAAAAAGGGAAGGACTAATCTGAACACGCGAAGAACAGGGAGGGACTAAATGGGAAATTCTCCCTTCTCCTCCAAAATGGTGTCATTCAGATATGGATCGAAATGAAATGAAAACAAAATTACGCGGTCAATTTTAAAAAAATAAAAAATTAAAAATATGACTAAGTTGAAACGTGCTGTAAAAGCGGAAGGACTGACTGAGAAAATATACCCTTTGTTGAAAACACGCGGATCCTCTGGAGCGGGTTGGGTCAGCGCGCGAGTCAAGGGTGAAACGATGTCGGTTTGGGCATCAAAAGCCAAGACAAAAACGATGTCGTTTTGGGGTGTCTCTATAAGTTAAAAAAACTTTTTAAAAAAATCATTTGTAACCTCCTTAAAAGAAACCTTCTCTTCCCTCTCAACTCTCTCTCAGCCCTCCCCCTTCGACCCATGTCTGGTCGTCGGCCACTGTGGCGGCTGCCGGTCGCTGGCGATGCCGCTGTCATCCACTATGGCTGAAAAAATAAAAAAATGCCCCTTTTTTTGGGTTTTTCAACTCCACGACCCAAAAAATGCCATCTTTCAACGGAGATAGCAGCCTTAACTTCGGCGGAGCAAAAATTGAAACCCAAAGTTATGTGTTCTTTCTCTTTTTACTTTCTTTCTCTTAATTTTAAAATATAATGAAATAAAGAAAAAAATCAAAAGCCGAGACTACCTTTCAAAAGTTTTTTTTTGTATTAATTCTCTGTGTTTTTATTTATTTCTTCTGTAAAAAATAATACAAAAATCGGGGCCTTTTTATATCCCGAAAATATCCTCTTTTCCTATTTTCCCATTAGATTCTCATCGTTTATTTGTTTTGTAGGTACAAGGCTGTTAGCCAATTGGCGTACGGAGCAGCACGCGCGGGGGAGGTGGCAGCAGTTAGGGCGACGACGGTTAGGGTTTTCCCTTCTTTTTTGCTGCTGAAAATGTTTGGTTTTTGGGCCATATTGGGCCACTAGGGTTTTCTGGTTATTGGGCTCATTAGAATTTGTAAATGGACTGTTATTGGACTGTTTTATTTTTTATTGGTTTATTTTGTGTGTGCGGGCTCGAGCAGATTTGGGCTTGTACAGCTGCCCCTCTTTGCTCATTATCGTGTAACAGGAATGAAGCAAAGACTTTGACAGGGTATAGGAATTGTCACTTCGATCCACTCCACTGCAACGTCGGGGAGATAGGATTTGCTCCGTTCCACTGCAACGCTAGGGAAATAAGATTCGTTGTCTTCAGCTTTAATCTGTTCTACTGCAACGCCAGGGTAATAAGATTCACTGTCTTCAGTCTGCTCCGCTGCAACTTGAAGGAGATAAGGCTGGAGGCTCCAATCTACTTCACTGCAACTTCAGGAAGATAAGATCCTCCATAATTTGTAGCCAAGGAAATAAGATTCGCTGTCTTCAGTCTGCTTTGCTGCAACTTCAGGGAGATAAGGCTGGTGGCTTCAATCTGCTCCACTGCAACTTCAGGAAGATAAGATTTGCCGTAATTTGTAGCTTTAATCTATTCCACTACAACGCCAGGGAAATAAGATTCGCTGTCTTCAGTTTGCTCCGCTGCAACTTCAGGGAGATAAGGCTGGTGGCTTCAATTTGCTCCACTGCAACTTCAGGAAGATAAGATTCGCCGCAATTTGTAGCTTTTAATCTATTCCACTGCAACGCCAGGGAAATAAGATTCACTGTCTTCAGTCTGCTCCGCTGGAACTTCAGGCAGATAAGGCTGGTGGCTTCAATCTGCTCCACTGCAACTTCAGGAAGATAAGATTCGCTGCAATTTGTAACTTTTAATCTGTTCCACTGCAACACCAGGGAAATAAGATTCGCTGTCTTCAGTCTGCTCCACTACCACTTCAGGGAGATAAGGTTGGTGGCTTCAATCTGCCCACTGTAACTTCAGGAAGATAAGATTTACCATAATTTGTAGTTGTAATCTGTTCCACTGCAACGCCAGGGAAATAAGATTCGCTGTAATGACTTCAAATCATCCCATTACAACTTCAGGGATATGAGATTAGTGGTTTCATTGACTTGTTACACCTTCTCTAAGTAACACAACCTGTAAAATACATTTCATGGACCTATTTATGCCTAGTGATTAGGATGTCATGATCAGAATGAATCAAATGCTCCTAACTAGATGTGTATGCATGATATTTGCATGAATGCAGAATGTCATGAGAATGATCCCTTAATATTTGAGTTGTTATTGGTCGTTGTTCATTAAGGCTTTATCACCGACACATCAGAACGCCATCTCGTTCGGCTAGTATCTCCAAAGAAACACTCATCTTTTACTTAATCAGATTGCCCCCACTGTAATCTTCAAGTTTCAATCCACTGTACTTTTGGGACATAAAATTTGTACCATCTTCCTCCTACCGTAGTTCAGGAGTACAAGATCTGACTCTTTCTCAATCCTCTTCTATTGCAATTCAAGGATACAGGATGTGAATCTCTTTAGTCCCTTACACCATTCCCAGGGTGTCGTACCAATGTAGAATTTTCTTTTCTAAAGAATAACCTCCTCTTATACTTGGTGATCATTGCCCCGTTTGTTCATTGAAGCTCTACCACCAACACGATATTTAGTCGCTTTGTTCAATCAATATTTTGACAACAAAATCCGAAGGGATAGTCTTAATTTAAACTCTTCCTTCTCAGATATTTCCAACCTTTAAACCTGGTGCATTCTAAATAATAGTCTTGTTTCAGGTTCTTGTATTATTTAGAAACTTCCAGAGTAATATGCAGAACTTCCTTTGTGAAAGTATTGTTAGTCCATTAATCATTATTCCAATACAACATGCTTGCAAAAGATCATAACACTGGATAAGAATAAAATTGATTTGGAGCATAGCTCGGAATAAATAAATTATCAAGGATGATATAAAAAGGGAATTGATTGGGAACATGTATCTTGAAAAGAATAAAGTATTCTAAGAATTGCAAATCCAATATAAGTAATATGAAGACTAGGTGCCCCAGATATCGCAACTTGAACTTCTTTGTACCAACTTTTAAGAACCGTTTTGAGTTTGACATGTGTTTAGGAGATCTACAGTACTTTGTCAATGCCTCAGATGTCGCATACCCCTTTCTTGTTAATTCAGGTATAGTAAGATCACCGTATGCCCCATTTTGATCAATATTTGAGCCGCCCTTTTCGAGTTTTCAACTCAAATCCCCTTTGGTCTCAAGACACCCTTTGCGGGTTTTCACCTTGGCCTCTCCTTTTTTTTTTGAACTCAATGCGCCCTTTGCGGGTTTTCACCTTGGTTTCTTTTTTAGGACTCAAAGCGCCCTTTGGGGGTTTTCACCTTGGCCCCTTCTCCTTCTTTAGGTGAAGTATTTCTTGACTGAATCTGAGTTTACAGGACTAGGCAAGTTTTTACTATCCATCTCACTTAAAATCAATGCTCCTCCAGAAAATGCCTTTTTTACAACATAAGGTCCTTCCCAATTTGGCATCCATTTTCGTCTAAAATCCTTTTGTAGAGGAAGGATATTT
Source organism: Gossypium hirsutum (assembly GCF_007990345.1). NCBI lineage: Eukaryota > Viridiplantae > Streptophyta > Magnoliopsida > Malvales > Malvaceae > Gossypium > Gossypium hirsutum. The sequence goes on from NC_053440.1 coordinate 31,788,491, forward strand.
TTCAACACCAGGTCCCCCTCATGGAATTCTCTGGGACGAACCTTTTTGTCATCAGCTCGTGTCATTCATTTTTTGTACATCTGACTGTGACAGATAGCCCTCAGCCTATTTCCTTCGATCAAGTTCAACCAGATTCATTCTACTTCATCTAATTTTAGTTTTAACAAAACTCAAAGAGAAGGAATCTCGATTTCAATGGAAAAACCATGATAAGCCAAAGACAAAGGCGTTGCCCCGGTAGAGGTTTTTATTTCTTTTTGTTTTTTTTTGTTTTTTGTTTTTTGTCTTTTTTTGTCTTTTTTTGTCCTCTACTACTGTTCATTTTGGGGCGATATGGCAACGAGTTATGGTGTCTGATCTTTGAATTGACTGCAGACCTCCGCTATTATGCTATTTGTAACACCCCTAACCCGTATCCTTCTCTAGAATAGGGTTATAGAGCATTACTGGAGTTTACAAATTCATTTTCAGACATTTCATTTCATCAAGCATTCATATTTATAACCAATCAAAATCAAAACATTTATGAGCTAACATTAAACAATTTAACTTATACAAGTCATTATAACCATAATCAAATCATCCAAAATTACCAATAGAACCAATGGATAATGTGATATATCTCCAACAAGCTTCCAACCCAATTGAGCTTCCGATAATCATTTCAAAACATCTAATAATTATACCTATTACCAATAATAATTCAATTCCAATAATAAAACATACATATATATAATATTCATTACCAAATAGCATTCGCTTCTATTAAAATTATACAAAATGTAGTTCATACGAACCTACCAGACTAAATTGCAGAAATAGAAAAATTCAGGGACATTTTGGAAAATTGATTAAAGTTAATGAGTTCAATCAAAATATCTGTTTCCTTAAACTAATACAGTTAAAGGATATTTGGTTTGCATGCTAAAAGAATGTTGAAAGATTGTGTGTTTGAGCTGTATCCTCAACATGAAGAAAATAATATCTTGATATGTTAGTGTTTGATAGTTGAAATCAATACAGTTGTTTTATTAAAGTGAATTGAATTATCGAGATGTGATTTGAGTTATATGTAACTAAGCATGTCCTCAGCTAAGAGAATAAATTCGGTGCACTTATGAGTACGAAGATAGATAGTCGGAATGAAAAAAAATTCTATATTTCAGAAAGTATGAAACGAGATGATAATAAGTTTAAAAAAAAACTTATATTGTGATAAGCTCATCCAAGTATGTTGGTGATTATATGAAGCTATGTGCTCAACATATTTGATTAAGTGAATGTGATAACCCAATCTTGATCTAAATTAATATTTCATTCAATTTACTAATTTAAATAATAAAACAATTCATTTCATGCAATTTGATCACTTTTTGACATTTTTACAAATTTACCCTTAAAGTTTCACATTTGTTCAATTTAGTCCCTGAACTTAAAACATGTAAATTGGTCATTTTTAATGAAAAATCATGCAAGTTGAATAATCATATACTTTTTCTCCTCCTCCTCTCCATTCAACATCCTTAATGTATATAACTTGCTTATATGTAACATTATCTATAATTTCATCATTTATTTATATATTCATTCAAAGCTGTCCACTTGAGTCATAGTCACTAAATTATTTATATCTTGAACTACAGAACTCAAAATTGAGATTTTTTAATTTTCTATAAAACTAGACTCACATATCTTCTTACCATAAAAATTTAAGAATTTTTTGTTTAGCCAATAAGTACAGTTTATTCTTTAAAGTCACCTTTGTTCTGCTATCTGATAGTTCCAACCCTTCTTCACTAAAAATTAATTATCTCTTTGTAAAAAAATTTTCTGATATATTTGTTTATTTATATTGAAAATAGACTCTTTAAGGATTTTAAAAATATAATTTATAACCCATAATTATTTTTTTACAATTTTTTATGATTTTCCAAAGTCAAAACAGGAGAACCCGAAATCATTCTGATCTTGTCTCACAAAATCTATTATATCTCATGATTTACAATTCCATTACTTACACCATTTCTTTTATGAGAAACTAGACTCAGTAATATTTAATTCCATATTTTTTTCATTCTCTAATTTCATTTCCACAATTTATGGTGATTTTTCAAAGTTAACCTACTGCTGCTGTCCAAAACTATTTTAGTGCAAAATGTTAATTACTAAGTTTATAACTTTCTTATTCCCTTTCTCTGTAATATTTCCCATAACTTTCACTTATTTCTCTTCACTAATATATCAAGAACATAAGACTTTATATAAGAAAACTCTACTATAACATCTTTTCCATGCTATTTCAATAATATCAAACTTAAAAATATATTGAAATCTCAATGTTCTTACCTTGTCCTATTGATTTCAATCTTTAACTTGATTTTCTCTCTCCTCCAGCTTCAATTTCTTGAATCCAACTTGATATTCTATCTCCCCATAGTCTCCTTGTTATCTTTATCTCTTGATGGATACGGAAATTCTTTTGATTTCTAGGAGAAAATTGTTAGTTTTTGGAGGAATGACCAAATTGTAAAGAAAGCAAAACTTTCCTTCTTTCTCTCTTCTCCTCACTTTGGATGCATGGAAGATAATGGGTTGGTTGCTTTTCATCTTTCTTTCCACATATATATATACTAAATAAATTAATAATAAAATAATAAAATATCATTTAAAAATTAAATTAAAATATTAATAAACTAATATTTATTTAATTAATTAATCTATAATATCACCAACATCATCATTTTCTTCTAGATTTCTCTCTCTTCTAATTGACCATTTTGCCCTTTATGTTCTTTTAAATCCATCCTTGAGTCATCACTTAATTTGGTAAAATTATGATTTAGTCCCTCAAAATTCTTCACCTTTTCAATTTGGTCCTAATTCATCCATTTTCCTTGGTTTCTAGATTATTCTACCCTTAAAATATTTGAATTATTGGTCCTTCAACTTTTTCATATTTACACTTTAACCCCTTAAATTTTGAGTATTTACTCTTAGGCCACAAAACTTTTCTCACTTTTGCGATTTAATCCTTTCTTGAATTAATATGTCATAATATACTTCTCAATGTTGACATAACTCAAAATTACCCTTTTTATCACTTTGTTTTCTTATTTTACTATATCAGGAATATTATCTTACTTTCTTACTGTAGTAATTTTTTTTTGGGTATTACACTTTGTTCAAATTCATTGCATTGTCAGATATGATTCTTTCTAGCATTCCATATCAACATATGATCTCCTTTTTCAAGAATTTGCCGACTGCTGACTTCGTGACATTAGCATATGAAGCAACTTCCACCCACTTAGTAAATTAATCAATGACCACAAAGATGAAGCGATGCCCATTAGAAGCCTTCGGCGATATTGGCTTAGTGACATCCATGCCCCACATGGAGAAAGGCCATGGAGAAGTCATAACGTGAAGAGGTGAAGGAGGAGCGTGGTGGAGGTAATTTTCGTATCACCTTGACTTTATCTGGGTCGATCTCAATTCCTTTTTCACTGACTATGAAGCCTAATAGCTTTCCTGACCTAGCTCCGAAAGTGCATTTTGCTAGATTGAGCTTGAACTGGAACTTCCTCAATCTTAAGAACAATTTTCTCAGGACTTGAACATGTTGATTTTCTCTTCTGGATTTTGCAATCATATCATCGACGTAAACCTCGATTTCCTTGTGCATCATGTCATGGAACAAGGTTACCATAGCTCTTTGATATATTTTTCCCGCATTCTTTAATCCGAACGGCATCACTTTATAGCAAAACATTCCCCACAGGGTTACGAATGCGGTTTTTCCCATGTCTCCGGGATACATTTTTATTTGATTGTATCCAGAGAAACTGTCCATTAAGGAAAACAGTGAGTAGCCTGTTGTATTATCTACCAAAGTGTCAATGTGAGGCAATGAGAAATTGTCTTGTGGGATAGTCTTGTTCAAGTCTCTGTAATCCACACACATTCGTACTTTCCCATCTTTTTTAGGGACTGGGATGATGTTGGCTATCCATTGTAAGAACCTAGCATCAAATTATTTTTTGACTTCTTCTTTTATTTTCAGCACAATATTAGGCCTCATCCTCCAGAGTTTCTACTGAACTGGCTTGCAATCTTTTTTTATTGGAAGGCGGTGTACTGCAATGTCTGTGCTTAACCCGGGCATGAAATGCATGAAATGAATGCACAATATCAAATGCATGAAATGAATGCAAAAAGAGACGTTGATTCTGATTCAATTATATTAGAACAACTTTACTAAAAAACAAATCTCTTTACATAAAGCGGATATATATACGACTTTGACCTCATACTCCAGGCAACGACATCAATCCTTTCCTTCATCCGGATGTTAAGATAAACCTCACGAATTTTCCAATGAATGCCTCTACTAGCTCCTTTTTGCTTGATCCAGGCCGTGACTCATTGCTCGCTCATCCTCGTAATGTTCGTCAGCTTCTTTAAAAAAGTCGGGACGTTGATGACTCTCGAATGATCTTTGTCAACTTTAATCTTCGGTCAAAGAAACAAAGTCGTGTACTCCTCCGTTAGACTATCACCCTTCTCTTGTTGTGTTTTCTCGGAACATATTCGAACAGCAGTATTATTTTCCACTTTATCAAGAAATCCATTTTCCATGACAAGCTCTCTATTTAGTAATTAAACGTGAATCAACACCTCTTTTCTATGATGAAAATGCAATGAAATCATAATCAAAACAAAATAAAACACGTCAGTACAAAAACATAAATAACAAAAAGAGTACCTATTTGGATGAGCACTAGGGGTTTGGCATGGTTCTACCTAGGGTAGGCTCTTAGGGTTCACTATATGTGGTTTGTTCTAAAGTAAAGGTACCTGAACCAGCAGATTCCTCGATCCTCACCTATTATAGGCTCATAGGGACTGAGTTCAGTTCAGGGGAATACATTTCCCTATGACTATACAGAGATGAAAATCTCACGAAGGCATAGGTACGGATGTATCCCGAAAGTGATCCATTATCCTAATTGGAGGTGAAAACCTCACGAAGGAATAGTTTCTCACTCCCACTTAAGAGGGTATAACGGAACGGTTATGCAGTGCAATATGATATGATTAAAAACTTGAACCAACAGAGCAAACACCACAGTGATGCAGACTATAAAAATGCAATGAAAGAATCATAAATTTAAATTGAATTTTCAACTTTCGACAAAAAGACAGAAATTAATCAATTTTTGGCTCGACTTTCAAAACCAGTTTCCTAGTGGAGTTGCCAAGCTGTCGAAACCATGTTTTTGAAAAACGGAGTCTACTTGGATTTTGAAAAATGAAAAAAATGGGAGTCGCCAGCAATCCTTTTTAATAAGGTGTGATCAGGTCACCTTGAAAAATGGTTATTTTAATAAGCGATTTAATTTATTAAAACAATGATTTTGGTCCACGAAATTCAGAAAGACGGGCTCGGAAGTCGGTTACGTTCGAGGAAGGATTAGCACCCTCGTAACACCCAAATTTGGTACCTAGTCGATTAATTAATGTCTTAGTGTCGAGAATTGAGAATTTAAAAAGATTTTGAAAATAAGATCCTTTGTTAAAACATTGAAAATTTTCGAGAAAGGGGCATATTATGCGTTAATTGAGAAAGAGAATTACATCCCTTAAGTTAGGACACAATGTCTTAAATTCCCGATACGAGATTAAATGCCGAAAAATTCACTTATTTGAAAGATATTCGATTATCTCGGTTTTAGAAAAGACTATAATCTGTAAGTTAGAACACGATCTTTTATTAATTCCCAGGATTATTTAAAAATTTATGCTTAAAAAAGGGGTCGCGTATTTGGATTTGTTGGGAAAATTGAAACCCCGTAAGTTAGGGTACGACTTCTTCGAATCTCAAAATACGAAGTTTTGTTTTGTTTTTTTTAAAACAACATTTTTAATGTATCGGGTAAAATGTAACACGATTTTGTAATAAAATGTGAAATGAATTACGGTGCCGATATGCATAGAGGAATAATAATAAATGAATGACAATATGAAGAATAAAATAAAGCAAACAGGCTAAAAATAATAAACAAAACAAATAATAGGAATAAAAAATTAAAAATTTAAAGTTTAAAACTTAGCATCATAAAATGAAATAAATAAATATTGTATGAAACAATCTAATAATAATATTAATAATGATAATGATAATGAAAATGATAATAATAATAACATAATCTGAGGTTTAAAAATTATATGAAAGAATATAAATAAATAAAACTTGCTAAATAAATAAAAGGAAAAAAAGATAATACTAATGATAACAATAATTAATTAATTAATTAATTTAATAATAACATAGCAAAAATAACAAAAAAGATTAAATTGAGCTTTAAAACAAAATTCGAGGGCAAATAAAAAATAAGTAAAAAGGGAAGGACTAATCTGAACACGCGAAGAACAGGGAGGGACTAAATGGGAAATTCTCCCTTCTCCTCCAAAATGGTGTCATTCAGATATGGATCGAAATGAAATGAAAACTAAATTATGCAGTCAATTTTAAAAAAAATAAAAAAATTAAAAATATGACTAAGTTGAAACGCACTGTAAAAGCGGAAGGACTAACCGCGCAAAAATACCCTTTGTTGAAAACACGCAGATCCTTCGGAGCGGGTCGGATCAACACGCGGGTCAAGGGTGAAACGGTGTTGTTTTGGGCATCAGAAGCCAAGCCCAAAACGACGTCGTTTTGGGGTGTCTCTATAAGTTAAAAAAACTTTAAAAAAATCATTTGTAACCTCTTTAAAAAAAACTTTCTCTTCTCTCTCAACTCTCTCTCAACCCTCCCTCTCCGGCCAATGTCCAATTGTTGGCCACCGTGGCAGCTTCCGATCACCGGCGACGATGCCGCCATCTGCGATGGCTGAAAAAATAAAAATGCCCATATTTTGGGTTTTTCGACTTCACGACCCAAAAAATGCCATCTTTCATCGGAGATGGCAGCCTCAACTCCAGCGGAGCAAACACCGAAACCTAAAGGTATGCGTTCTTTCTCTTTTTTAAAAAAATATAATGAAATAAAGAAAAAAAATTAGAAGCCGAGACTACCTTTCAAGAGTTTTTTTTTGTATTGATTCTCTATGTTTTTATTGAATTCTTCTGTAAAAAATAATACAAAAATCGGGGCCTTTTATAGCCCAAAAATATCCTCTTTTCCTATTTTCCTATTAAATTCTCCTCGTTTATTCATTTTGCAGGTACAAGGTTGTTAGCCAGCTGGCGTACGGAGCGACGCACCCGAGGGAGGCAGCGGCAGTTAGGGCAGCGGTGGCTAGGGTTTTCCCTTCTTTTTTGCTACTGAAAATGTTTAGTTTTTGGGCCATATTGGGCCACTAGGGTTTTTTGGTTATTGGGATAATTGGAATTTGTAAAAAGACTGTTATTGGACTGTTGTTTTTTTTTATTGGTTTATTTTGTGTGTGCAGGCCAGGGCAGATTTGGGCTTGTACAACATGTTGATAGCAGCAAAAGATAAAGGAGAGATAAGAAAGGTCAAAGCCCAACTAAGTGAAGAATTTGAGATAAAAGATTTGGGACCAGTAAAGAAGATATTTGGTATAGAGATTCTCAGAGATAGAAAAGTAAGTAAATTGTACCTAAGTTAGAAGGGGTACATTGAGAAAGTTTTTTTCAGGTTCAATATGCAGAGTGCTAAACCTGTTAGTACTCCTTTAGCAGCCCACTTCAAACTTTCGTCGGCTTTGTCTCCACAATCAGATGATGAGATTGAGTACATGTCACATGTTCCATATTCTAGCGCAGTGGGATCTCTCATGTATGCTATGGTTTGTTCACGTCCAGATTTATCATCTGCAGTCAGTGCAGTTAGCAGATACATGGTGAATCTCGATAAAGAACACTAGAAAGCAATTCAATGGATTTTAAGCTACCTATGAGGTACTACTGATGTTTGTTTACAGTTTGGAAGAACTAGAGATGTAGTCATTGGGTATGTTGATGCTGATTTTGCTGGAGACCTTGATAGAAGAAGATCTCTCACAGGTTATGTATTTACAATCGAAGGTTGTGCAATCAATTGGAAAGCCACTTTGCAAACTGCAATCGCTTTGTCTACCACTGAAGCTGAGTACATGGCGATTATTGAGGCTAGTAAAGAAGCCATTTGGTTGAAGGGACTCTTTAGTGAACTCAATGAAGACCTTCAAATTATTACAGTATTTTGTGACAATCACAGTGCTATCTTTCTTAAAAAATATCAAATGTTTCATGAGAGAACAAAGCACATTGATGTTTAGTATCATTTTGTTCGTGGTGATATTTTTGTGAGCAAAATTAGTACTCATGAAAATCCTACAGATATGATGACTAAGTCACTTCCTATAACCAAGTTTGAGCATTGCTTAGACTTGATTGGTTTTCATTGTTGAAGTGAAACCCTTAAGGGGTTTTATGGAAGAGGTGGAAAACTTGTTCGTTGAGAGTTCGCGATGAAGAACTTGTTCATTGAGAATTCGTGTCAAGGTGAAGATTGTTAGAATTGAGTGACCTGGATCCTCATTAAAATAAAATACAGTGGTAAAATAAAATAGAAGTAAAATATTATAGAACTACACTTCTTTTATTTTAGTTTAGAATAAGGTTTTTCAGCCTTATTATACTTCATCTATTTGATATTGATTAGAATAAGGTGTTTCAACCTTACTACACTAATTCTATTAGAATATGATTTTACAAGCCTATAATTAGACATAGTCTACTCCTCTTGTAATCATTCGAATTCGACATAGTGAATTATTTTCTCCTCTGCCCGTGGTTTTTTCCGAAAGGGTTTCCACGTGAAAATTTGTGTGTTCTTTATTTTTCTTTCTCTTTTCTTTGTGATACATTGTAATTATCGATGTTCTATTTTTTTCACAACTCTTACTCTTGCACTTTCAAAAATCTGCAAGGTGTTTTGTTTCAAAAGCTAAAATCTCTTTTCATTTTAGTAGCATTGAGGACAATAGTGGAGAGGTTCTGATTATATCACGCTATAATGAATTTGATTGCTGATTAGTGCTTTGAATCAAGCAAGTATTGATGTGTCAAAATTTGGTAACCTTGTTTAAGATTATAGTCATCTCAGTTCATTTTTCTCTCCCTCTTGTGTATAGAGTAAACTTGTTGACATAGATTTAGTTTCTCTCCCTTTTGTGTTTTATTCTTGTTCTCATTCTTGTTTTTCTATAGGAAGTGCGCTTTTACCCTAAAAATCAATGCCATTCAATTAGCGTATGTTTTCTTAAAATTTATTCAAAAATTAAATATCGAATATTTTATTTATTAAAGGATTTTTTTATACAACTAAGTGAGTATTTAATTTAAGCATTTAAAAATAAATAAATTTCTATATTAAACTTTTGTAACTACAGCAGGAGTATTTATCATATCCCTTTGCCCATAATTTGTTTTGAATTTAATTATGTTTTTAACATGTTTAGAATATTTTAATAAGAGAGAAACAACTGATTTAATAATTAATCCATGTAAATATATATTTCATTGTTTTTGTCAAGAGCTTTAACTGTAAGTTCTTTTCAACTATTACATGCTATGTTCGAACATAGATGGAAACAGTAGGATGAGACAATTAAGTTAAGGGCAACTTGTTAACATTTATGATTTACATGTTTTAGATTGATCCAGTTAGCAAATGATTATTAATCTATGCTACAAATGAGTTTAATTGTATTGAAGGATTTGCTTTTATCTTATAGAGGATTTTTTTTGTGATAGAAAAGAGAGTAAAAAAGAAAACTGCATAACACAATTCAAATTCCCTTTCTGGGGAATTTAAAAAATTTGCAACCTTTGCTTATTTATGTGAGCCATCTTTTTTCAGTCTGTCAACTTCCGGATTCTTTTCTCTAGAAATATGGCAAATGCTCTAATACTGAGTTTGTGAAAGCAGCTAAAGAATCCTCCTAGTCAGAGCCGTAGTGGGTCCATCTGATGCAATTACTTGGAAGGCACTAGCCACTTCAATACCGTCTGTTCGAATCTGCACTTCCTTAAAACCTCAATCAATCAATATGCTTAAGCCATCGAAAATGCCCCACAATTCTGCCTCAAACACTGAACAACTCCCCGGAAATCTATTGAAACCGAAGATCCATTTCCCACTATGATCATGAAAAATTCCCCCTACTGTAGCAGAGCCATCCTCAGGTCTAATAGGTCCATCAGTATTTAAGTAAATCCCAAGCCCCGACACGTTAGGACATGAACATGGATGATGAGGCAAAATTGAATGTCTACTACCAGCTATCATAAAATGTTTGGCCTAGCTAAGTGAGGCCTTAATAATGTCATTACTACTCCAGGACATACCTTGAAAAATAAATCAGTTAAGATTTTTCTATATGTGCCAGATGAGGATTCCGAAAAAGCATTGCAATTCAACCTCCCCTAATCCAAGATCGTATTTGTTCTGCAAATTAGATGTGATCCATTCCTGCAAATTACCAGGAAAAAAACTAACAAGACGGTCAGTAGGGATTAAAAGGTTCCATATATCTCTTGTAGGAAGGCAATCCCAAAAAGTATGTAATAGATCTTCAATGATATGCCTACAAACCCCACACATTGAGCTATGATTGATCCCCCACTGAACTCTTTCCACATTCATGAGCAATCTGTGTTTGAGTACAAGCCAAATAAAAAATCTAACTCTTTGTGGACCATGAAATTTCCAAGGGGTCTTCCACACTTCCTCCTTCTGCTTCCATGAATTTCCCTGTATTTTCCTATAAGCGCTCTTGACAGAAAAAGAGCTTGTCATCATTCCTCCCCAGATATTCATATCTTCTCCCGCTGAAGGGTGCAGTGGAGGAATCCCAATAATCTTACAGATGATCGTATCTAGCACCCAAAGCCGAAACAAATCAAGGTTTCAAGTACCATCATGTAAGACCATGTCACCTAACGAGCAATCTAGATCAAGGTTTGAATGGTCAGGAATCAAATTAACAAGGGGTCCCACATTAGAGATCCATGGATTTCACCAACATCTAACATTTCTCCCATTCCCCATAGACTAGAGCAAGTTCTCGCGAATGAGAGGCCAAACCTTTATGAGGGCTTTCTATAGAAATGAGCATCTACTTCGTGACAAACTTTTTGGAATTCCATTTGAAATCCTATATCTTGCACAGAGGACCTGAACCCAAAGGGATTTAGAATCAACCACAAGTTTAAAACCTAACTTCATTACGAACGAATTATTATGATCCTGCAACTTCTAAACAACAAGCCCACCTCGCTCCCGAGGTTGACAGACATTTTTCTAACCCACTAAAGCTATTTTTTGACTGTTACTCGAATATCCCCAAACAAAATGACGGACCATGCGCTCAATCTCCTCACAAAGACCTTTTTGGATCATCACTGACTGCATGAAACAGGAAGGAATCACCATTAAAATCGATTGTGCAAGAGTAGCTCTACCAACTAAAGACAACGACCTTGCCTCCCAACTTTGTAGTTTTTTATGAACCTTTTCCACCACAAAATGAAAAGTACTATTTGTGACTCCATCATGAAATAAGGGAACCCTTTGAATATCCACCAAGGTTCTAAACTCTTTGAAATCTAAGAATATGACATAGACTACCTCCTAAAGCATCACCAACACCTTCAAAGAAGCATACATTCATTTTATTGGCATTAATCTTATGCCCAGAAAAATCACAAAAGTTATCCAACACCTCTTTCAAACTGATTGCTTGATCCTATTGAACTTGACCAAAAAAATCAAATCATCTACAAAGAAAAGGTGAGACAAATGAGGACCTAATCGGGAAAGTCTGATAGGTCACCATTTACCAGAAAAATGCTAGATTGAATACTGTGGCCAAGCCACTCCATGCACAAAATAAAGAGATAAAGGAGAGCGGACAACCTTATCGGACACCCCTAGATGGATGAAAATTTTGATTTGGTGTTCCATTCTACAAGATCTGCATAGTAGTTAGTGATAGCAGACATAATTACATTACAGAGGAAGTTCGACATACCTGCAGCATGGAGAGAAGCACTAATAAACTCCCATCATACACAATCATAAGCTTTCTCAAGGTCGATCTTTATGGCCATTCGATTACGGGTATTCTTTTTAATTCTCATGGAATGAGAAACCTCCTGTGCAATGATGATATCATCCATGGTGCTCCTTCCCACAATAAACCCTGTTTGCTTTTGACCAATAATTATTGGGATGACCAGCTTAAACCGATTAGAGATGATTTTCATTACCAACTTATAAAGGACTGAACACAAACTAATCAGCTGAAACTGCAAAAAAACACTCAGGATTCGGAACCTTCAGAATGAGGACGATTAGAGAATTATTGAATTTTGGATCAATCTTCTCTTCAGCAAATATTATCTTGACCCACGAACATACCGATTCTCCAAGACAATTCCACTGACTCTAAAAGAAAAGGGCATGAAATCCTTCACTCCCACGATCCTTTAAAGGACCCATATCAAACATGGTGGACTCAATCTCCTCACTAGAAACTAGTTTGTTTAAAAAATGAATCTCATCATCCTCAAGTTTCGAAAAAGAACTCATCGGATGACCCCTCAAAAATGTCTGATTCTCTCCATACAAATTCTCAAAAAAATGGATCACCTCATGATGTAATTTATCCTCATTAAAAATCCAGTCCCCCATCTCATTTTTTAAAGCCATAATCATGTTCTGGTTCCTTCTTTTAACGGTATGCTTATGGAAAAAATTTTATATTTTGACCCCCTAAAGAAAGCCAATCACATCTCATCTTATGTTTCCAAAGGAGCACTTCATGATGCAGGACATATTCTAGTTCCTCCCTAACTGGCCACTCCCTTTGACATAAAGAGTCAGAATAAGAAAAATCCATTTCTCTTTGAATATTTCCCAAAGTCTGAATCAAACTTTTTTTTTCGAAAACCAATGTGACCAAACACCTTCTTATTCTAGTCCTTTAAAAGACTCGTAAAGTTGGATATCGAAGTGGACATAGACCCAGTGAAAGCCCAATTATCTTTAAAAAATGTAGTAAAATCAATATGTTCAACCCGTCCAGCCAGAAAGCAAAACGATCTACCCAAAGGAGAATGAATCCGAGTACGTACAGAAACAAGAAGAGGTTTGTGGTCAGATTTGAGCCTTGGAAGATGAGTAACCGAGCAATTCAAGAAAGAAGCCAACCAAGCATAATTTCCAATAGCTCTGTCAAGACGCTCAAAAACACCACTCCTAAGCCAAGTAAAGGGCACACCCTTGAAACCTAAGTCATGAATCTTAAAAGACTCCATAAAATCTCAAAAAATAGAACATCTCTTACTACGAACTCGCCCACCTTTCTTTTTACTAGAAGCTCAATAGCATTAAAGTCTCCTACTGCCATCCAAGGAAAATCATAGTTTGGAATGGAACCCTTCAAATCCCTCCAAAGTTTCTTACACTTTTTACTATCATGGCTACCATAAACGAAGACAACAAAAATCAGCCGTTGTGTTGTACTATCAAAAACCTTAGACACAACAAATTGAGGGTGACTCCGGATAATTTCCACTCGAATTGAATTCTTCCACCCATAAAAAAACCAATTGCTTCCACTCGATGAGAGTGCTGAAAGCCAAGACTATCGATAATCAAATCAGCTTTGCTGCCACTAATACAGGTTTCAAGAAGGCCAACAATATCTGGCTTGTGTTCTCGATTATATTCATTAAAAAACCTCAAAAACTTTTAGCTAGAACACCCTTGAAAATTCCAAGAAAAAAAAGAAAAAGTCATAAATATAAATAAAATTTAGAGAAAAAGAGAACTTACCATAAACCATGGTTATCAGGTACCTTCAAGGTCCACCCCAGTACTTTTTAAGCAACCTTTCTCAGACTCCAACTGGATCTGTGAGCTAATAAATTTTGCCATGGAACTCATAGAGTCTATCAATGGCACCCTTGTACTACCAGAATTTTTTACACGCCCTCCACGTTCACGAATTTTTTGCTGATAGCACCACTACTACGAAAAGGACCACTTTTTATCACGAACCCCCTCCCTTTCGAAAGATGGGTCCATTTTTCTCTCTCAATCGTGTCACCAACTCCAAAAGGCTTGGTATTATTTATTTCCCCATTTTCCTTAAAAGTGACAGCTGAGTGATTTTTTGAATTAAGAAAATCCCCATTTATTTCCACGGTTGACTCTATTGGCCCACCATAGGTCGAATTAAAATGAGAATTTAAATTCGTAAGGCCCACACTCTTCCTATTATCTTCCTTTTCCATATACGCATCAATTTCCATAATTTTTTCATATTCATTAATTAAAGAAGACACATTAGTTAAAGAATTTAGATAAGTTAAAACCTTACCTCTGTGGTCTTTGTGTGCTGGTACAGATGACTCTTTAAAGTGCTGCTGCCCGATGAGTGAAGCCGTGTGCACTGGCCCAATTAACGACACAGGCCCCTACTGCCCATCTAATGATAAAAATTTCTCTGGCCAATTTGCATCACAAAACTCTACTGCCCAACTAAAGGAACAGTTGAACCCGGCCTAAGGACTTCCATGTCCAATTTCCCTCCTAAGCCCATCGTTTTTGGCACAAAATCTAGCTATTTTTCAGCCCCACACGAGATCTCCATCCCCTCTAAACAAATCTGTTCCAACGGGCTAAAAGTGTTGTGATTGTACTAGAAAAAACATATATGTTCTCCCTATTTATTGGTTAATTTATTCCCATTTAGTTATTTTTAGCATACATTTTAGTATTTTCAGTTTATTAAATTATATTTTATAACCCAGTGAATCCTAGCCTATTTTATCCTTAATTTTGCTATCTTTCTGCACAAATGTCGTTGCATTAGTTAATTCCAGATTGCGTCCAGAATTGTCGCTGCAGTTGACAGTTGTTTGATAAGAGCCAACCATGCGTGAGCTGTCCAATCTGGTATAACTGCCCTGTACGTACAAGTACAGAAGAATCTTGAGAGAATGATGCCTGTAAAATTAAGGAGAACATAAAAGGTTGATGTGAGAGGAGGAAGGGAGGATTTTGTTAAACCACCATTCTTTTACCCTATTTTGAAGCTTGCAGCCATGGCAGCTTGAACCTTATACGGGTAAGCCAATGTGAAGACTGATGTAGATCCACTCCTGACAAGGAAATCTAAGAGCAGGACAATGAGAAATGGAGAGATCCAGTCGAGTAGATAAGGAATAGTATTCTCCATTTGATTCTTTCTTATTTCTTTAAAAACGTTGGTGATTACTCTATATTTTCTACTGTATGAAAGTACAATGAATGTTTTGTTAAATGTTATCTTATTAAATCTTGTTTTTATTGTTTAATCTTAGGGGTTTGAATGTTCTAAACACGGAAGTGTTATTGCAGTCACTAACACTGGAAGGTACAGTGACAGTTTGAGCTAATAAGCATTTCAGCGAAAGTTGAGTAAGGACTAAAGGAATTTGGTCCACTTGTTCTTAATAGTGCCATACTGCCATCATCAGAAGGGGAGGTTAACGTGCATGGTTAAGTCTCAGATTAAATAAAAGAGTGGTGTTTGGTAAGATATACATTAATTTTTATTGCGTCAACAATCACCTATCTTTTATACCTTATGAATACTTAGTATACTGCTAAAGATTCATGTTGGGGATCCCAATTTATCATTACCATATTTTATTTCATTGTTTTCAAGATATTTCTCCAACAATTACCCACACAATTTAATTCAATTTTTTTAGCTATTGCATCGACATTAATAGACAAAGAACTACCATCACTGTGGAATCAATATCCAACAGACTCACATTTGTCTACTATACTTGCATCGACAGTGTACACTTGCACATTTTTGCTGTGACATTAACAGCCGATCATGTTGGAAGAAACAAAATTTGATCCTCTTACATTTTTAGAAATTTTCTCCTGATTTTTTTCCTTCAAAAATTCCCCTTTTTGAACTTCATCCCCAAAAAATCATTCACCTTGGCACCAATCTTGGGTAAGCTCAATCTAGGAGAAATCAAAGTGCCATTTCCAGTCAGATTTTCAATGGCAATCATCAAGCCCTAGAATTTCACCATGTTCTCCTTTCAACAAGCATCAAAGGTACAAAAGACTCCGACGACTCTATCGCTTTTCCAACCTTCGGTGAGGTTTCCTTAGTCTTCTCCTTTTCCATTTTAAATTCATTTATACCTTATTTACCTGGGCAAGCTTCCTTCGTGTGACCAAAATGTCCGCAACCGAAACACACAGGTGGGAGTGACTCAAACTCAACTCTTGACATCATTTCATTAACCATTATCTAAGATACTAACGGTTTTCCAAGATAGATACAAACGACCATCCTGGCAAACTTTTCTCTCAAACCCTTGTCTATTTGGAAATCTAACCTGTTAACGCTACCTATTAGACCCCCAATTTCATCTAAGATTTTCTTCTTATAGAGAAACCTCAGAAGTCCAGGCAGCCTAATACATACCATCATGCTACTAAGGAACACCTAGAGGGGTGAAAACTCCAGAGACCAAGCACTATCTATGGTCCCTAGGTGAGAACTTTTTCATAATCAACATAATTATAAAACTTTACCAAAAATTAACCATTATCCACGTCCATGAGTTGGAACGAATGAGTCGATTTCCATAAACTAAGAATCTTATTTTGCAAAAAGGTATAGGAAATATTTATGCCTAGGAGTTTAACCACCACTATGGAGGCCATGTTTCTCACTAGAATTTGTTGGATCCTATCGGAAAAACTAATAGCCAGTATTCCATTAATAGAAGACTTCACTATGTCACCTTCTAAAAATTCAAATCCCTCTTCACCTCTAGAATCATCAGTCCCTATTCCTAAGACTTTATCTCTCCAAGAGGCTCCTGTATAGGAGGCGAATCTACAACCATATCACATCAGGATTAAGATCCTTAAAACGAACCTTTTTAGTATTCCGATCTCCCACCTAACTATCATCTCCACCATTCTCCGCCATAAAAATTTAGAGAAATAGTATTGCACTTTAATACTACATCATAATCCTATCTCATAGAGGATTTTGAAGAAAAATGAAGGTAATTGTTAAACGGGTTGTAACCATATCCTCATTCATTAAGCATCATTTTTAATTTTTTGTTTGGAGTTGAAAACAATGGTTTTAAAATTTAAAAGAGGCAATTTTTATTGATAAAGTCAGCATGAATTTAAGAGCTGATTTATGTGTTTTTCTCCAAGTCGTTTGATTCTTCTCTTTTGTTTTTCTTTGTGGTGGTGCTAGCTTCCAAGTTGACTATCACTCGTCTTTTTTATCCTTCCCATCAATTCTCTCTTTCTTTCTTCTCCTTATCATACTATGTGCCTTTTCTTTGTTCAGATTACAAATCTATTTTGTAGATATATTTGTTATCTTCACAAATTGTGATGGATAGATGATGGTGCCTATTGTTGTTGAAATTTTACCGGCCACCAGTAATTTCTTTTGGAAAGTGGGCGGCTCTTCATCGACTTCTTAATTTTTTTTATGTTTTGAGAGTATTTCATAATAATAAATGATTTCACAAGTTAGTTTGGACTCGCGTTGTCTTAAGTTTCATGTTTATTTATTTTTCTTTGTTTAAGAAGTCTTCACTTTTAAAAGTATTTGTCTACTCTTGTAGTACGTTTGTTAGTCTTGATTATGCATTTTGTCTTGCGTTTACAAGTAAATTTAGGGATGATTTTTTTAGCTTAAAATAATATATATGATAAATGCTGAACCTGAAGTGAAGCAGCCCATCCATGAACAAATAAAGAAAAATGAGTGGAAGATTGTGGATAATCCATCATTTTTAGTTGAAAAATGTTCACAATTTTAAGCTCCTTTTCCAAGCTCTCACAGTTTTGTTGTGACCATGTAAAAGAGTCCATCCGTTGTTGGCCATCTTGCAACTTGTCATAAGACAATATCTAGAGCAAAATATACAAAACCTCGTGGAACAATTTTGCTGGACAAATTAACATAAATATCTTTTTATTTTTATTTTTTCCATGGACAGAAATAAAAGGATTATGGATTTAAGTTTTGTATTATCTTTTCCAAATACAACCAAAACTATGTTAAAAAATATCTAAATTATATAAAATCATTATTAGGAACCACACAAATTAATTGAAATTTATTACTTACTATTTTATATTTTCGTGTAAATATTAAATTTATAATATTAGTTTTGTTTAAAACTTTTAATGAATTTTAAATTGAAAAAGTATTGTAATTAAAAAAATACTTTTAAAAATAATTAAATAATTTAAATTAAGTTATGTTAATTTCATTTAATTTTAAAATTATTTAATATTAAAATAATACCAAAATTTGTCATGATTTGAATATTAATTTAATATATTATAACTTATTAATAATTTCTTACAGGTTATTTGTTACATATAGATATTGTTAATTTATTTTTTTTAATGTTAAATTTGTTAATATTTAATTTTTTGTAATTTTATATTTATATTTGTTCTACTTCAATCAATGAATGTAATTAATTTTTTATTTGAAAAATATAAATTTAACTTGGTACAGAATCTTTTACATGTAAGGTCGATTGCTCATGTAATTTGGGATCCTCATTTTGGTCAACCAACAGTGGAAGCTTTTACTAAATGGGGCGCTCCTAGTCCATTGAATATCGCTTACTCTGGTGTTTATCATTGGTGGTATACAATCAGGTTACATACTAATGAAGATCTTTATACTGGAGCCTTTTTTCTATTATTTCTTTCTACTTTATCCTTAATAGTGGGTTGGTTACACCTACAATCGAAATGGAAACCGAACGTTTCATGGTTCAAAAACACCAAATCTTGTCTCAATCATTATTTGTCAGGATTATTTAGAGTAAGTTCCTTGGCTTGGACAGGGCACTTAGTCCATTCGCTATTCCTGGATCCCGAGGGGAATATGTTCAATGGAATAATTTCTTAGATGTATTACTGCATCCCCAAGGGTTAGGCCCATTTTTTTAGGTGAGTGGAATCTTTATGCTCAAAACCCCGATTCAAGTAGTCATTTATTTGGTATCTCCTAAGGATCAATAACTACCATTCTAACCCTTCTCAGGAGATTCCATCCATAAACGCAAAGTTTATGGTTGACTGATATTGCACACCATCATTTAGCTATTGCAATTCTTTTCCTAATAGCGGGTCGCATGTATAGAACTAACTTCGGAATTGGTCACAGTGTAAAAGATCTTTTAGAAGCAAATATTCCTCTGGGAGGCCGATTTGGACAGGGCATAAGGGTCTTTATGACAATCAATAATTTGATTCATTTTCAATTTGGCCTTGCTCTAGCTTCTCTAGCACAAGACTTTACTACTCAAGTTGTGTTATATACCCATCACCAATACATCGCAAGATTCATCATGAAAGGAGCTTTTGCCCATGGAGCTATATTTTTTATTAGAGATTACAATGTAACAGCCCGATTTTGGGCCAAGTTAGAGCAGTGGTTTCGGGACCACAAATTCAACAAGGAAAAATTTATTTTTATTATATTTTTATGGTCTACAATTTCACGAAATGATTTCATAAAAAATTAGTTCAAAAATTTCGACGTTTGGGCACTCAATTTAGCTAAAAGGACTAAATTGTAAAAAATGAAAAAGTTGAGTTTTACATGTTAGAAGTGTCCAATTGTTATGAAATTTTAAATTGGAGATCCTTAAATGGTAATTAGACCATTGGTTAACTTGTTGTACAAAAATGGACAAGAGATAAGTGAAATAGGATATTTTTAAGTTGGGGGCATTTTGGTCATTTAGTAATTAAAAGAATTAAAAAGGCCAAAATAGCCAAAAATTTGTCCATCTTCTCCATGATGAACGAAAATAGCAAGGGGGAAACCATGGTTAGGGGTTTCAAGCTTCCAAGCTCTATAGTAAGTGATTCCAAACCCCGTTTTTAATGCTATTTACGTTTTTAAAGTCCGGGTAGCTTAATTTAGCTTATTCTAGTAATAATTTAACCTAGGGTTTATATTTGAAAAAATACTCATAGGTGAAATGTGTTTATTTTTATGTTTTATGGTAGAATATGAAGCTTGAAATTGTGTTAAAAAAATTTTGCTAAGCGATTTTCAGTGAAAACAAGTGAAACGGCATAATCGGTAAAAATTATTATTGTTCATAAGTGCATGTTAGAGCAAGAATTTGATGTTGCTAGAGAAGGGAAAAATGTTCAGCATGTTATAATACATAAGAAAAAGGAATAAAGTTTAATTTTTGAGCCTAGGGGTAAAATTGTAATTTTGCAAAAGTTTAGGGGCAAAAATGTAATTTTTTTAAGTATGATTTTTGGATCAAATTGATTAATATGAGTACTAAATAGGTTAAATGTGTTGTTAAAAGTGGTGAAAGGCGAGAAATTGACCTTGAACATATGATAGTAAGTTTGTATGTAGATAATATATTGTTTTATTAATGCTTAAGCATTTTATTATTTTATTTAAGAAATGTACTATACGTGGAACAAATATTTGTTGCAAATTATGAATTAAGATTGGTTAGAGAAGAACTGGTAAAATATTGAAAAGTAAAAATTTCCCGATTGAACCTCGAAATAGAAAAGATATGAATGATCGTAATTGGGTCACGTGTGGTACGGACTAAGTGTAGGCCACTACATGTACTAGACTGATAGGTCACATATGTGGCACGGACTGTGTGCAAGCCACCAATATTCTGTTAAGATACAAGGGTGACACGGACTGTGTGCAGGCCACCAATATTCTGTTAAGATACAAGGGTGGCACGGACTATGTGCAGGCCACCGAGAGTCTGTTATTACACAAAGGTGGTACGGACTGTGTGTAGGCCACCGAGAAATTTGTTCTTATTCCGATAAGTTCATCGGGAAAATTGACTAAGTGTAATTGAATGATGAATATATATATGTGGATTTGAATTGAAGATTGACTTGAAATTGGAAATGAGAAATTGGATTGCTTTGAATATAGTGATAAATTGAATGGATTGTATATGAATTGAAATGAACTACTGGAATGAGATGTGATTAATTCAATGGAATTGAGATAGTGAAAAAGTGAAATTATGAAAGAATACATTTTACAACAAAACAGTTTAGACAGCAGCAGTTGTGTTACTTTGAAAAATCACCAAAAATGATGTAAATTGAATTAGAGAGTGAATAAGATATGAAATGAAATATTAATGAGTATATTTTTACATAAAAGAAACGAGAAAGCAAAAGAGTTATACATTTTCAGATATTTGAATTTTAATGAGGTAGGGTCGGATTGATTTCGGAATCCCCTATTCTGACTTTGGAAAATAATTAAAAATTGTAAAAAAATAATTATGAGTTATAATTTATATGCTTAAAATACTTAATGAGTCTATTTTGAAAGGAAACAAACAGAAATATTATCTAAATTCTGTACAATGAGATAATTCATTTTTAGTGAAGAGAGGTCAAAGATGTTGAGCAGTGAAATAGAGGTGACTTTAATGAATAAACTGCACTAATTTCCCAAGCCAAAAATTCTGAAAATTTTATGGTAAGAAGATATGTGAGTCTAGTTCCTAGGAAAATTAACGGAACTTAATTTGGAGCTCTGTAGCTCTGGATAAAAATAATTTAGTGACTGTAACTCGACTAGATAGCTTATTTGAAGTTGAATGAATAGTGAAACTATAGAGAATGTTATTTTTAAGAGTGTTATGTACACTAAGGATGTGGAATGGAGAGGAAGAGGAGGAAAAAAATAAAATATACGAATGATTCATGTATAATTGGCTATATGCTCGTTTATAATCGATAGACGCCGAATTGAATAGTAAATTCGTATCGGTATTGAATTTATTAATAGCAATTGTTGAAATTTTGAATAATATGTTATAAATAAAAAAATAAAGTAAATATCAATATTGATTGTTTGTGAGTTGAATGGGAATTATTATTGATATGATTTGAATTAAAAGAATTATTGTGGAATTGAAATGCAAATTGGATTGAGAAATTAATTTGAATTGCAAACACGAAGAGTTATAAATTGAATAGAATTGAAATAAAACATTGAATTGTTATTGCTTATGAATTAGTCATTTTGGTACATAGATAATGCTGGATGATAATCATGCTTTGTGAAATATCTGTAGTAATAAGGATGATTATAAAGTATCTTGTTATTAGAATCATTTGGTTATGAGATGTTATAAAATTGTGAGATTTAATGGTTGATATGAATTTTAAGGCTAATTTACTAGTCGACTAAAGGAGAAATGAGTTTGTTGATGGTTGCGTATATGAAATTTTGGCATATGCTCGAGATATGTAATGTAGTAATATGTGAAATTAATATGAAGAGATTTATGATTGTTATTAGTGTTTATTTTGGCATAATGTGGATTATTCAAGGTTGAAATAATTTAATGGATAAATTAAGTATATGAATGAGTTTGTATCGAGTCTTATAGGCTCTATTTATTATGAATACAATATTTCGAGGATAACTTGTAAAGAATTATAAAAGCACATTAATAATATAAAAAGTTTTAATTCAGATGAAATTTTGTAACTCGGTTTAATACGTATACAAGTGTATGTGTTTTAGTAATGCCTCATACCCTATTCCGATATCGAATACGGGTAAGGCGTGTTACATTACAATCTAGAATAGAATGAGGATAATGTATTAGCAAGAATGTTTGACCATAAAGAAGCTACCATATCCCATTTAAGTTAGGGCAACCTCTTTCTAAGATTCCATAAATTGGGGCTTTATGTCCATCATGGTATCTCCAATTATAGCCCCTCTGGGATGTAAAATATATATGGTTACAATTCTACCATATATGTTTTTTTCATTTCATCGAAAATCAATGTTATGGTATAAATGCTTATGACCTCCCCCTCGATGCCTTGCGGTAATGATTCCTTTAGCATTATGACCTTTAACACAACGATGTTGTCCATAGATCAAATTATTTTGTGGATTGAATTTCACTTGACTGTCTACGGCTCCATTGCGTGTGCCCGAGGTAGAAGTTTTGTATAAATGTATCGTCATGCTATTAAGTATTTTGATTTAAGTTCATTTCATTCTAAGAGGTGGAATAGAATAACCTGGCTGAAGCGTAATGATCATACGCCTGTAATGCATTGTATGTCCCATAATAGGTCACATTCTTCTACCCTTTCGAGGAGTCGATGACTATTCATAGCTATTACCTTGACACCAAAGAAGAGTTCAACTCAATACTTTATTTCTGTCCTAGTTGATCCTGATTCGACATTAGAATTATATTGATTTTTCACCAATAATCGAATACTTTTGTCTGTAACTACTACATATTTGATTTCATCAATAAATTTATTTTCTTCCCTATGAGTTCGAGCCTCAATAAGATGCTAGTTCTTACTGTTTATATGTTATTGTAATACCCAATTTTAGCCCGGGCTCACAAAAAAATAATAAACTCAAAATAATAAAATAAAGTCTAAGTCCAGTACAAAATTATATCATTTGGCCCGATCGAAATGGCCCATTACTTGAAAAGGTTGAAGGTCCATCTACAAGCTTATGGAAACATAATCTTCAAGGATATGCAATCTTAGATATGATCTTAGATATGATATGCAATCTTAAAAGATATGATTTTGTAATCTTAGAGATTTAATTTGTAGATACCCTTTAATCTTAGCCGTTGATGTAATTGATCTGTACCGTTGGATTTAGGGAGGCTCTACTATAAATAGAGGCCTCTCCCTTCATTGTAAGGGAGGGAAGTTGGGAGTAATAATAATTCTTAAGGGTATTCCCTCAAATTTCTCTTGCTCTTGCATTTTTATTTTCTTTGGCGTGTTCAATAGGGTCTTTTCGACTTCATTTATTTGCGGATTTAGGCCCAGAATTTATGTCAAAGCTCGATTTAGTCTTTTCTATTTATTATTTATTTTTATTAAATTTGATTTTCTTGTTATTAAGTTATTATTATTGTTATTATTATCATTATTATTATTACTATATATACACATACGCATATTTTTTTACAATAATATATATACATACATTTGTTTAAAAAAACTTTTATAAACAAATGCACATATTATATATATATTTTTTATTATTATTCTATTTGCATAACTTTTATATACATATATATACATTTACATTTTATATACATATACATTTTTTATTTCCTAACTTTTATATGCATATATATACTTTTATATATTTTTTTACTTTGATAAATATGTATATACGTATGTTTTCTTATATTATTCTTCATAAATTTTTTTATATATATTTTTCTAAATTATTTAATTTTAATATATGTAATTATTATTATTTGTTTATATATATATGTAATTATCATTTTTATAATCTATATATATGTATATAATTTTTTTTATATATGTACATGTATATATTTTGTACCCTTTTTTCTCTTTATATTTTTTTGTTTATTTCCTTCTTTTGTTTATCAATTTATGTTTGCATTTATATTTTAAAAGCATGTTTTTTTATTTCGCTCATTTATTTGATGCTTTGCATGTTATTGATTTATTTTTATTTATTTATTTATTTGTTTATATTATTTCTATGTCATTGTTGTATTTATTACTATTGTATTTGTTATCATGATATTTATACATACATTATAACATTACATTATCTTTTACTCGAATTTAAAAATGGAAAATTTTCAAAATAAAGATAATACTCGTATTTAGGATTTTCAAGAAAATTGAGCCGTAACGTATTGGGTTCCGATTTTCTTCGTAAAATCTAACAATCGAGGATTGTTCTTTAATCAAAAAAATTAAAACTTGTCATCGGAATTCAATGTGTTGTGTCCTAACGTGTTGGATGTGACACGTTGATTTCTCGAGATAAAGATTTTAAAAAAATATATATATATATAAAGGAAATATTGAATGTTTGGGGTTTTAAGAAATCGTGCCCTAATGTATTGGGCTACGATTTCTTCATAAATTTTAAACAATTAAATATTTTCTTAAATTTTATTATACGAGTTTTTTGCACCAACTCATCTTGAAGAGAATAAAATGTTGTGCCTTAACGCATTGGGTGTGATATTTTTCTTTTCAAAAAGAGAAAGTCTTAATAAATAATTTCATTTAACTAAGGATAGTATTTTTTAAACTATCGACTTTAAGACATTAATTAATCAATTTGGTACCAATTTTTTGGCGTTACGAGGGTGCTAATCCTTCCTCATACGTAACTGACTCCCGAATCCGTTTTTCTGAAACTCGTAGACCAAAGCTATGTTTTAGGTGATCTAATCACACCTTAATAACAGATTGGTTGCGACTCCCAATTTTTGTTTTTTTATAGTCGACAAGTAATTTTTGTTTTTTCCAAAAATAAAAAATGATTTCGACAGTTTGGCGACTCAGCTGGGGACTTTTCAAAAAAATAAGAGAGTCGAGCCACAAAGTTGATTAATTTTTGTCTTATGGTCGAAAAAATATTTTTTTTAAATTCATGAGATCCTTTTGCATTCATTATTTTCTTGCTTAATTAATCTTTGCATTATACATTACATGAGTTGAATGATTTTACCCTTTTAAGTGGGAGTGAGAAACTATTCCTTCGTGAGGTTTTCACCTCCGTATAGGATAGTGGATCGCTTTCGGAATACATCGGTACCTATGCCTTCGTGAGATTATCATCTCCGTATAGTTATAGGGAAAATGTGTTCCCCTGAACCGAACTTGATCTATATGAGCCTATAATGGGTGAAGATCGAGGAATCTGCTAGTTCGGGTACCCTTACTTTAGAACCGAACCGCATATAATGAGCCTTAGGAGCCTACCCTAGGTAGAATCACACCGAATGCCTAGAGGTCACCCGAAAACTTGGTTTAAATTTACGATCATTTTGTTGTATTTTGTCCATTTTTGTTACGATTATAATTACTTCGGTTTGTAATTACTTTATTGGTTTGAATTTTGATGTTTCTGCATATTTCATTACATAACCACCCGATTATATCCTTTTAAGTGGGAGTGAAAAGCTATTTCCTTCGTGAGGTCTTCACCTCCGTGCAGGATAGCGGATTGCTTTCGGGATACATCCATACTTATGTCTTCGTGAGATTTTCATCTCCGTGCAGCCATAGGGAAATGTATTCCCTTGAACTGAACTTGGTCTGTATGAGCCTATAATGGGTGAGGATCGAGGAATCTGCTAGTTCAGGTACCCTTACCTTAGAGCCAAACTAAATATAGTGAACCCTAGTTGCCCACCTTAGGAATAATTACACCAAACCCTAGTGGTTTCCCGAGTAGATGCTCAATTTGTTTCTTTCTTGCTTGCTTTTGTTTTGCACTAACCTGTTTCGTTTTGTTATGGTTATGATTGCATTGCATTTTCATCATAGAAAAGAGGTGTTGATTCACGTTCAGTATCTAAATAGAGAGCTTGTCATAGGAAAACAGATTTCTTGATAAAGTGGGAGATAATACGGTCGTCCAAATAAAGTCTGAGAAAACGTAAAGAGAGAAAGATGATGGTCTAAGGGAGGACTACGCAACTTTACTTCATTGCCCGAGGATTCAAGTTGATTCGAGAGTCGTCAACCTCCCAACCTTTTAAAGAGAAGCCAATGAGCATTACGAGGATGAATGAGCAACAATTCGCGGCCCAGATCAAGCAAAAAGGAGATAGAAGAGACACCTTTTTTTGAAAGTTTACGAGATTTTAACATCCGGATATGAAGAAAGGGATTGATGTCTTCACCTGGAGTATGAGGGCAAGGCCGTATAAATATTCATTTTATGTAAAGAGATTTGTTTTCTAAAAAATTTATTCTAATAGAATTGAATCAGAATCAACGCCTCTCTTCTTTTGCATTCATGGCATTCATTGCATTAGCTTTGCATTGCATCATATACATTAAATCTCACAAAATGACTCTAAAATTTTGGCAGTTATCCTAGAATATCGGTACACGAGGAAAAAACAAAGTAATGGACCAAAGATTGGAAAGACCTGAACAACTCCAAAGGGAGAGGTAGGACCAGCTACTGCTGCAAGAGCGTTAGCTAAGGTCCAACAAAATATGATGGACAATAAAAAATGAAGGAGTTAAAAGAAACGTTCACATCAATGTCATACACGAAGACAACTGAAAATGGACCTTGTTAGACATCTACCTTTATAAACTTGGGAGTGTTCTGAATAATCTGACTGTAGAAGAAATCCCTGTAGTATTTAGAGCTTACTTAGAGTAATATTCAGAACACACTTGTTGCTTTCAGCCTAGAGGAATAAGAACTCATTTGTGAAATAGGCTAATTTCTGAACGTCATTATTTTAATGAAATGCATCTTTACGATCATTTTTGAGCCAATATTATTTTATTCTTTACGAATAATTATTTTTTATTCTTTCATTCTATTGGATTATCTTCCAAATAAATCTTTCATTCATAATCATACTATACAGATTCTTAAATTCATACATTCTTTGTATAATGTTTTGTACCTACAATAGGTCCCTGGATATCAACGACATGAGTGACGCTGCTACAGACTCAGAATCTCCTTTTGAACAAGACATGTGTTTAGAAGGATCTCATGACTTTGAAGATGACATAGATTGTAGCCTATTTCCGGACTTGTTAAGGATGGTAGAACAAGTCGAGAAACGGATCTTACCCTACAAAGAATCATTGGGATACATGACTTCTCCTTATGTGGGGCATGAAGGTCATTTGGTCGATCTCGCCAAAAGAATCTGACGGTCATCGATTCATCTTTGTGGTTGTCAATTACTTTATTAAATGGGTGGAAGATGCTTCATATGCCAATTTCACAAAGTCGACAGTTAGCAAATTCGTGAAGAATCATATGTCAGTATGGAACGCCAAAAGGATCATATCTGACAATGTACTAAATTTGAACAACAGCACAATATCAAAAGTTTGCAGTCTGTTCACGATTAATGCCATATTGCCCAAAAAAAAGATGGCGCAAAAAAATGATGGCGCAAAAAAAAACTCTACCGGGGCAATGCCTCTCTCTTGGGCCCATCGCGGTTTTGCCTATTAAAGACAAGATTCTTTCTCTCTGAGTTTTTGGATCCAATTCTGATTGAAGAGGAATGTTCAAAGTTATCCATCATGGTCAAATGCGCCAAAAGCAAATGATGCGAGCTCACAAAAAATGTTCGCCCTAGAGAATTCCTTGAGAGAGACCTGATATTGAAGAAGATCTTTCCCATACAAAAAGAACTTTATCCCAAGCTGGGAATGACCTTATGTAGAAGGCCTTATCTAGAAAAGCGTCAATTTTTATCAGAAGGGATAACAAGAACATGCCTAATCCTATGAGTTTAGATTCAATCAAAAAAATATTTCAAAAAAAAAGAAAAAAAGAAAAAGGATAAGCCAAGGTGAAAATCCACAAAGGACGCCTTGAGACCAAAGGGGATTTGAGTTGAAAACCTGAAAAGGGCGGCTCAAATTTTGATCAGAATAAGACATGAGGTGATCAGAGCAGCTCAAATTTTGATCAGATTGAGGCATGTTGTGGTCTTACTATACCTGAATCAACAGGAAAAGGTATGCGACATCTTGGGACATCGACGAAGTACTATAGATCTCCTAAACACATGTCAAATTCATAATGGTCTTCAAAAAGTTTGTACAGAGAAGCTCAAGCTGCGATATCTGGGGCACCCAATTTTCATACTATTTATATTGAATTTGTTGTTCTTGGAATACTTCATTCTTTCCCAAGATACACATTCCCAATCAATTTTTTTGTTATCCTTATTTACTATTTTTTGATAATCTATTCCTTTCGAGCTATGCTCAGAACCAATTGTATTCTCATCCATTGTTATACCCTTTTTGCAAGCATGCTGCATTGGAATAATGATTAATGGACTAATAAAACTTTCACAAGGAAAGTTTGGCATATTACTCTAAAAGTTTCTAAATAATACAGGAACCTGAAACAAGACTATTGTTTAGAACGCACCATGTTTAAAGGTTGGAAATCTGAAAAGGAAGAGTCTAAATTAGGATTTTCTCTTTGGATTTTGTTGTTAAAAACATTGATTGAACAAAATGACAAAGCTTAAATAAACAAGTAAGCAATGATCACCAGACAGTAGGAAGAGGTTTCCTCGGAGAAAAAAGCCTTCATTTATGCATGAGCCTTTGGTACGATACCTTGGGGATGGTGTAAGGGACCAGAGAGATTTAGATCATGTATCCTTGAATTGTGATAGGAGATGATCGAGAAAAAGTCATATATTCCTACCTTTGGGTTACAGTGGGAGAATGATGGTACAAATTTTGCGCCCCAATGGATTGAACTTTGAGGTTTACAGTAGGGGGCAACCTGACTAAATGTTTCTTCAAAAAAGCCAACCAAGCAAGAAGGCGTTGTAGCACATCAGTGTTAAAGACTTAATAAACTTCGAGCAATGACAACCTAAGTGGGATCATTCTCGGAAAAAAAAATTATGCATTCGTGCAAACACCATTCCCACATGACTAGTTAGGAGCATTTGATTCATTTTATGCCATTAGGCATAATTAGGTTCATTATACAGGTCATGTTCCCCAAAGAGCATATCAATGAAGATAGCAGGTCCAGTCTTTCTATATTGGTAGCGAAGTGAATCGAAGATGCAGATCTTGTCTTCCCATATTGGTGGCTGAGTAGATCGAAGAAAGTAGACCTTGTCTTCATGTATTGGCGTGAAGTAGATTGAAGATAGCAGGTCATGTCTTCCTATATTGGTAGGAAGTGGATCGAAGATGCAGATCTTGTCTTCCAATATTGGTGGCGGAGTGTAGATCGAAGAAAGCAGATCTTGTCTTCATGTATTGACGTGAAGTAGATCGAAGATAGCAGATCCTGTCTTCCTATATTGGTAGCGAAGTGGATCGAAGATGCAGATCTTGTCTTCCCATACTGGTGGCGAAGTAGATCGAAGAAAGCAGATCTTGTATTCATGTATTGGCGTGAAGTAGATCGAAGATAGCAGGTCCTGTCTTCTTATATTGTTAGGAAGTGGATCGAAGATGCAGATCTTGTCTTCCCATACTGGTGGCAAAGTAGATCGAAGAAAGCAGATCTTGTCTTTATGTATTGGCGTGAAGTAGATCGAAGATAGCAGATCTAGCCTTCTTGCACCGACAGCGAAGCAGATCGAAGACACCAGTCTTGCCTCCCTGCACCGACAGCGACAGCGACAACGACAGCGGAGCAGGCTAAAAATAGTAGATCTTGCCTTCCTGCACCGATAGCGAAGTAGATCGAAGACACCAGCCTTGCCTCCCTGGGTTACAGCAGAGCAGGCTAAAAATAACAGATCTTGCTTTCCTGCACCGACAGTGAAGCAAATTGAAGACACCAGCCTTGCCTCCCTGGGTTGCAGCAGAGCAAGTTAAAAATAGCAGATCTTGCCTTCCTGCACCGACAGCGAAGCAGATCGATGACCCCAGCTGATACGGGGTTGCGCGCGGACCAAGATCGAGTTGTCAAGTCACGGGAAACTCCTACGAAAACCCTAAACAATCAGATCCGAAACGAAACAGAAAAATTAAAAGATTAAAACTTTGAATTTCCAGATCTGAAATAAAATCCCCAAATCAGCAAAGAATCAAATTGAGAATAGAAATAAGTGTTAGGGTTCTTGAAACCCTCAAGGAGATTGTGATTCTGCCCAATTGAACACCAAGATAGTTTTCCCCAAATTTCGACAATCTAATTTCACCCAAAAAGAGTATGGAAAAACCCTAGAAATTGGGGATTTTTGGGCTGATTCCTTAAGATAGAAAAAGGCTGAAAACACAATAAGAACAGAAAATAGATTAGATAATGATTCAGCACAAGTAGAAATAAAGAAAGAATTGACAGTAAGAAATTAAAAGATAAGTCCTAAGAAGCCTTGAAATCTCGAAAGATCTCACAACTCCCTTCAAACGGCTCTAATCTCCCCTCCAAAGAATATCAATGGCAAGAAGAAGGTTGAAGATGGCTCCCACAATCACAAGATTGTTAAAACAACTTCTAAAGAAAACTCAAGAGAGAAATCTTGGAGAAAACTCAAAGAAAATTCTGCTCTCAACAAATCTGAAATTTTAATAATAATGATAAGTGTTTAACAAGGTGGACAGCCATGCCTTTAAATAGGCCTTATAACTAGTCCTAATCTAATTAGAAAACTAAAATAAAAAAACTCCTAATTATTTTAATATGGAAATTTGGTCAAAGGTCATTTTATCTGGGACTCTTGGACTGAATATTGACATAAAAATTTAAACTAAGTAAATAAATAAATAAATAAATAAAAATAAAACTTTACAACTTGGGCCACTTTGACAATTTGGCCTGATTTTCAACTAAGTATGGATGGATTTCTTGATTGGGCTGGGAATTTGCTTATTGGGCCTCGCCTTCAAGAATTTGGGCTTTTGTGACTCGTATCATTCCCCCTTCCTCAAAAAGATTCGTCCTCGAATCTGAAAAATCAAATGAACTCGACTTTCCTCTATCGAACGGGACTAATGGCAATTGAGTCCACTGAGAAGAATAGCCATGAGATAGTAAATAGCAACGGAAATAAGCTTGTAGTCCAATCATAAGCATAATAGAACAGGTATAACGCATGTGAATGGACAGATTCAGATTACCATGCAAACAATCTAATTTACTCACCACTGCCTCGTCAAATATTTGAAACAAAGATGGACATGTTTTAAGGCATTCAGTCGTCTCACATTGTTCCCACAAACCATGAATAAATTGCGAGTAATAAATCAAATGGTAAACATAATCGTCACAAGTAGGTATTTGAAAAGATTCACATGGTTCACAGAGTTGCATAATCATACCATGCATTAATCGACGGTCTATAGATTCACTCACACATGCATTATCAAAAACAAGAATCTTTTTATCAACCATCAAAACAGATAGATCATCAATAAATAAAATAGGACAGTCAAGCACGTTTCGATCTAAGTGTTCATCAACACGATCTTTATCACTATCCGAGGAGTACAAAAGTGTTTCAAAGGTTTCAAGCATCTTACCTCGATAAGCAGAAGAATAAGGGTCGATTTTACCTTTTTCATTTAAAACAAACCTTCGCTCATCGGGGGCATAGTGTAGTCGAATCTTCGTTGTTGAGTTAACGTTTGTCAAATGGAACTCAAACTTCATGTACAACCACATAAACTGTTTAAGGCACGAATATAAATTGAAAACAAATTTGGAAAATTTCGTTACCTTATTCTCCAAAATAGATTTACACAAGGTAAATCAAGAGAATAACAAATCACGCTTCTTTTCGTAATGACTTTATCAACCACAATC
Source organism: Gossypium hirsutum (assembly GCF_007990345.1). Classification (NCBI taxonomy): domain Eukaryota; kingdom Viridiplantae; phylum Streptophyta; class Magnoliopsida; order Malvales; family Malvaceae; genus Gossypium; species Gossypium hirsutum. Next base: position 31,820,908 of record NC_053440.1, read on the forward strand.
GAAGAGTAACAATTAATCGGATCAAAATGGGGGATCTTTTAAGAACTAAGTCACCAAAAGTTTTATCAATAATTTTCAAATCTGCACTGGACTCGGTTTCTAAAATTTCCTTACCTCGCTTACCTTCGGGATCATGTAGTGTGATTTCATCTTTGCTTAAGTTGATCGTATGAAAACGTCTTTCATTTGAGAGGTATTGAAGTTGAAAGTTATCTTTCAATCTTTCGGGAACCTGAAAAGTAGCAACACAAGAAAAATTCATATCTTGGTTAGTGGAAACATTCCTCACTACCCTTTCCACGTCTTTTTCTTTTGTTTCTTTTTCTAATTCATTTTCTCTTATTTCTTCAATTTCTTTTTCACTCTCAATCTCTTTTTGCTCTTTTTCATTCTCTTTTTCTTTTTCCTCACTTGTTTTAACAGAATTTTTCAGTTTGATTTGGTCCTCATGGACTTGTTCCAGAGTGAGCGGCACTAAGGTGAGTTTCTTTCCTTGATGCTTGAAATAATACCTATTGGTACGACCATCGTGAGTGACTTTTCGATCCAGTTGCTACGGTTCTCCTAGCAACAAATGGCAGGCTTGAATAGGCATTACGTCGCACAAAACTTCGTCTTGATACTTACCGATAGAAAAGGCGATGCGCACTTGTTGAGTGACCCTAAATTGGCCTTCGTTGCTAAGCCCTTGTAGTTGATAAGGTTGTGGATGCTTGGTAGTGGTTAAGCAAAGCTTTTCCACCATCGTCGTGCTGGCTATGTTCGAGCAACTTTCACCATCAATAATAACTCTACAAAGCTTACATTGTACGTGGCAGCGAGTATGAAAGAGATGTTCTCGTTGCTGCTCGCTCTTTGGTTTTGCCAAAGATGATTGTCCATGATCATGACAATCATCATCCATTCTAGGGACACGTTGAGGGTTGCACCTATGGGGCTGGTTATCCCTATCTTCCTTAATTGGATCTCGATATTGATGTTTTTGATTCACTCGTACCTCATTCAAAGTAGTATTCAATGCTTGAAGTGTAGCATTTATTTGTGTGATTGCAGCAGTATGTCTGTCTAACTGTTGTTGGACTTTCATAAGTGCATCATTATTATCACCTTTAGACATCTTCAAAACTTGTAAAAAATAAACACTCAACACTCAAAAATAAAAGTTAGCAAACCTCACCATTAATCACTCAAAAAGAAAAATCAAATTCTCAATGAGGTCGAATTCAATCTTGTGAGTTCTTTATCAGAGTTTATATCAACCAATTAGAGAGTGTGAACCAAACTACCAAAGAATCCTAATTTGCACTAGGATGCCAAAAACTGACGAGACACCAAGTGATTCGTGTTGCACCGAGGAAGGATTGTGCACACGTTTAAATCCTACTAACACAAGAAACAAGAAGGTGTTAGATATTTTAAAAGGATAATAAAAAGCAAACAAATGAAAACCTACAGCTAAGAATCAATAAAAATTGTTGAAAACAGAAAACCCGAAAAACTGTGGAGTAACTTGACAACTTCGTTCGAGGTGTTCCCGATCTCAAAAAATCACAAAATTAAATTTGGAATGTCTTCAAATATTGAATTTTTGATCTGGAAAATTTGGGCACCAAATTCAACCCGCTGAATATTTTTTTAATTTTTTATTGGATTTCGTATTTTTTCAATTTTTTGACATTTTTGACTTATTTTTTTGCGGGAAATATTTTTGTATATTCAATAACAGTGCCAAAAATATGTATGTAAAACTTCAGATCAATCAGAAAACGTTTACCCACTCAAATGAATTTTTTTCGAAAATTTTTCTGGGTAAAACAGCTGTTTGTAATTTAAAAAATAGAGATCAGTTTAGAAATCAACCAAGAACACCCAAAACGCCCAAAATCTGATACCAAATGATACGGGGTTGCGCGCGGACCAAGATCGAGTTGCCAAGTCACGGGAAACTCCTACGAAAACCCTAAACAATCAGATCCGAAACGAAACAGAAAAATTAAAAGATTAGAACTTTGAATTTCCAGATCTGAAATAAAATCCCCAAATCAGCAAAGAATCAAATTGAGAATAGAAATAAGTGTTAGGGTTCTTGAAACCCTCAAGGAGATTGTGATTCTGCCCAATTGAACACCAAGATAGTTTTCCCCAAATTTCGACAATCTAATTTCACCCAAAAAGAGTATGGAAAAACCCTAGAAATTGGGGATTTTTGGGCTGATTCCTTAAGATAGAAAAAGGCTGAAAACACAATAAGAACAGAAAATAGATTAGATAATGATTCAGCACAAGTAGAAATAAAGAAAGAATTGACAGTAAGAAATTAAAAGATAAGTCCTAAGAAGCCTTGAAATCTCGAAAGATCTCACAACTCCCTTCAAACGGCTCTAATCTCCCCTCCAAAGAATATCAATGGCAAGAAGAAGGTTGAAGATGGCTCCCACAATCACAAGATTGTTAAAACAACTTCTAAAGAAAACTCAAGAGAGAAATCTTGGAGAAAACTCAAAGAAAATTCTGCTCTCAACAAATCTGAAATTTTAATAATAATGATAAGTGTTTAACAAGGTGGACAGCCATGCCTTTAAATAGGCCTTATACTAGTCCTAATCTAATTAGAAAACTAAAATAAAAAAAACTCCTAATTATTTTAATATGGAAATTTGGTCAAAGGTCATTTTATCTGGGACTCTTGGACTGAATATTGTCATAAAAATTTAAACTAAGTAAATAAATAAATAAATAAATAAAAATAAAAATAAAACTTTACAACTTGGGCCACTTTGACAATTTGGCCTGATTTTCAACTAAGTATGGATGGATTTCTTGATTGGGCTGGGAATTTGCTTATTGGGCCTCGCCTTCAAGAATTTGGGCTTTTGTGACTCGTATCACCAGCCCTATCTCCCTGGTCAGCAGTGGAATAGGTTAAAGATTGTGAATCCTATCTCCCTGGTCAGTAGTGGAATAGGTTTAAGATTGAGAATTCTATCTCCCTGGGCAGCAGTGGAATAGATTAAAGATTGTAGGTTCTATCTCCCTGGTCAACAGTGGAATAGGTTGAAGATTGTGAATCCTATCTCCCTTAGCAGTAGTGGATTAGGTTGAAAATAGCAGATTTTGCCTTCCTGTACTGGCAGTGAAGCAGATCGAAGACATCAGTCTTATTGCCTTGACGTAGCAATGGAAAATATTGAAGCCACAACGGCGAATCTTATTTCCCTGGCGTTATAGCAGAGTAGATTGAAGCCACGACGGTGAATCTTATCTCCTTGGCGTTAAGGCTTGGATTAGCTGAAGTGGAGCAGATTGAAGCTGTGGGCAGTGAATCCTATCTCTTTGGCATTATAGTGGAGCAGATTAAAGCCACAGCGGCGAATCTTACTCCCCTAGCGGTGTAATGGAATAGATTGAAGCTAACAACGGTGAATCTTGTTTCCTCAACATTTCAATTTAAAAGATTAAAGCTACAACAGCAAATCGTAATTCCCCCACGTCACAGTTAAGCAGATTAAAAGTTACGAGTCACCAATTCTATCTCTCCAACGTTACGGTGGAATGGATCGAGACACCAATTCCTATTCCTATGAAGATGCAGTAGGATGGAATATGGCTGCTTGAAGAAAAAGAGCACCAAGATCCAGCGTGACCGGGCAAAAATTGGCCATTTCTAAAGTCTTTGCTCCGTTCCTATTACACGACAACGAGCAAAGAGGGGCAGCTGTAATACCCAATTTTAGCCCGAGCTCACAAAAAAATAATAAACCTAAAATAATAAAATAAAGTCTAAGTCCAGTACAAAATTATATCATTTGGCCCGATCGAAATGGCCCATTACTTGAAAAGGTTGAAGGTCCATTTACAAGCTTATGGAAACATAATCTTCAAGGATATGCAATCTTAGATATGATCTTAGATATGATATATGCAATCTTAGATATGATATGCAATCTTAGAAGATATGATTTTGTAATATTAGAGATTTAATTTGTAAATACCTTTTAATCTTTGCCGTTGATGTAATTGATCTGTACCGTTGGATTTGGGGAGGCTCAACTATAAATAGAGGTCTCTCCCTTCATTGTAAGGGAGGGAAGTTGGGAGTAATAACAATTCTTAAGAGTATTCCCTAAAATTTCTCTTTCTCTTGCATTTTTATTTTCTTTGGCGTGTTAAATAGGGCCCTTTCGACTTCATTTATTTGTGGATTTAGGCCCAGAATTTATGTCAAAGCTCGATTTAGTCTTTTTTATTTATTATTTATTTTTATTAAATTTGATTTTCTTGTTATTAACTTATTATTATTTTTATTATTATCATTATTATTACTATATATACACATACGCATATTTTTTTACAATAATATATATGCATACATTTGTTTAAAAAACTTTTATAAACACATGCACATATTATATATATTTTATTATTATTCTATTTGCATAACTTTTATATACATATATATACATTTACATTTTATATACATATACATTTTTATTTCCTAACTTTTTTATGCATATATATATTTTTATATATTTTTTACTTTGATAAATATGTATATACGTATGTTTTCTTATATTATTCTTCATAATTTTTTTATGTATATATTTTTCTAAATTAATTAATTTTAATATATGCAATTATTATTATTTGTTTATATATATATGTAATTATCATTTTTATAATCTATATATATGTATATACGTATGTTTTCTTATATTATTCTTCATAATTTTTTATGTATATATTTTTCTAAATTAATTAATTTTAATATATGCAATTATTATTAATTTTTTTTATATATGTACATGTATATATTTTGTACCCTTTTTTCTCTTTATATTTTTTTGTTTATTTCCTTCTTTTGTTTATCAATTTATGTTTTCATTTATATTTTAAAAGCATGTTTTTTTATTTCGCTCATTTATTTGATGTTTTGCATGTTATTGATTTATTTTTATTTATTTATTTATTTGTTTATATTATTTCTATGCCATTGTTGTATTTATTACTATTGTATTTGTTATCACGATATTTATACATACATTATAACATTACATTATCTTTTACTTGAATTTAAAAATGGAAAATTTTCAAAATAAAGATAATACTCGTATTTAGGATTTTCAAGAAAATTGAGCCGTAACACATTGGGTTCCGATTTTCTTTGTAAAATCTAACAATCGAGGATTGTTCTTTAATCAAACAAAATAAAACTTGTCATCGTGAATTCAATGTGTTGTGTCCTAACGTATTGGATGTGACACGTTGATTTCTCGAGATAAATATTTTTTAAATATATATATAAAAAGGAAATATTGAAAGTTTGGGGTTTTAAGAAATCGTGCCCTAACGTATTGGGCTGCGATTTCTTCATAAATTTTAAACAATTAAATATTTTCTTAAATTTTATTATATGAGTTTTTTGGACCAACTCATCTTGAAGAGAATAAAATGTTGTGCCCTAACGCATTGGGTGTGATATTTTTCTTTTCAAAAAGATAAGTCTTAATAAATAATTTCATTTAACTAAGGACGTTATTTTTTTAAACTCTCGACTTTAAGACATTAATTAATCAATTTGGTACCAATTTTTGGGCGTTACGAGGGTGCTAATCCTTCCTCATACGTAACTGGCTCCCGAAATCATTTTTCTGAAACTCGTAGACCAAAGCTATTTTTTAGGTGATCCAATCACACCTTAATAAAAGATTGGTGGCGACTCCCAATTGGACCAACGAATTTGCTAATTATGAGTTGGGCGCTTTAACCATTCAGCCATGTATGCTTAGCGGGGATCCTCATACATGGTGAATAACCAAATTCCGATTAAAATGAAATATCTAGGATAAATTAATGCAATTTAGGAGGAGTCAATGAAAGGACATCAATTCAAATATTGGATTTTCGAATTGAGAGAGATCAAGAATTCTCACTATTTCTTAGATTTATGGACCCAATTCAATTGAATGGGATCTTTCATTCACATTTATTTTCCACTAAGAACATTGTATAAAACTCTTGGACCCCCGAATTTGGAGTAGCCATTTTGTACATTCAATGTACTCTACGGATAGAGGAATCCATAGAGTTGAATATAGTAAAATAAGAAATTGAAGGATTTCGTTGAAATTGTTCGTTTGGAAATTCCCTGAAATGTTAATCATAGGTTCTTCTCTCCATTGGAACAATAAGGCCATTATGCTCATTACTAAACTTGTTGAAGAGATGAAATATAACCAAGGTATATCATTTTTATCAGAGGTTGAATCGATCATCATCAGAAGAATTAGGCCAAAAATTTAGATACATTTTGGGAAAATAAAACTTCCATCAAAGAGAAGCAAATGAAAGGCTTTCATAAAAATTCTCATAGATTAGGGAATGAACTTTTCATTCTGTACATGCCAGATCATGAATTAGTAACTGCATCCAATCTCCAAAAACAATCCCAATTGTTTTGAACTTTCTATTTTTGGAATGGGAATATTTACAGAATCCCCATGAATAGGATCAAACCTTATTCCATGGTATTTACATGAGATTCATCTTTCTTATTATTAAGCAAGTCCCCGAGAGGGCTTAGTTGATCCATGATTTATGTTTCAGCTTTCGTTTCCTATTCATTTGTTTCGAGGAATATATCAATCAATTCTGATTCTTTCTTTTCCTATTGATTCTTTTCTGATCAAGATGTATAGATCCGTGAATCTATATGTCTATATCGATCCTGTTCATGGATTAACGAAAATGTGCAAAATCTCTATTTGCCTAAGAAATTCTATGAGTCTCTTCCTTTTTATGTATGGCATCTCCACTCCTTTTGGTAGCATCCACTAATTTGAAACTTAATTTGAAAGCCATATTTCGACCCGGACGTTTGCAGGATGCCCCTAATAACCAACAGATGGCAAGTGGTTTTCCTTGTGTGGATCCTATTTCAATGGAAACTTGATGAGTCGATCTGTCTACGCTTCTTACTTTTGCTGCCCTAGTCAGATATTCATAACTGAAAAGTAGTGGATTCTCTTTCAGATAGGTCCTGAAAGGAGAAGGAAAGCTAGAATGTCACCAGGCATCTATTATTGAATTCACGTGACCCGATAGTACCCATTTTTGAAAGGTCCGGTGCTAAAGTCACGGAATGGGTAAGTCACCAATCCCTAAATCAAACTATGTTTTGTACTTTATTCACTGAGTTACGGGGGGCATTTTACTAGAGGTTTATATTGTATCAATTTACCCTTGTGTGCGTCATTCCTGTTGAAGCATATACTTAGAGGTGGGTGCAGGGCGAATGATTTCAAAGCAGACTCCCAATTCATTAGATAGAAAAGATCATCAAGATCTCATGATCCACTACCAAACTTGTTCTAATTCAATGAGCATTTTCAATAGTATGTCTTGAAGAGGACTCGAACCTCCACGCTCTTTAGCACGAGTTTTTGAGTCTCGCGTGTCTACCATTTCACCACCAAGGCATCTTGAAAGTGAATCGTATTCCACGAATATGATACTATCTAGTGTGATGTATGGAATATATGACAAAGGTGGAGTGTTGGAGTATTCCTATTGATCAATCATGTTATATAGGCCCGAGTCAGACATCCAATTGTTTTAATTTGAAGTATCTGGAGATGTCTATATTAAGATTATATTAAATATATAGATTATATTAAAAAGATGGACAATCAAACCTAGTTACTTCTCGATTCAATAGAAGAAAAAAGGAAAAGAAGTGAATAGGGTCCCAAATATGAGAGATCAGTAAAAATAAGGCCTGATTATGCCCATTCCTAATCCTAAATGGAATGTAATGACGTAGGGATCCATATGTAAACATAGTATCTATTTAGATATGCTCGAATGGCCCTTTCGCATAATGAGAATGTATATGGCCCTATTCCGATCTGGTCTGATATGGAATGAACTTATAATCATGGAACTGATTCTATCATTAGATTATAAATTATAAGTTCATAACCCCAGTCCATTCTCATTTTGGGCGGAACAGATCTACCAATTCTTTGATTCTAGTTAGTAAACAAGGACCTTGAACTAAGAAATAGATTCTAGAAGCTAACTAGAAGCTAAACTAAAAAAAGGTATCCTGAGCAATTTCAGTAATCGGGTTCATTGATATTCCTGGTATAGTAGATACTATCACACATACAATCATACTCAATTGGATGGAATTGTTTGATCTTAAAGAGGATCTTTTATAATTTCACATGTAAGGAGTCTAGTAATTTCTTGGTATTGTAATAATCGGGTTATTTCTTGGTTTCATCCAGCCATTAATAACTTGATTATTTTTAGATAATAGTAGATAGAAGCGACGCTAGTAAGGAGTCTTATTGAAACCAAGAAATATAGGTCTACTTGCCATCCACACCAGAATAAATGGAGTTTTCCAAAAAAAAACATGCTAGTGGAGGAAGACCTCCTAGAGATAAGAGACATAGAGCTAAAGAGAGAGCCCAAAAAGGATCTTTCGTGTATAGTCTTGCATAATCTCGAATGTTATCAGTTCCAGTACGTAGACCAAATAATACAATGCAAGCAAAAGTTCCTAGATTCATGAAGATATAGAACAACATATAAGTTATCATGCTCGTATATCCACCATTTGATTCTCCAACAATTATTCCAATAATTACATATCTGATTTGACCTATGGATGTTTCATGCTTGTTTAAGTAATAAAAATGAGATTCCCCAATATCATGCTAAGAATAGCTAGGATTTCCAAAAGAAGATGTCATTCGTTTGATGTGAAATAAAAAGGAATATAAAAAATTTGAGTGGCTGAAGCCGAAGTAGCTACTTTCGAAGTAACGAAAAGAAAAGAAACAATTGGAGTGGGAGAGTCAGAGTATAAAAGAGGATTCCTCACTTCTTTCTTTCATTCAAAATAGTGCATGAGACTTTCATCTCTCACAGCTCTTAAGTGATAAAAGTAAAGAAGAACTTATCTTCTTTCTTTTTTTATTACCTTCCTCGCGTATGTATAAGATTGAACCCATTCGATTTCTAAAACGGATTACTAATCCTTAAATTTTTTAGGAATCCTTCATCAGTGGTTGTGAATGATTGATTTTTCTTAATCTTTTTAATCTTGGTTCCGTAGGAGCAAGTCAGAAAGACTGAGAAATAGAATCACCTGATTTGATTCATTCTCAATAGCCATGAGATGATCATTTTAGGGTGATCCTTTTGTTGACGGATGCTCCTATTACACTTGTAGTCTCTGAAGGATGAGAACCAGTTATGTAGCATCTACATCAAGAATTCAAGTATTGTATACGTCATTAGTTTGATCCTTTGTAGGAACTACTCGTAATAACAAACTTACAAAATGGAACTGTTTATCATAAAAAGAATCGTTGTTCCTGACATTGCTTCACCTTAATTGTTATTTGAACAAGTCAAAGTCAGAGTTATGTCTTGGTTTGAGTGGGGATAGCATTTCTCTTTTGCATGTCCATGGGGTTTTGAAAAATCCAAACATCTTAGAGATAGATAGAGAGGTAGGAATTTATCGAATGAACCACACTCTTTTGTATACGTTAGGGGTCCATTGATGAGAAGGGGCTGAGGAAAGCTTGAACCCAATTCCTACAGTGATGAATATTAGCGCAATTGTGTATTGATAAGATCATCCACTATTTCTTGAAGCTCGATCTCTCCCCCGCATGAACCATATAGTCAAGAGAAACCATGAACCAGAATAGAAGAGCTTGCCTCACCCATGAGTAAATATTTTGTAGTAGCCTTATTAGATTGTACATCGTTAATTTGAAAATTTTGAATTAGTTGATTTATTAGATTTTCATTTTGACGTACTTATTTTCGTTTTCAACAATTCATGTAAGAATGAATCGAGGAAAAACTTATGAATCTATTAACTACAGAAAAAGATCTTATGGTAGTCAAAATGGGGCCTCACCACCCATTAATGCATGGTGTTCTTTGTCTTATCGTTACTCTAGATGGTGAAGATGTCATTGACTGTGAACCAATTAGGTTATTTACACAGAAGAATGGAAAAAATTACGAAAAAACGAACAATTATACAATATTTTTCTTATGTAACGCATTGGGATTATTTAGTCGCTATGTTCACGGAAGCAATAGCCGTAAATAGACCGGAACAATTGGTCGAAAGATATATATTTAGAATAAATTATGTAGAAATTTGAAACAATTTGTAAAAAGGAATCTTGTGTTTTATTATTTCAAATTTCAGTACATATATATTTAGAATAAATTTGAGAATATCTTGTAATCACAGAAGAGGATTGTTTATATATATAACCGTTTATAGGTACCTGAAAGATAGCAACAACCCTTCAAAGGAACTAAAAAAGGAGAGAATGAGAGAGGCCATACGATGAAGGGCGAAAATTAAGGTGTGGTGAAGAAGAACCTGACCCTTACTCCCCCATTTTTGTATCTATATCTTTGGCAAAGCCTTTCCTTTTGTTTTTTGCCGTGCTTTACCAGGGTTCCATCTCCGCCATCAACGAAAGCCAGTGCGAGAGAACATCAAATCCCTGGTTCACGTACGAGCCTCCACCTCTCTTCTTCCCCTGTTTTGACTGTTGTGTTCTTCTAAACAAGATCCCTGAACAACGAATGGGGAATAATTGAGTACTTTACTACTCTCTTCGTTGTTCAGGATCGTTTAGAAGAACTCCCTATTTACAACAGCAAAAAAAAAAAAAGTACAAAGAGACGAGGTTCATTTCCCATATTCATTATTCGAGGTTGAAACGAAAGAATTTGCTTTTGTTTCGTTGTTTTTCGTTATTTTAATCGACCCTTTTGAAATCTAAACAGGTTGTTATCGTTTTGTTTAGAAGGACAGAGCAGTCTCCATTGTCGCGGAAATACAGAAGGAAAAGAAAAGGGTCAACCAAACTTCACCACGGCAACAATTAAGGCACGCCAACATCCAAATAATCCCAATCATCTTTCAGTCCTGTAACATTGACAATGTCTAGCCCGATGATCCTTAAGAACCCAAACTCCCTCCAACGGCGGCAACCGTTGTTGCATAGCCGTTCCAACAGCGTCGATAGCTGCATCACCCCTCGTGGGAACACCAATCTCAGGTTCGGAGAGGTTTGCGGTGGTACTACCGCCGACGTTGCGGCTGTCTGTTGCTGTTGCCCATGTGGGTTGGCCAACCTTGTGGTTCTAGCAATATACAAGGTTCCTGCAGGGCTGTACCGCCGCGCTCTCCGCCAGAAACGGCTGCGCAAGTTGCACAAAAAAGGGTTACTTCAACCAAAGAACCACGGCGCCCATTTCCGATGTAATGATCCCGAATTACTCTGTCTCGAGGACTATTTCCAAGACGCAGGGGTTTCCGAAGAAACTGAGAAAGCTGCAGTGGAACTGGAAAATGAAATGTGGCAAAGGTTTTACGGTACTGGATTTTGGAGAAGCCCCTCTCAAAAAGAAGGTGAGACTCCCAGGTTTCATCCTCTCTAACTACAATTTTCCAACCTTTGCTGCTTTAGTGCCCTTCACCATATATATGTTCAATGAAATGTTGTAAGACAAAAATTATATGTAAATGGAGGTGGTGGGATTTTCTGATTCCTCGTCATCAAAGAAAAAATCGGAAAGGAATTAGGTAGGGTGATTGATTGTATGGAACGTATGTCATATTTTAAGATTTTGATTGTTGTTGCCTTCAAATCTTCATGTTCAAATCCTTGAACACATCAACACATTTTGTGAGCTTTTTGATAATAATATATAATAAAGATCGATTTTAAGTTATTAAATGTTATGTTTATATATATACTTTCTTTATATTTATCTTAAAACTTATTATAGGATGTTTTAGAAATTAGTCACACGTCAAAGTTTTTATAGTAATAATAAATTCCAATTTTACGTTAGAATTAAAAGTTATTTGAATTAATTATTTGTTGTTTTGTGTTGGTAATTAAATGACTATTTACAAGAACAAAATTTCTAAGTAATAAAATAGTTAATGAAAAACGTATAGAAACTGTATCCGAAAGTTAGTGTTGTCGGAAATAGTAGTTTTAGAATCTCATTTTCAATCATCGAGTCAGTAAGTGTTATTATTTCATATTTACGAGGTTAGTATAAACTTTAATTAAAGTTTTGTATTTTAATTTTGTTTAGTTAACTAAAGTATAAGAACTAAATCGTAAAAGATGCAAAATTAACTACTATAGATTTTTAATGTCTTAAGGGCTTATATAGTAATTAAACAAGGTCTAAATTGGCATATAGACCATTTAAGTTCATGGTGGACGGTTAGGTATAATTCTATTTATAAATTATAATTGATTTTGATTAAAATATTATAAAGTAATAATAATAAAATTAATAGAAGTCATAATGGACTAGCATATGTTATATTTTCTTCCTTCCACCGAATGCATAAGCAAGAAACCAAAGAAGCCATTGTTTAAAGCTTCAAAATTAGCATGGAATTTATATAATTCTATATAATAGAGGGCTTTAGAAGGATGAAATTTAGATCGATTTCGAAATTGAAGGTAAATTTTGAAAGTTATGGTAATTTTGATTTTAGGGATTAAATTGAATAAAATGTAAAATTTTAAGGGCATTTGAATAATGAAATTAAGTTGATATATGCTTATAATAGGATGAAATAAAAGGGTTGGAATTGATAAGTTGAACTGAATTATTGTATAGATCGCGAATTGAACCAAATCGGGGATAATCGGGAAAAAGGCAAAATTATTGATTAGTCCTTGAAGATTTGGTTGTTTTTTTGTTTTGAATAGGTAAGTTCATACAATATGTTTGTGTTAAATTGTTATGTATTTAAAATCATAAATGTAAATATATTTAATTGAAATTTGGATTGTTTACAATTTGGTGCAAAAAGGTGAGTTATGGACTAAACCATAAAGAAATGACAAATTGACTGATAAATTCAATATAATGAATTGCAATTTGAGATTGATTAGATGAATTGAATCAACTGATATGATTACGTTTGATTTTTGAGATAGAGAACTAAATTGAATAGAATAAAAAATAGTATAAATTGATGAAATTGTGAAATTGGCTTAGTATTGTGATGAATAATGTTATGTTATGTATTAAATGATGTCTTGATTGATGAATTGATGATATTGATAACAATAAAATGAGGATTGAACTATAAAGAAATCTGATTATTGGTTATCCTATTAACTGTTCGGGCAAATTCGGATATATTTGGCATGTCATAGGATAGATAGAGTACGGGTTACTTCGACTACGTGTCGATAAGTGTTGGGCACAACTTTTGCTTCGGTTATACCAATGAGGAATTGGGTGCCAGACACATTAATGAGCGTTAGGGACAAACTATTTATTTCGGCATTGTTCGATAAGGATGTGAGTATCAAATTGGTGTGTTAGTTGGATTCGTGTATCCGTTCGAGTTCGAGTCAAGTTAATAGGGGTACAAAATGTAAATGGGATAAATGAAATAAAAATTGAGTTGATAATATGATTTGTTGATACAAATGCATATTGTAATTTATGAAAGATCATGCAAACTTATTAAACGAGCCTGGAGGGCCGATATGGAAATGTGGTGAAAAAATGATTTTAATTCAGAATTCAAATAATGAAATGAAATAATGAATGACATTATATTGAAATTGGATGTATTGTTGATAAATAGGTGGAATGATATGAATATGATAGTGAATTGATTAAATGTTGATTGAATAAGTGAATTGAAATGTTATATGTTTGAATTACTAAATGATGTGAGAAATGTTTAACTCACCTTTTTTGTATATGGTTGTCATGTTAGGCAAATGTGAGAAGCTAGTAGTTTATTGTATTAAATCGTAAATCGAGGTAAGTTATTTTTTAATGCCTAAGAACTTACTAAGCATTTGTAATGCTTGGTTATATGGCATGTACATAGGTGTCTTGTAAATGTTGGTTTGAAACTTATATATGTGTGATATTTGCATAAATGTGTGTTTTGGAAATATGATAGGCATTATATGTGTGTCTAGTTGAATGGTGAATTTTGAATGCACAACGGTATGATTTTGATAATGAGATGGTATAGTTACATGTGGTTTGAATGGCTTAAAAATATGAAGGATAATTTGTGTTTTTATTAAGTTGGTAAATGTATTTGGCACCTTAATTAAACATGTCGAGTTGTTGGATTGGTAATGGTTAAAGTGATGATACTAAATGGCTATATGCATGTTTGAATGAATTATGATTCGATAGGTTGAGTCGATATATTTTGGTGCTAAATTGAGGTATGAAAGATAGAGTTGAATTAAATAAACTAAATTGGTATGTTTTGTTGTTCTATTGATGATATCTTGAATTGGATGAATGGTGATGATGTGGTGAGACGGTGTGTGTTTTGGCATATTTTGGGCAGGTTTGTAGGGTGTTCTTAAGCACCAATTGTGATTGAATGGATTTTAGGCATGAAAGAGGACCAAAAATGAAAGATTCTGACATATTTAGCAATAAGGTATCGATACCTTATTTAGGTACCGGTACATTGTGTTTTTCAATAAATTTTTTTCAAACATCGAAGGTTAAAATGGTATCGGTACTATGATAAAGTTCGATACCTAGAGAGAAGTATCGACACTATGAGTTGAGTATCGATACCTGATCTTAAAATTTTAAAAACATTGCAATTTGATCCTAACTCATGCTCGAGTCTACTATAGAGTTTTTGTAAGCACAATTAAGGCTCAGAATCAATTTTCTATATTAATTGTAACATCCTTATCCTGCCTCCGTCGCTGATTTAAGGATACAGAGCATTACCAAACAAAATATAACGTTAAATTTCAAAATAGAATCAATTATGCAAATTAATGTTAACATTCAATAACTTAGTCTAATCATAGAAACAATACACTTATGGGTCTTAAATCGAACCCACGGGGACCTAAAAATAGTTTGAGAAGAATCTGGGATCAAATTGAAACAAATCAGAAAATTTCAGAAAAACATGAAAGTTTGGAAAACAAGGGTCACACAGCAGTGTGACATAAGCCAAATCGTGTGAACATTCAAAGTTTGGACATATAGACGTATCCCAGCCCATGTGTCCGCCCATGTGGCTATTCGAAAAAGGGTCACAAGGCTGTGTCATAGGCCATGTGCCAAACCGTGTGTATATTCGAAGTTATGTCACACTGTCGTGTCGCAGGCCGTGTGCTAGACCGTGCCACAAATTATTTTGAGACACACGGCCATGTCGTAGACCATGTAAAACTTGCACCTAAAATAATAAATACACACGGTTGTGTAAAGAGACCGTGTGTGACATACAGTTGTGTGATAGCCCGTGTCCCAGGCTATGTGCAGAAAAAGTTACCCCTAAAACAAATCATTTCATCACCAAAACTTGCACACCAAGACACACCAATTCTATCAACATTCACATGACCAAAACACACTTCAACCACATTCAAAACATACCAATTCAATCATCCTATAAGTTCTAACAAACATGCCATTCAAAGGCACCACGATTCATACACTAAAATCAATCAAGAACAAAATTACAATACCAACTTCAATCATATAGCATGGATACTAAAAGACCATTCCATCTCAATTTTAACCATCACAACTTACCATTTTAGATAAGCATAACCAAAATGACCATATTCAAATGAGTTTAAATCCATACAAACCAAACCAAACCAAAGCCATATATATAAATAAGTACAAGTAAAGTCAAAACATACCATACATTCAAAACTAAACCAAAATTTCTATTACATTAAAGTCCTATACATGTCATTTATAACCATTTAACAAAATACTCAAAATCTACCAAAGTGGTCGACGGATAGTGTGATAAAGCTCCAGCAACATTCCAACTGAATGAGCTTTCCAAAGATCTACAAGACAGAGAATAAAAAGCAACTACTTAAGAAAATGGTGTTTAGTAAGCTCATATATGTGACATATCATGCAAAAGATCTCAATAAATAACTCATCAATCACACAATCAACAATCTTTCTTTTCAATTCAAAAGTATATAACCATTCCAAATCACATACAAACCTTTACAAGATGATTCATTCCATGATTCCCTTTTCAAACACATCCTTTTCATTTGTTATCCTTTTCAAATAACTTCCTTTTCAACCTTTTCCTAGATTCAGAAAACTGATTGTAATGCCATGGTGCCTTTCAACCATGGTCTTTTCCTTTTCGAGTATAATACCGTGATGTATTTCAATCATGGTCCTTTCTTTTTCCCAAATCAAAACAATCTTAATCATAAATACATAAATTATAAAGCTATCAATTAATCTTATAAATTCAAATGTAATATTTTAAAAGGAAATACAAACTTACTTCAACAAAACAGTTGTAAAAACAAATCTGACACCTCAGCTTTTCCTTGGTCTAATCCCGGTTGACTTGTTTCTTGATCTAAATAATAATTCAACTCAATTATTACATTTCTAGCATTTTATTAAGCCGTTTTATGCAATTAACCCTTCCATCATCAATTTACAAATTTACCCCCAACATTTTAACTTTTATGCAATTTAGTTCACAAACCCAAAACTTGCAACTTAACCATTTTTAATGAAAAACATTACTAACATAATTTACTAGGGATTCCATACAGCCCATATTTTCTAATATTTCACAATAACTCCAATGAATTTTACACTTTTAACAATTTAATCCTTGAACACAATTTCATCAAAAATCACTTAACAAAATAAGTTTATTCAACAACCAAACTTAATTTTCTATCCACTAAACCAAAACACATTCAAACACATCCATGTAAAGTCCCTAAACCTTTAATAGTTTTACAAATTAACCCCTAGAGTAGCAAGATTAAGTTAATTCAAGCTCAAAAACATAAAAATCACTAAAAATGAGACTAAAAACCATACCATGTAATGAAACTAAGCTTGACCGAAGCTTGATTTTCCCTAGCAATGGCTATTTGGTTTTAGGTGAAGAAGAAATAAAGATGATGACATTCTTTCATATTTTGTTTACTTTATTTTTATTTTATTTTATTTTACCTATTTACCAATTTATCATTACTAACTTAACTAATCATCAACAATTTAATATCCATGGTTGTCCATTACTTTCCTATATGTTGTATTTATCAAATAAGTCCACTAATTTAAGATTCCATATCCATTTGACCCTTTTAGCTAATAAAATTTAATTTTTATATCTTTTACTATTTAGTCATTTTTACTCAATTGGTTATTTAAACCTTAAAATTTCTTAACCAATTTTTAATATAACCCTAAGAAAGACTCGTAAACATTAAATAAATATTTAAACACTGACTCGTTGGTCAAAATTGTGGTCCTGAAACCACTATTTTCAACACCATTAAAAATGGGTTCGTACAACTCTCCCCCTGAAGAAATTTTCGTCTCCGACAATCTTACCAGAAAATAGGTTCGGGTATTGCACTTTCATAGCTTTTTCTGGTTCCCAGACAGCTTCCTCGACCCCGTGACGGTGCGAGAGAACCTTAACTAAAGCTATACTCTTATTTCTTAATTCTTTGAGTTCCCGAGCAAAAATTCTAACCGATTCCTCACTATACGACATATCAGGCTGTATTTCCACATCTGCTAGTGAAATCACATGTGAGGGATTAGATCTGTACCGTAAGCCACTGACCCAATTCTTTTAATAATCTTGTACAAACCGATAAAACATGGATTGAGCTTTCCATTTTGTCCAAAACGAAAAACTTTCTTCCAATGCGATACTTTCAAGAACACTCTGTCATCGACTTGAAATTCAATATCATTTCTTTTCAAATCAGCATATGACTTCTGACAATCAGAGGTAGTTTTCAAACAACCTCGTATCACTTTAACTTTTTCTTCAGTTTTGCGGACCAGATCAGCTTCGAAAAGCCTTTTCTCACTCAATTCTGTCCAGTAAAAGGGAGTTCTACATTTCTTACCATACAAAGCTTCGTACGAGGCCATTTTAATACTCGACTAGTAACTATTATTATAAGCAAATTTAGCCAACGAAAGAATTTTTTTCGAGCTACCTTTGAATTCCAAAATACAACAGTAGAGCATATCCTCGAATATATGAATCACTCGCTCAGACTGATTGTCTATTTGCAAATGGAATGCGGTACTAAAATGTAATCTGGTGCCCAAAGCTTCATGTAACTTACTACAAAATCTAGAAGTAAATAGTGGATCCCGGTCAGAGATAATAGACAGTGGTACACCGTGTAACTTGACAATCTCGAAAACATATAATTCTGCCAACCTCTCGAGTGAATAATTCGTATGTACAGGAATGAAATGTGCGTATTTAGTCAGGCAATCAATAATAACCCAAACAACATCTTTCTTTCTAGGAGATAATGATAATCCTGCCACAAAATCCATAGTGACCCATTCCTACTTCCACTCTGGAATCATAACGGGTTGTAGTAAACCTAAAGGTACCTAATGTTCGGCTTTAACCTACTGACTAACCAAACATTTAGATATGAATTCTGAGATCTTACGTTTGATACCTGGCCACTAGTACATCTGTTTCAAATCACTGTACTTTTTGATACCACCAGGATGAATCGTGTAGCTAATGCTATGAGCTTCCTATAAAATCATCTGTTTAACCTCGGAGTTTCTCAATACACAAATTTTGTTTCTAAAATACAAACTATCATTTGTATCAATGTGAAAATCTGACTCTGATGTCTTTTTAATTTGTTTGCATTTAACAATCAACTCGGGATCACTTTCTGAGCTTCACAGATCTATAGCAAAAACGTCGATGTAGCTTTTAATTAAGCTATAATAGAATCATCATTAACCAGCATCAATCGAGTATTCAAAGCTGTCAAAGAAAAAAATAATTTTTGATTTAGAGCATCCGTAATAATATTAGCCTTTCCCAGGTGATAGTCAATAATCAGATTATAATCTTTTAACAGGTCCAACCATTTACACTATCGCAAATTCATCTCTTTTTGAGACATCAAGTATTTCAGAATTTTGTGATCCGTGAAGATGTGACATTTTCCCCATATAGATAGTGTTGTCAAAATTTTAAAGCAAACACAATAGCTGTTAATTCTAAATCGTGTACCGGGTAGTTCCTCTCGTATGGTTTCAATTGATGGGAAACATAAGCTACAATACTTTACCTTCATGCATTAAAACACAGCCCGAACCATTAAGTGAAGCATCGCAATAAATCACAAACTATTTGCCAGACTCTGGCTGAATCAACATTGGGGCTTCGATTAATATCATTTTAAACTGACCAAAACTTTTTTGACATTTATCAGACCGATCAAACTTTACATCTTTCTGGAGTAGCTTTGTTAATGGTGAAGCAATAATCAAGAACCTTTTGATAAATCTTCGGTAATACCCAGCCAAACCTAGAAAACTTCTGATCTTAGTGATATTTTTCGCAGGCTTCTATTCCAAAATAACAGATATTTTGCTTAGATCCACTCTAATTCCATTAGTTGATACCACATGTCCCAAAAATTTGATTTCTTGAAGTCAAAACTCGCATTTACTAAATTTTGTATATAATTGTTTCTCGTGCAAAGTCTGTAATATTATTCTCAAATGCTGGGCATGCTTAACCTCCTATCGGGAATAAATCATAATATCATCAATGAAAGCAACCACAGATTTGTCAAAGTACGGTCAAAATATTCTGTTCATCAAATCCATAAACACAGCAGGTGCATTCGTTAAACCAAATGGCATAACTAAAAATTCATAATGTCTGTACCTAGTCATGGAAGCTATTTTCGGCACATTTGAATCTTTAACCTGAAGCTGATAATATCCAGAACAGAGATCAATCTTTGAAAATATTGTTACACCTTTTAGTTTATCAAACAAATTATTAATACGTGGTAATGAATATTTTTTTAATTTTAACTTTATTAAGTTACCTCTAATTAATACACAACCACATCGACCCATTTTTTTCTTCACAAATAATACAGGTGCACCCCAATGAGAAAAACTAGGCCAAACAAATCTTCTATCTGTCAACTCCTGTCACTGTGCTTTCAACTCTTTTAATTCAGCCAGTGCCATTGTATATGGAGCAATTGATATTGTAAAAGTTCTTGGTACTAACTCGATAGGGAATTCAACCTCTTTGACTAGAGGTAAACTTGGCAACTCTTCTAGAAACAAGTCCGCGAAATCACAAACAGTTGGAACTGATTCCAACTTCGATTCCAAAACTCTGGTATTGAATATATAAGCTAAATACGCCTTGCAACCTTTTCGAACACATTTCTAAGCTGACAAAGATAAAATAATATTGGTGGTACTGTCACATCTATTTGATTCAACCCTGACGATTTCACCATTCTAACATTTGAAAACAATTTGTTTTCGTCTACAGTTCACTACAGTATCATGTAGAGTCAACCAATCTATATCAAGAATCGCATCAAATTCATCGAACGATAACAACATCAAATCAATCAGAAAGTTGCAATCCTGAATTTTCGGAGGACGGTTTCTACAAACTTTATCAACTAACACATACTGACCTATTGGATTAGATACTTTGATCACAAATTTAGTTGACTCAATAGGTATTTTCTTATCTGACACTAATGTTGTGCATATATACGAGTTTGTTGGTCCCCGATCAATCAAAGCATAAAAATTAAAGTCAAAGATAGAAAATGTACCAGCCATCAAATCAGATGCAGAAGCATCCTCCCGAGCTCAAATTGCATAAGCCCTAGCTGGTGCTCATGCCTCAAATCAAACTGCAGTATCTTTAGTGCCACTACGATTAACTCCCTCATTTCCACTACTCTTCAGTGGCCTACCTTTAGAAGGAGCATTCTTAGAACGGACATTTTGAGATTTATCTCTGTCAGACATTTATGGACAATTACAGAGGAAGTGATTGAATGAGCCACATTTAAAGCATGACCTTTCCTTTGCTCAACATTCACCCAAATGTTTCCTGCCACAATGTTGACAATTTGGTTTGTTAACATTACAAAAATTGTCAACACTAACTACTTGGGTAACCTGAGATCTTGGGCTAGTTTGTCTTCATCGTTCCTTTTTAGAAAATCAAGATGAAGTATATGTACAACTACGAAATTCTTTTATTTTCTTTGAAAGAGAAGAATAAGATTTTCCCATTGGTCATTTACCCGTGTCTCGAACTTCATTATCTGCTTTTCTTTTTGCTTTGGTAAGTTCTTTCTCTTTATGTACTCGATCCACCAACACAAAAAATTCTTTCAACTCAAGTATCTTGATAAGAAATCGAATATCTTTATTTCATTCATCTTCGAATCGAGTATACATAACAACCTTAGTTGGTATACATTCCTGTGCATATTTACTAAGATGCACAAATTCTCTTTCATATTTAGCTATAGTTCTACGACATTGCTTAAGTTTAAAAAACTCTTTCCATTTCTTATGGAGATACCTTTGACTAACGTATTTCTTTTTTAATTCAATTTGGACAAAATCTCAATTTACTCATTCTTTCAGTACCACTACTATCAAAGCGTTCCACCACTGATATGTTGAGTCTTTTAACAGAGAAATCAAACATCTTAAATAGTTGTTAGGAGAGCAATAGAATTCATCAAAAACTCTGATAGTATTCTCTAACCAGAACTCATCTTTTTATAGATTATCTTCAACTTTACCACGAAATTCTTCTGCCCCATACTTACAAATTTTATAAACTGGAGGCTTGTTTACACATACCTGTTCCCAACCTTGAGGAATAGCCCGAAGGGGGCGGAGGTCGTTGAGCCATCAAATTTGTTTGAATAAAATCGGTAAACCACTCAGACATCATGTGGAAGAAGGCTTCTTTTGTCTCACTTCCTCGGCCCTCAGAAGTAGGCCCACTACTTGTTTCTCATTGAATAGTGACTTGAGCATTACTTTCAACTTCATTAGAATTAGCTCGATTGGACAGAATCTTTTATCTAAATGAAAAACATAGTCAATTCAAGTCAGGAGACATCACACTATCACATGTATTTTATACTCTATACATGCTACGTTCAGTCCAAAAACTAACTAAATTATAGCTCTGATACCATTAAATGTAACACCCCTATCTCGTCTCCATCACCAGATTAGGGATACAAAGCATTATCGAACAAAACAGAATGTTAAATTTCAAAACATAATCAATTATGCAACTTAATGTTAACATTCAATAAATTAGTCTAATCATAGAAACAATACACTTATGGGTCTTAAATCGAACCCACAGAGCCTTGTAAACAATTTGAGAACAATTTGGGATCAAGTCAAAACAAATCAAAATATTTCAAAAAAACTTAAAAGTTTGGAAAACAGGGTCATATAGCCATGTGGCCAGGCCATGTGACATAGCCCAGACCATGTAAATATTCGAAGTCTGGAGATACGGTGGTGTCCCAGCCCGTGTGTCCACCCATGTGGCTATTCGAAAAAGGGGTCACACGGCTATGTCGCAGGCTATGTGCCAAACCGTGTGTATATTCGAAGTTAGGTCACACAGTCATGTTGTAGGCCGTGTGCCAGATCGTGCCAAAAACTATTTTGAGACACACTATCGTGTTGTAGACCGTGTGAAACCTACACCTAAAAAAACAAATACAGATGGTAGTATAGAGAGACCGTGTGTGGTACATGGCCATGTGATAGCCCGTATCCCAGGCCGTGTGTAGAAAAAGTTACCCCTAAAACAAGCCATTTAGTCACCAAAACTTGCACACCAAGGTACACCAATTCTATCAACATTCACATGACCAAAACATGTTTCAACCGCATTTATAACATACCAATTCAATCATCCTATAAGTTCTAACAAATATGTCATTCAAAGGCACCGCAATTCATACACTAAAATCAATCAAGAACCAAATTACAATACCAACTTCAATCATATAGCATGGATACTAAAAGATCATTCCATCTCAATTTTAACCATAAAAACTTACCATTTTAGATAAGCATAACCAAAATGACCATATTCAAATGAGTTTAAATCCATACAAACCAAACCAAACCAAAGCCATATATACAAATAAGTACAAGTAAAGTCAAAATATACCATATGCTCTAAAATAAACCAAAATACCTATTACATTAAAGTCGTATACATGCCACTTATAGCCATTTGACAAAATACTCAAAATTTACCAAAATGGTCGACGGATAGTGTGATAAAGCTCCAACAAGATTCTAACCGAACGAGCTTTCTGAAGATCTACAAGATAAAGAAAAGAAAGCAACTACGTAAGAAAATGATGCTTAGTAAACTCATATAAGATAAAATCAAACTTACAAAATAACAATTTCATGAATAACCAATCAAGCATTGTTTAATCCTTATATGCACATTTCTTTCTAAATACACCATTTCACAAGTTAGCAACTAAATACATATATAAGAAAATATTATTCATAATATGTAACATATCATGTATAAGATCTCAATAAATAACTCATCAATCACACAATCAATAGTCTTTCTTTTCAATTTAAAAGTACATAACCATTGCAAATCACATAAACCTTTACAAGATAATTCATTCCATGATTCCCTTTTCAAACACATCCTTTTCATTTGTTATCCTTTTCGGATAACATCCTTTTCAACATTTTCATTTGTTATCCTTTTTGAATAACTTCCTTTTGAACCATTTCATGGATTCAGAAATACTGAATGTAATGCCATGCTGTCTTTCAACCATGGTATTTTCCTTTTTGAGTATAATACCATGATGTACTTCAATCACGGTATTTTCCTTTTCTCAAATCAAAACAATCTTAATCATAATTGTCGAAACCATTTTTTTTTTTGAAAAAAAAATTTAGTTGTCGACTTTAAAAAAAAAAAAAATTGGGAGTCGCCACCAATCTTTTATTAAGGTGTGATTGGATCACTTAAAATGATTTTGGTCTACGAGTTTTAGAAATATAGGTTCGGGAGTCAGTTACGTACGAGGAAGGATTAGCACCCTCGTAACGCCCAAAATTTGGTACCAAGTTGATTAATTAGTGTCTTAATGTTGAGAGTTAATAAATATGATCCTTAGTTAAATTATTTATTAAGACGCCCTCATTTTGAAACAGAAAACATCACACCCAATACGTTAGGGCACGATATTTTGATTTCTTCAAAATGAATTTACCCAAAAAAACTCGTGTGATAAAATTTAAGAAAATATTTAATTGTTTAAAATTTATGAAGAAATCGTAACCCAATACGTTAGGGCACGATTTATTAAAATCCCAAACATTCAATATTTCCTTTTTTTAAAAAAAAACTTTGTATCAAGAAATCAACGTGTCACATCCAATACGTTAGGACACAACATATTGAATTCCCGATGACAAGTTTTATTCTGTTTGATTTCAAAAAATAATCCCCGATTGTTAGATTTTACGAAAAAAATTGGAATCCAATACGTTAGGGATCAACTTTCTTGAAAATCCTAAATACGAGTATGATAGAGGGTTGTGCGCGGACCAAGATCGAGTTGTCAAGTCACGAGAAACTACTACGAAAGTTCGAAACAATCAGATCTGAAACGAAACAGAAAAAAATAAAAGATTAGATCTTTGAATTTCCAAATCTGAAATAAAATCCCCAAATCAGCAAAGAATCAAATTGAGACTCGAAATAAGTATTAATAAGGATTCTTGAGAATCAAGAACACGTAATTGAACTCCAAAAAAAACTCCAATCTGCCGAATCTATCAATTGAACACAAAACAGAAAATTAAAATGCAACAGATCACAACAACCCTAAAATTGAAATAGAATGAGGATAGGTTGTTTGGACGGCAAGATCAAAGGAAAAGGATGATTGAAGAACGTTTTCTTGCTGCCAAGAAGAGTGCTGATCGATTTCTTTAAGGTTGAAGTTGGCTGGAAACACAATAAAAGAATTGAAATAAGTTAGATAAAGAAAACGACATAAGCAGAATTTAAAAGAAAGAATGACAGCAATAAATAAAGATAAAGTCCTAAGAAGCCTTGAAATCGATAAAGATTTCACAACTCCCTTCAAATGGCTCTAATCTCCCCTCCAATGAAGAATAATGGCAAGAAGAAGGCTGAAGATGGCTCTCACAATCAAAAAGATTGTTAAAACTACTTCTAAAGAAAACTCAAGAGAAAATTCTTGAAGAACTCAAAGAGAATTTTCACTCAAAGCAAATCTGAAATTTTCAATGTATTATGCAAGTGTAATGTGTTTAAGGGTGGCTGGCCAAGCCATATATATAGGCCTCCTAACTACTTTCCTAGCCCTACTAGAAAAACTTAAAAAAACCCTAATTTTGACTTTCAAAGGGGAATTTCGTCCAAGGCCTTTAAATGGGCCTCTTGGACTGAATTTTTACATAGAAATTTTTAATAAAGTCTAAAAATTAAAATTAAGTATTTAAAGAATTAAATTGGGCCACTTTGACAATTTGGCTTGATTTTCAGCTAAGTCTAATTTAAACTTCTAGATTGGGCTTGGAACATCTTATTGGGCCTTGTCTTCAAGAACTTGGGCTTGTAATCTGTTCTCTCCCGAAATTGGCTTGTTAATGCTCGTAACTGATATCCAATGCGCCTTAGTTACAAGATTCGGTTTCTTGGACCAAAATTTCCAAGATTTGCAATCTTGATTTTCTTGATTCTTGAAATTGCTCAAAACAGCAAAATTGGACCAAGATTCGGTTTCTTGATTTTCTTGAAAACAAGAAAGTGAATCTTGATTTTCTTTTTCCTTCGTATACGCATCTAAGGCCTTTGTGACTCGTATCAGAGTATTATCTTTATTTTGAAAATTTTCATTTTTAAATTCGAGTAAAAAGATGACGTAATGTTATATTGTATGTATGAATGTCACAAATACAACAATGGCATATACAATAATGGCATAGAAATAATATAAACAAATAAATAAACGAAACAAATATACATAAGGGAAAAATAAAGTCAATGACATGCAAAGTATCAAATAAACGAGCAAGATAAAAAATAATATAAAAGAAAACACAAATAAATAAACAAAAAAGTAAGCAAAAAGAAAAAAATATAAAGAATAAAAGGTACATGACATATACGTTAAAACTATGAAGAATACACATGAATTTATATATAAAATTTAGATTATAAAAGTTTATATAAACAAAATACATAATTCATTTGTGAAAATAAAGAAAAGTATGAAAATATATATATACATATAAATTATAAAATATATGTTAAAGTAAGTAGGTATTTAAGCATTTTCAAAAATAAAAAACATAGATATATACGTGTTTATATAAATATAAAATAATATTTGTTAGGGAAAAAATATAGATTAAAAATAATAAATACATTATCAAAAATAAATATGTGTATATATATAAATATAAAAAAATATCAATTTAAAATAATAATAATCATGTACATATAAAATAAATATACACATATATATAGATTCTTTTTTAAAAAATAATTACAAATAAAAGTTGCAAAAATAAAAAAAATAGTAATTATATTATTAGAATTAATTAATTAAGAAAAAAAAACTAAATTGAACTGCAATTAAAAAATTTGGGGTAAATTCGTAAATAAATAAAGCTCAAAGGACTAAAATGAACACGTGAATTACATAGAGGGGTTGGAAGGGAAATTTTCCCTTCTCCTCTAAAACAGTGTCGTTCAAGTAGGGCTAAATTGAAATTGAAAATAAATTAAAGGGCGAATTAAAAAAATAAAAAAAATTTAATTGTAAAATATTTAAAAGGCGGAGGGGCTAAAAGCGTAATTTACCCCTCCGCTTCAAAACATGCGGATCCTAGGCCAAGTCGGGTCGAAGTCGGCTCGGCCTCCCCAAAACGACGCTGTTTTAGCTCTTGGGGAGGCCTAATGAAACGACGTCGTTTCAAATAGGGTATTTAAGCCAAAAATAACTCAAAAAATTCATTTTCCCTTTCCTTTTTTTTTAAAAAACAGAAACCTTTCAAAAAAAAACCTCTCCCCCCTCATTTCATCCGGCCTCCAGTCGGTCATCGGCCACCGCGTCGGCCACCGGTCACCGGTGAGGTGCCGCCATATGCGGTGGCCGGAAAGCCGAAAATCTCAGATCCGCCCCTTTTAAAACCTCTAAAACCGAATCTAACCCCAAAATTGCCAAAATATTGACGGAAATGGCCCAAATGTCAAGAAACCTTTCGGTTTTCGGCCGTCAATCCTTGGAGATGACTTCCTCGACCATCCGCGGCAGTTGGGACTCGAATACAGGTTGTTTTATTTCCTTTTGTATTTATGTTTATTTGTATGCGAATAAAAAATAAAAAAGAACAGTAAACTAAAGTAAAACAGAAAGAAAAAAATATAGACCTTTGAATCGATCTTTTTCTCCTCTCTCAATATTGAACTTTGTGCTTTTATTTGCTGTGAAAATGATTGTTTTTCTTATTGATTTCGAATCCCCTATTACAATGCATTAATGGCTTTTTTATAGCCGAATGAAACAAATATAAAGAAGAAATAAATCTGTTTCTTTATTTGATTTTTGAATATTTGATTGTGTTTCCTTTTTTGTTTTTTCTTGATGCGCAGGTATGAAGATCGGGGATGCTTGTGGCTGCGGCGCAAAGGGTTTCCTCAGAAACCCTAGGGATTTCTATAACTCTTGGGCATTTGGGCCACATATAATTGGGCCACTGTTCTTTAACAAAAATTAGGTCTGGGGTTTGGGCCCTCTTTATTGTAATTGGATTGTTTTATTTGGGCCTTTTTACCCGGGCCAAAATCGGGTATTACAGCTGCCCCTCTTTTCTCGTTATCATGTAACGAAAACAGAGCAAAGACTTTAAAAATGCCCGATTTTGCCCGGTCACGCTAGATTTTGATACTCTTCTTCTTCAAGTAGCCTCATTTCTTCCTACTGCATCTTCAGAGGTATAGGAATTAGTGCTTCAATCTACTCCACTGTAACTTCAGAGAGATAAGACTTATAGCTTCAACTTGATCTACTGCAACTTAAAGACGAATTTGATGCGATCTGCTCTATTTCTTGTGTCTACTCCACTGCAACTTTAGGGAGATAAGATTATCGGCTTTAATCTGCTCCACTGCAACTTTAGGGAGATAGGATTATTGGCCTTAATCTGCTCCACTACAACTTTAGGGAGATAAGATTCGCCCACTTCAGTCTGCCTCACTGCAAATTTAAGAAGACAAAATCTGTTATTTTCGATCCACTTCATGCCAATACATGAAGACAAGATCTGCTTTCTTCGATCTACTTCACCACCAATATGGGAAGACAAGATCTACATCTTTGATCCACTTCCTACCAATATAGGAAGACAGGATCTGCTACCTTCGATCTACTTCACGCTAACACATGAAGACAAGATCTGCTTTCTTCGATCTACTTCGCCACCAGTATGGGAAGACAAGATCTATATCTTCGATCCACTTCGCTACCAATATAGGAAGACAGGATCTATTATCTTCGATCTACTTCACGCCAATACATGAAGACAAGATCTGCTTTCTTCGATCTACTTCGCCATCAGTATGGGAAGACAAGATCTGTATCTTCGATCCACTTTGCTACCAATATAGGAAAACAGGATCTGTTATCTTCGATCTACTTCACGCCAATACATGAAGGCAAGATCTATTTTCTTCGATCTACTTCGCCACTAGTATGGGAAGACAAGATCTGTATCTTCGATCCACTTCGCTACCAATATAGGAAGACAGGATATGTTATCTTCGATCTACTTCATGCCACTACATGAAGACAGGATCAGCTTTCTTCGATTTACTTCGCCACCAGTATGGCAAGACAAGATCTGCATCTTTGATCCACTTCCTACCAATATAGGAAGACAGGATCTGCTATCTTTGATCTACTTCACGCCAATACATGAAGACAAGATCTGCTTCTTTTTAGCCTGCTCCACTGTTGCTTAGGGAGATAAGGCTTTATGATTTCACTGATCTATTTTTTTGTGAAACATGACCTGTATGATGAACCCAATTATGCCTAAGATGAGGATGGCATGATAAAAAATGCATCAAATGATCTTAGCCAGACATGTATGAATGGTGTTTGCATGAGTGTAGAATTTTTTTTTGTGAGAATGTTCCTTCTTTATCACTTAGGTTATCATTGCCCGAATTTTATTAAGGCTTCATCACTGACATGCTACAACACCTTTCTACTCAGCTGGTGTTTTCAAAGAAACACTTAGTAAGATTGCCCCACTGTAAACCTCGAGGTTTGATCCACTGAGGTACAAAATTTGTACCATCTTTCTTTCGTTGTAACTCAAGGGTAAAAAGATCTGTCCTTTTCTCAATCCTCTGCTATCGCAATTCAATGATACAACATGCAAAATTTCTTTTGGTCTTTTACACCATTCCCAAGATGTCATACCTAATTCTCTTGCATAAACAAAAAATTTATTTCTTAAAGGGAACTTCTTCTTATCCCTTGGTGATTAAAACTTTGTCACCGACAAGATATCTCGACAAAATTTTAAACTTGGCGTGTTCTAAACAATAGTCCTGTTTCAGGTTACTGTATTATTTATAATCTTCCAGAGTAATATTCAAAACTTCCTTTGTAAAAGTTTATTAGTCCATTAATCATTATTCTAACGCAACATGCTCGCATCAAGATAATACTGACCCAGAAATGAATTATCAAATATGAATAAAAGAAAAGGAATTTATTGAGAGCTAGTGTCTTGAAAAGAAAAAGATATTCAAGAACAACAAAGAATGAGGTATTATAAGAACAAACAAATTCGGTACAAGTAATATGAAGGCTAGGTGCCTTGGATATCACAGCTTGAACTTCTCTGTGCAAACTAAGAATCGTTTTGAATTTAACATGTGTTTAGGAGATCCACAGTACTTTGTCGATGCCCTAAGATGTCGCATATCCTTTCCCTATTGATTTAGGTATAGCAAGATCACCACATGCCCCAATCTGATCAATGTTTGAGCTGCCCTTTTTGGGTTTTCAACTCAAATCCCCTTTGGTCTCAAGGCAGCCTTTGCGGGTTTTCACCTTGGCCTCTCCATTTTTTTGATTCAAAGCGTCTTTTGCAAGTTTTCACTTTGATTCCTTCTTTTCCTTCAAGTGAAATATTTCTTGACTGAATCTGAATTTACAGGATTCAGTAAGTTTTTACCATCCATTTCACCCAAAATCAAAGCACCTCCAGAAAAAGCCTTTTTTACAACATAAGGTCCTTCCCAGTTTGGTATCCATTTCCCTCTGAAATCCTTTTGTAAAGGGAGGATCTTTTTCAACACCAAGTCCCCCTCATGAAATTCTCTGGGACAAAACTTTTTGTTATAAGATCACATAATTCGCTTCTGATACATTTGAACATGACAAATAGCTTTTAGTCTTTTCTCTTCTATCAGGTTCAACTGATCATACCGAGATTGGAGCAGTTCGGCATCATCCAATTTTAATTTAGCCAATACCCGGAGAGAAGGAATTTCAACTTCAATGGGTAGGTCTGCTTCCATCCCATAAACCAAAGAAAAAGGTGTTACTCCAGTAGAAGTCCTACTAGATGTTTGGTAAGCAAGAAGAGCGAATGGTAACTTCTCATGCCAATCCTTGTAAGTTTCAGCCATTTTTGCCACAATTTTTTTGATATTTTTGTTGGCTGCCTCTACTGCACCATTTATTTTCGGACGATACAGTGATGAATTATGGTGTTTAATATTGAACTGGTTACAAACTTCCACTATCGTGCTATTATTCAAATTTAGCGAATTGTCAGATATGATCCTTTCAGGCATTCCATATCGACATAGGATCTCTTTCTTCAAAAACTTACAAACTTCTGACTTCGTGGCATTAGAATATGAGACTGCTTCTACCCACTTAGTGAAGTAGTCAATAACCACAAAAATCAAACGATGTCTATTAGAAGCCTTTGGCGATATTGGCCCAATGACATCCATTCCCCACATGGAGAAAGGCCATAGAGAAGTCATAACATGAAGAGGTGAGGGAGGCGCATGCATTTTATCCCCGTAAATTTGGCATTTATGGTACTTCTTGGCATAATTGATGCAATCTCCTTCCATGGTGGACCAGTAATATCCGAATCTCATGATCTGTCTAGCCATGGTGAATCCATTAGCGTGTGTTCCATAAATACCCTCATGGACTTCTTCTAAAGTTTCCTTAGCCTCCACAGCATCCACGCATCTCAACAGTACTCGATCCTTTCCCTTTTTGTATAGAATCTCTCCATCTAGGACATAGTCAATAGCTAACCTCCTCAATGTCCTCTTATCATTCTCCGTTGCCTGATCAGGACATTCGCGATTCTTCTCATATAGCAATATATCTTGGTACCAGGAACAATCATCATTCTCCACTTCTTTAATACTGTAGCAGTGAGCCGGGATCTCATAAATACTAATTTGAATAGGTTTCATATCCTCTAATTTATTCACTTCAATCATGGAGGCTAAAGTACCGAGAGCATCAGCCATCTGATTTTCTTCCCGTGGGAGATAGTGAAAGGTAATGTTGTCAAACTCTTCAATCAAATCCAGAACCAATCTCCGATAACGGACCAACTTGGGGTCTCTCGTTTCCCATTCCCCTTTTAGTTGGTATATTACCAATGCTGAGTCTCCATATACTTCTAGTGTCTTGATTTTCCATTCTATGGCCGCTCGGATACCCATGATGCAAGCTTCATATTCAGCCATGTTATTGGTGCAATCAAAATCCAACTTGCTGGTGAAAGGATGATAATCTCCATTTCGAGATATCAGGATTGCCCCAATCCCATTGCCTAACGCATTCGAAGCTCCGTCAAAGTTTAACCTACAAGAATGATTTTCCTGGGGATCCTCTTCAGCATTTGCCACATACATCAAGTCTTCATTTGGGAAGTCAAAGTCCAGTGGTTCATAATCTTCTAAAGCTCTGCTAGCCAAGAAATCTGCTATCGCACTCCCTTTGATGGCCTTCTGACTCACATATACTATATCAAACTCGGAGAGCAAGATTTGTCATCTGGCCATTCTTCCATTCAATGTTGTTGACTCCATCATATACTTTAAAAGGTCTAATTTTGAAATCAGCCAAGTCGTATGATAAAACAAGTATTGCCTCAATCTCTTCGTCGTCCAAATCAAGGCACAACACAATTTTTCGATAGACAAATATCTCAATTCACAATCAGTAAATTTCTTACTGAGATAGTATATCACATTTTCTTTCTTTCCAGTCTCATCATGCTCACCCAACACACATCTCATGGAGTTGTCGAACACCGTTAGATACAAAATCAATGGTCTATCCGGGCTAGGCAGTGACAGTACTGGAGTCTTGGATAAGTATTGCTTTATCTTCTTAAAAGCTTCCTGACATTCTTCATTCCAAAGACCTGGGTTATGTTTCTTCAAAAGAAGAAATATGGGGTCACATTTCTCGGTCAATTGTGAAATGAACCGAGCAATATAATTCAGTCTTCCTAAGAAACCTCGAACTTCTTTCTGAGTACATGGTGGCGGTAAATCCTGTATTTCTCTAACTTTGTCTGGGTCAATCTCAATTCATTTCTCACTGACTACGAAGCCCAACAACTTTCCTAACCTGGCTCCAAAAGTGCATTTTATTGGATTAAGTTTGAGCTGAAACTTTCTTAATCTTAGGAACAACTTCCTCAAGACTTGTACATGTTTCTCCTCTGTTCTGGATTTGGCAATCATATCATCAACATAAACCTCAATCTCCTTGTGCATCATGTCATGGAACAAGGCTACCATGACTCTTTGATATGTTGCTCCCGCATTCTTTAACCCAAAGGGCATCACTTTATAGCAGAATGTTCCCCACAAAGTAATGAACGTAGTCTTTCTCATATCTTCAGGATGCATCTTTATCTAATTATATCCTGAGAACCCATCCGTGAAAGAAAACAGTGAATATCCCGCCGTATTGTCTACCAACGTGTCAATATGCGGTAATGGGAAATTATCTTTTGGGCTAGCCTTCTTTAAATCTCTGTAATCCATGCACATTCGTACTTTTCCATCTTTTTTCGGGACTGGAACGATGTTGGCTACCCATTCAGAATATTTGACCTCCTGTACAAACCCAGCCTCAAACTGCTTCTTGACTTCCTCCTTTATTTTAAGCACAATATCAGGCCTCATTCTTCTGAGCTTCTGCTGAACTGGCTTGCAATCCTCCTTTATGGGCAAGCGATGTACCACAATGTCAGTGCTCAATCCGGGCATATCTTGGTATGACCATGCAAAGACATCTTTGAATTCTTGGAGTAATTCAATGAGGTCTCGTCTTGTCTTTGTGGAGATCTCAGTTCCAATTCTTACCTCCTTTCCTTCTTCCAGGCTCACAACTTCTATTGTTTCCTTGTGAGGTAGAATTTGTTTTTCCTCCATCTTTAACAAGTCCAAAGATAAACCACAATCTACGTCACCTTCAAAGTCATACGATCCCTCTAAACACATGTTTTGTTCAAAAGGAAACTCTGAGTTTGCAGCGGCGTCATTCACGTCATCGATATACAGGGACCTAATATGGTTACAAAAGAATGTATAAATTTATGTACAATTATTTGTGCAATATGAATATAAATGAAAGAATAATTATATATTATTTACTCGTATGGAAAGAATAAAGAATATTTTCTCGAAGAATTGCAAAGATGTGTTTTATTAAAATAGCGATGCTTGAACGTAAGCCTTTTTCACAAAAGAGTTCTTATTATTTCTAGGCTAAAACAACAAGTTTGTTCTGAATATTACTCTGAGACAATTCTAAAGACTTTAGGTATTTCTTCCACAATCCAATTATTTAGAACACTCCCAGGCTCATAAGAACAAATGTTTGACAAACTTCCTTCTTCCTTTGTACCCTCACAAATGGCATTGATGTGCATTTTTTTCCAACGTCTCTTCGATGCTTTCCTCAATTAACATCCTTATCTTAGAATGAATGATCCCACCAGATACGAAGGTTTTGGATATGTGGGAAATTATCATTGGCTTCCATTTGATCTCCTCCCCACTTAAACGCGCCCTTCTTCCTTCCTGTCTTCTTTCAAACTCCTTCTTTCTCCGTCCTTTGTCTGGCTTATACCCTAAGCCAAAGTTGTCTTGTTTTTCTTTCAGCACTGGAACCTCAATTCTCCCTTGCAGGTATTTGCCTAATCCTTTTCTAGGTAAAGCTCCTTTTTCCCACCAACAGTTGCAAACCCATCTCTGTAGTCTTGGATATTTTAGGCACCAGAATCTTGCTTCCCTCAGGAGAAAATGTTGCATTCACAAATTCCAGATATCGAAAGGAGCATTCCACCACCTCGTCATTGGTTTCCACATACGGCGCCTCATTGGATACAGCCGCTATAATATCCTCTTCAGCGTTTATCATCACCAACTGACCTTCTGTCACCAACTTTAATTTCTGATGTAACGATGAAGGTACGGCCCCCACTGAATGTATCCATGGTCTCCCTAGTAAGCAATTGTAGGAGGTTTTGATATTTATGACAAGAAAATCCACCTCGTAAACTGTTAGGCCGATCAATAGGGGTATCTCAATTCGTCCCATGACCTTCCTTTCTGTACCGTCAAATGCCCTCACTATATTTTGGCATGTTTTCATGTGCGAGCTGTCTATGGGAAGTTTGTTAAGTGTGGATAATGGCAACACATTCATAGCTGATCCATTGTCAATCAACACTCCTGGCAAAGTATACCCCTTGCATCTAGTGATATGCAAAGCTTTAGTAGATCCCATGCCCCCAGGTGGTATCTCATCATCGTTGAAGAATATTAAGTTATCAGCACTGATATTATTGACCAACCGATCCAATTTATTGACAGAAATATCATTGGCTACATAGGTTTCCTTCAACACCTTCATCAATGCACTACGGTGTACTTCGGAATTCAAGAGTAAGGCTAGTATGGATGTACGAGCCGATTGTTTATGCAACTGTTCGACCATATTATACTCATTATGCTTCAAAAATTTGAGGAATTCCACAGCTTCTTCCTCCTTCACTGGCTCATTGATAGATAGCACAGGCTCAGCTACTTTCCTTTTTTGTTCCACTACTATGGCCTTTCCTTTCACAGGTTCTGGATCGGCACTTACACCTTGGTCCTTTGCAGTCTCCTTTCCAGGGACAGTTGTATTGCACTCGTAGTTCCACGGAACCCTCTTACTATCTTGGTAAGAAAAGGTTGCAGGTTTCTTTATTATGATCCTTGGTGTTACTGGCATTCTCACTTCATTATTCTTTGGTCGCAAAATGATGACCACCGACTGCGTTACTTTTGGCACCTTCGTGGATTCGGATGTGTAGATACTCCCTTCCTCCTTAACTTCTTCGTAAAACTCCATTTCCTTGTTATCCATCATGCCTTGAACCAAGGCTCTGAATTCTGTACATTCTTGAATCTCATGTATCTTCTCATGATGGAACTCACAGTAGTTTTCCACCCCTTCAAAGCTTCTCTCTGAAACAAATAATCCCCTTTCTACCATATTTCTCCAAACCCATCTCAAAGGATTTTTCACTTCTGCAATATCTTCCTTGATTTTTCTACCCATGCTCCCACCTATCATGTTCACTCCATTATGATCAGGTAACGGATTCTCTATCTTAGGTGAATCATCCAATTTAACAACGCCCATGCTTATAAGTCTTTCAACCAGCTTTTTGAATGCAGTACAATGTTCTATGGAATGCCCCACGATTCTCGCGTGATAATCGCATTGTGCGTTTGCATCGTACCACTTGGGGTACAAAGGCTGTAGAGGCTCTAAATAAAAGGGAGAAACTACGTGTGCATGAAATAACTTTTGATACAACTCCTTATACGACATTGGAATGGGCGTAAATTGGGGCTTTTCCCTATTTTTCCTTGTGTCGGTTCCTTGTTTGTCAATAGTCACATTTCTCGGCTGATTCACCGTAATAGTCTTTGAATAACTGGCGTTATTGACCTCATTTTCCTTTTTCTTCGAGGCTAACCTTCTACTACTTTCTCCCGCATCTATCTTCCCGCTTCTGATAGCATTTTCTATCATTTCACCATTCATAATTATGTCGGAAAAACTTTTAGTAGCACTTCCTAACATGTGAGTAATAAATGGGGTCTTTAATGTGTTAACAAAAAGCATTGTCATCTCTCTTTCTAGAAGAGACGGCTGAACTTGGACAACAACCTCCCTCCAACTTTGTGCGTATTGCCTAAAACTTTCACCGGGTTTCTTCTCCATATTTTGTAGAGTGATTCTATCCGGTACCATGTCAGTCACATGACTGTATTGTTTTATGAATGCCTGTGCTAAATCTCTCCACGAATTAATCTTGGTGCGGCTCAATTGATTGTAGCACTTGGACACTGCCCCTGTGAGGCTATCTTGGAAGCAATGTATCAGCAGTAGGTCATTATTAACATGCTCAGTCATTCGCCTACAAAACATGGTAATATTAGCTTCGGGGCTACTAGTGTCGTTGTACTTCTCAAACTCTGACATTTTGAACTTGTAAGGGAGTACTAAATCCGGAACCAAGCTTAATTCTTTAACATCCATCCCATAGTAGCTCTCGGCACATTCCATCACTCTAAATTTCTTTTCCAGCCATTTGTACCTTTCCTCTAGCTGTTTTGGCAATTTATCGTTCATTTTCTCCTTTTCAGCTGTTTCATTAAAATCAGGGATAGCAGGATTAACAAGGTTGTTTCTGAGGTTAGGGCCTAATCCAGCCTGAAAATTTGTTGGCGTTGCAATACCGACCTGAAATTGCTGAGGCTTAATGGTGACAGAGGATTTGTGCGGATTTACTTCAACTTGCTGAGGGGTAAAGCCTGAAGGATAGACAAGTCCCTCACTGTCTCCTTCTTCAAAATTAGGCACAGAGCTTTTCCCTTTATCAACTCCCTTGTTCAACCATTGAGTTAACTGGGCCATCATACTCCATTGAGATTCCATTATTTTGTCTATCATTTTTTGCTGAATTTTCTCAAGCTGCTCATTCATTTGCTGTTGAAGCTGCTCCTACATTTCCTTTTGGAACTGTTCTAGCCTTTCCATCCTTTGATCCATGTCCTTAGTTTTTGATCGAGTACCGTAGTGGTGTTTGGTAGGTTAGTTGGTTTCCAGATTAACTGAGGAGTGATTTAAATTAATTAGAATATTTTAATATATTTTTTAAATGCAGATGAAGTCATGCATGAAATGAATACAAAAAAGGCGTCAATTTCGATTCAATTTCATTTAAGAAAACTTTACTAGAAATTAAATTTCTTTACATAAAGTGAAATACAAATAAGACTTTGCCCTAGTACCCAGAACTCTAATCTTTCTAAGTAACAAATCTAATTCTTACCCCCGATCCGATTCTAATTCAAACTTCACACTCAGCATGTCAGCTTGTACTACTAAAGTCTGTATGTGATCAGCTACTTCTCGAATCTAGACCACAGCTTCTTCCATAAGATGATCTCTACTCCTAACTTGACTCTGAAAGTAGCGGAGCTGTTCATTATTACGACTTTCATTTGCTTTCAAGTACTTGATCTAGATCTCACAATTTTGCAGCGTCGTTTCTAGTTCTTCGATTCTTTTCTTCATTTCTTCAATCTTGCTCAAGCTTGCTTTCAACTCTATCGCGAGATTTCAATTTCGATACTGACGAAGACATCATTCCAACACAATCACCCTATCCTTTAATTCGCCCTTTTCCTTTTGGCTTTCTGACAAACTCATTTCTAAAGCCTCGTTTCGCCTCTACATCTCTTAGAATTTCTGTTCCCATCTATCGACTTTGTCCTTTTCTTCTCGAATTTCTGCTCGCCACTGTTCTAAAGTTTTTCCCAACCCGGCAGTTCTCATTGACAGACGCAACTTTTTATAATCCGTCTTCAGACTACCTAGCTCCTCCTCAGCCATGTTTTTCTCCTTCCTGAATTTCTCAGTTTCAAGCTTTTGAACGTCTATGTCCAATCTCAAGTTCGTCTTCTCCTCCTCCATTTTCTTTATCTTCTTTTCTAAATCTGCATTTTCTCTCTCAAAATATTATCTTATGATTTCCAACTCAGAAGGGATGACTCGCAAATACTCCTCTATTGATTAGCGACTTTTCTGACTTACCTTGGGTATATTGTCGTTAATTCTCCTACCCCACCATTCATTATACTCAGGAGTTGTCATCGGACCCACAACTAACACCTTCATTCGGCGAGTCTATTTCTACGCATAGGACATCTCTTGAATTTTCTTTCTATAACCATCATCTCTGTACGAAAATTCACAAACAGCTATCCCTTGGGTTGCTGGTATAAATTGCCTTGACCTATATTGCCTTAGCACCAATAATGGGGCATATCCAATAGCTCCCCAAACTCCAAGTAGTGGAACCCAATCAAAATTATCGCACCTATACAAGATATCATCTGGTAACAACCAAGGAGCTCTCCACTCAACGTCCTCCTCCTGAAGATTCTAAAGAATTACCATTCATTTCTCCTCCTAAATGTCATCTTTCCTGGGCGTAGCTACTATCTCCTTTAGTGGTGAATAATTTTCAGAGAAAACTCGATACGAAACCTTATCCACCTTCCAAAAGTGACTGTGAAACCATGCGAGTAGAAGCTGTGCACATCCAATAAATCTACCCTCAGCCGTTTTTCAGCATGCACTCAATGACCTAAAGGTTTATGCCAAAATCGTCGGAATCGACGTAACCTTCTTATCAAGCCGGTCGAATAAATCGATGACTACTTCATTCACATACCCCAAGGCTTTGGGGAAGACAACCAAACTGTATATACTTAAAGCAAAGAAATCTAACCTCTTTCTCATGTCTGGGTGTGTTAGAATTGCATCTTTCAAACTTCTCCAATGAATGCATTTACTATCCCCATTTTGCTTAATCCGTGCAGCAACCCACTGCTCACTCATTCCAGTTATACTCATCAACTTCTTTGCAAAGGTTAGAAAATTTACCGCTCTCGAGTAGACCCTGTCCACTTGAAACTTTGAACATCGAAGTAAAGCCACATATTCCTCTATCGTAGGCACCAAATCGACCTTCCCAAGTGTAAAGCAGCTGTAAGCAGAATTCCAGAACTGGGTGAGGGCTTGAAACAAATGCTTGTCTACCTTTACATCAAGCAAATAAGGCAGATCCCCATAATTATTATAGAATAGCTGTCTAACCTCATCACTCCACTGACCTCAGATTTACTTCAATTCTTGCAAATTGTTTTGAGTTACACTGATGCGCGTAAAGTCCCATAATTCCGATACATGTCCATCAGCCAAACTATCACCCTTTTCTTGCTGTGTTGTTTTAGACCAAGTTCGGACAACCGCATTATCCTCCACTTTATCAAGAAACTCTTTTTCCATGATGAGCTTCCTATCTAGCAACTGAATATGAACCGACGCCTTTTATAATAAAATGAAATGCCATGACATGTAAATAAAACTTGAAAAGTCAGTATCATATAAACATAGAATAGTAAAATTCCTACTCGGATATCTACTAGGGTTTAGTATAGATCTACCTAGGGTGGATTCCTAAGGTTCATTATATGAGGTTTGGCTTCTAGAGCAAGGGTACCCGAACTAGCAGATTCCTCAATCCTCACCCATTATAGGCTCATATGGACCGAGTTCAATTCAGGGGAATACATTTCCCTATGGTTGCACGGAGATGAAAATCTCACGAAGACATAGGTACTGATGTATCCCGGAAGCGGTCCACTACCCTGCACGGAGGTGAAAACCTCACGAATGACTAGTTTCTCGCTCCCACTTAAAAGGGTAAAATTATTCAACTCATGTAATGTGTAATGCAAACAATACTTAAATTCATTAAGCAAGAAAAAATGAATGCAATAGGATACCATGAATTAAAAAAAACAAAATTTTCTCGACGATAAGACAAGAATTAATCAACTTTATGGCTCGACTCTCTTATAAAAGAAAAGTCCCCAGTGGAGTTGCAGGCTGTCGAAACGATTTTTTTTTTGAAAAAAAAATTAGTTGTCGACTTTAAAAAAAATTGGGAGTCCCCACCAATCTTTTATTAAGGTGTGATTGGATCACCTAAAATGATTTTGGTATACGAGTTTTAGAAAAATAGGTTCAGGAGTCAGTTACGTACGATGAAGGATTAGCACCCTCATAATTCCCAAAATTTGGTACCAAGTTGATTAATTAGTGTCTTAATGTCGAGAGTTGATAAATATGATCCTTAGTTAAATTATTTATTAAGACGCCCTCATTTTGAAATAGAAAACATCAACCCAATACGTTAGGGCCGATATTTTGATTTCTTCAAAATGAATTAATTCAAAAAAACTCGTGTGATTAAATTTAAGAAAATATTTAATTGTTTAAAATTTATGAAGAAATTGCAACCCAATACGTTAGGGCACGATTTATTAAAATCCGAAACATTCAATATTTCCTTTATTTTTTTAAAAAAATCTTTGTATCGAGAAATCAACGTGTCACATCCAATACGTTAGGACACAACATATTGAATTCTCGATGACAATTTTTATTTTGTTTGATTTAAAAAAATAATTCCCGACTGTTAGATTTTACGAAGAAAATTGGAACCCAATACATTAGGGCTTAACTTTCTTGAAAATCCTAAATACGAGTATTATCTTTATTTTAAAAATTTTCATTTTTAAATTCGAGTAAAAAGATGATGTAATGTTATATTGTATGTATGAATGTCACAAATACAGCAATGGCATATACAATAATGGCATAGAAATAATATAAACAAATAAATAAACGAAACAAATATACATAAGGGAAAAATAAAGTCAATGACATGCAAAGTATCAAATAAACGAGCAAGATAAAAAATAATATAAAAGAAAACACAAATAAATAAACAAAAAAGTAAGCAAAAAGAAAAAATATAAAGAATAAAAGGTACATGACATATACGTTAAAACTATGAAGAATACGCATGAATTTATATATAAAATTTAGATTATAAAAGTTTATATAAACAAAATAAATAATTCATTTGTGAAAATAAAGAAAAGTATGAAAATATATATATACATATAAATTATAAAATATATGTTAAAATAAGTAGGTACTTAAGCATTTTCGAAAATAAAAAACATAGATATATACGTGTTTATATAAATATAAAATAATATTTGTTAGGGAAAAAAAATATAGATTAAAAATAATAAATACATTATCAAAAATAAATATGTGTATATATATAAATATAAAAAAATATCAATTTAAAATAATAATAATTATGTACATATAAAATAAATATACACATATATAGATTCTTTTAAAAAAAATAATTACATATAAAAGTTGCAAAAATAAAAAAAATAGTAATTATATTATTAGAATTAATTAATTAAGAAAAATAAAAAAAACTAAATTGAACTGCAATTAAAAAAATTTGGGGTAAATCCGCAAATAAATAAAGCTCAAAGGACTAAAATGAACACGCGAATTACATAGAAGGGGGGCTGGAAGGGAAATTTTCCCTTCTCCTCTAAAACAGCGTCGCTCAAGTAGGGCTAAATTGAAATTGAAAATAAATTAAAGGGTGAATTAAAAAAATAAAAAAATTTAATTGTAAAATATTTAAAAGGCGGAGGGGCTAAAAGCGCAATTTACCCCTCCGCTAAAAAACACTCAAATCCTAGGTTGGGTCGGGTCGAAGTCGGGTCGGCCTCCCCAAAACGACGCCGTTTTAGCACCTGGGGAGTCCTAATGAAACTACGTCGTTTCAAATAGGCTATTTAAGCCAAAAATAACTCAAAAAATTCATTCTCCCTTTCCTTCTTTTTTAAAAAACAGAAACCTTTCAAAAAAAACCTCTCCCCACTCATTTCGTCCGGCCTCCAGTCGGTCATCGGCCACCGCGCCGGCCACCAGTCACTGGCGACGGCGCCACCGTAAGCGGTGGCCGAAAAGCCAAAAATCTCAGATCCGCCCCTTTTAAAACCTCTAAAACTAAATCTAGCCTCGAAATTGCCAAAATATTGACGGAAAGGGCCCAAATGTCAAGAAACCTTTCGGTTTTCGGCCGTCAATCCTTGGAGATGACTTCCTCGACCATCCGCGGCGGTTGGGACTTGAAGACAGGTTGTTTTATTTCCTTTTGTATTTATGTTTATTTGTATGCGAATGAAAAATAAAAAAGAACAGTAAACTAAAGTAAAACAGAAAGAAAAAAATATAGACCTTTGAATCGATCTTTTTCTCCTCTCTCAGTATTGAACTTTCTGCTTTTATTTGCTGTGAAAATGATTGTTTTTCTTATTGATTTTGAATCCCTATTACAATGCATTAACGGCTTTTTTATAGCCGAATGAAACAAATCTAAAGAAGAAACAAATCTGTTTCTTTATTTGATTTTCGAATCTTTGATTGTGTTTCCTTTTTTGTGTTTTCTTGATGTGCAGGTATGAAGATCGGAGATGCTTGTGGCTGCGGCGCAAAGGGTTTCCTCAGAAACCCTAGGGATTTCTGTAACTCTTGGGCATTTGGGCCACATATAATTGGGCCAATGTTCTTTAACAAAAATTGGGTCTGGGGTTTGGGCCCTCTTTATTGTAATTGGATTGTTTTATTTGGGCCTTTTTACCCGGGCCAAAATCGAGTATTACAATAATTACATAAATTATAAAGCTATCAATTAATCTTATAAATTCAAATGTAATATTTTAAAAGGAAATACGAACTTACCTTAATAAAATGGTTGTAAAAACGAATCTGACGACTAATCTGACACCTCAACTTTTCCCCAGTCTAATCCCGGTTGACTCGTTTCTTGATCTAAATAATAATTCAACTCAATTATTATGTTTTTAGCATTTTATTAAGTATTTTTATGCAATTAACCTTTCCATCATCAATTTACAAATTTACCCCTAATATTTTAACTTTTATAGAATTTAGTCCATAAACCCGAAAATTACAATTTAACCATTTTTAATGAAAAAGCTTACTAGCTGAATTTACTAGGGATACCATACAGCCCATATTTTCCAAAATTTCACAATAACTCCAATGAATTTTACACTTTTAAAAATTTAATCATTGAACACAATTTCATCAAAAATCACTTAACAAAATAAGTTTATTCAACAACCAAACTTAATTTTCTATCCACCAAACTCAAAAAACATTCAAACACATCTATGTCAAGTCCCTAAACCTTTAACAATTTTACAAATTGACCCCCGGGCTAGCTAGATTAAGTTAATACGAGCTTAAAAACATAAAAATCACTAAAAATGGGACTAAAAAACGTACCTGGAATGAAACTAAGCTTGAACGAAGCTTGTTTCTCCCTTAGCAATGGCGATTAAGTTTCAGGTGAAGAAGAAACAAAGATGATGACATTCTTTCATCTTTTGTTTACTTTATTTTTATTTTATTTTACCTAATTACATTTGACCTTTACTAACTTAACTAATCATCAACAATTTAAAGTCCATGGTTGTCGATTACTTTCCTATATGGTGTATTTATCAAATAAGTCCACTAATTTAAGTTTCCATATCCATTTGACCCTTTTAGCTAAAAAGTTCAACTTTTATATCTTTTACGATTTAGTCCCTTTTTTACTTAATTAACTATTTAAACCTTAAATTTTCTTAACTAACTTTTAATATAACCCTAATAAAGACTCGTAAACATTAAATAAATATTTAAAAAATTAAATAAATATTTAAACACTAACTCTCTGGTCAAAATTGTGGTCCCAAAACCACTGTTTTTGAGACAATTGAAAACAGGCTATTACATTAATAAAATGATTTGTTTAAGGTATACTAGATCAGAAATTTTAAAAATATTTGAAAAATTTCCCTATTTAATCTTAGGTTGACTTTAAAACATTCATATGCTCATATAAGACCCAAGAAAGAATGATCAGGTTATTCAATGTTGTATTATTGTTTATTGCATGATTGATGATGCGAAATGATGATTTTACTGTGAATTTTTCAGTGTTGTTCCGGCAACAAATGTGGCACCCCGTTGCTCAGACCCGATTATCGCCGTTGATCGGGTCGGGTAAGGGGGTGTTGTAGAAACATAAAAAAATTAAAGTAAGTATTAAGACATAAAAAATGTAGTACAACTTTTTGTAATTTTATTTTAACCTTATGTCTCGTTTAGTTACTAGTATAATAACATGAGGAAAAAGTTTATTTATTACATAGGAGAGGAATCCACTCACATCGGTGTAAATTTAAAGTTGTTTTACACAACTTCATATATTTTTGTACAATTATAATTTTAACTATCAAACCGTTGAATTTATCGATATAATTGTACTTGTCATGCATGTAAATTTTTAAACCGATTTGATATCTCTATCGTATCGATTTAAAAAATTATAAATATTTATTGAAAAGTTGAATTTTTTTTAAATAAAACAAATAATTAAAAATTTTAAATTTACATCATATTTAGCATGCATAATCTATATATATTTACATGTATTACAATAGTTAAAAAGATGGGTAATATCATTTGTAAAAAATAAGACTCTTCAAAGTAAGCGAAAAATTTTCTCTCTTTGTTAAAAATAAGTCATGAGAGTGACTAAATATTACAATTTGTATTAATTTATTACTAACTCATATATACTAAAACATGTTTAAAATTGATATTCCTTCAAAACATAGCATTATATTTAATAATGATTAGAAAAATAGTTATTGATGCA
The DNA here is from genome assembly GCF_007990345.1 of Gossypium hirsutum. Lineage (NCBI taxonomy): Eukaryota > Viridiplantae > Streptophyta > Magnoliopsida > Malvales > Malvaceae > Gossypium > Gossypium hirsutum. The sequence continues at coordinate 31,865,701 of NC_053440.1, forward strand.
AGAGTCTAAAGTGTATATTTAAATTTCAAAATATTTAAAATTTTGATGAAAAAGTAATAAATAATTAGAATTTAAATCCAAACATAAATAAACGTATATGAATTCAAATAAATAAAATAAGAAGTATGAAATTGAATCAATACAGATTAATTTAAAATAAATGTAGGATTAATTGGAAAAAAAACATGTCAAATTATTAAAGGCCTAACTTCACATTAAGCCATTACCTTAAAAAAATTATTTCCACCTTACGTGATTGGTTAGAATGTGCGGCGCAATTTTCATAACTTACTACCCAATTTTTTCTAATATTTTTAGGGTAAATTACCAAAATAGTCACTTTTATTTATCTCAGGTTACATTTTAGTTACTTATGTTTGAAATATTACGTTTTAGTCACTTACATTAACGTGTTTTAATATTTTAGTCACTGAGCCGTTAATTGTCGTTAATGGTATAATGGTAAGCTGGCATGACACGTTAAATCATCATTTCAAACAATTTTTTAGGTCAAATTATATAATTGGTCCCCATACTTTTTCGTTTTGGGCAATTTAAATTTTTTTCTTTATTTTCCATTCTCTTCTGCTTCTCCCTTTGTTTCCCTCCCTTCTCTATCTCTGTTTTCCACATAATTAATTCAAAGAAATGGAATTTCAAACATGACGCATTTGCAAAGTTGTTTCGCTTGAATGATCTAATAATTAATTCAGAGAATTGGGATTTCAAACATGAGGTATCTGCAAATTATGTCAAACAGTCAACTAAAGGTTACTTGTTAATGTGTAGCATTTAACCATATGATGGATTTAAGGACCTGGTTGCACAAAAATCATTTGAAGCAACTCTTGAAACCACCATTGGTATATGGGGAAGGGAGAAGGGAACATAAAAGAATAAAAACCAAGAAATTTAAAGTAACATAAAAGAGATGGAAAAGGGAAGAAAACATAAGAAGAAGCAAAAGACAATGGGAAAAAGAAAAAAGAAAAAAGTTAAAACAACATAAAAGAAAAAAATTAAATTGCTCAAAATGAAAAAATATAGAGACCAATTGTAATGCCCCAAAAATCCCTTATATTTATTTTCGTATGTTTATGACACAACTGATTGTTTGCTTTAGTGGTTAAGTGCCTTGGGTGTGTTCAATAAGTTTTAGGTTCAAGCCTTGACTTGAGCAGAATTTTGTGCTTTTATTTAAATATAGTCTTGCTCTTGTTCAGTATGCTTTTGATTAAAAGTGGGTAAAATATGACAGAATGGGTTGGCTAGTCTAGTGGTTAAGTGGAGTGGCAAAATATTGGAGGTCTTGAGCTTGAGTATTGGTGTGTGCAAGTGAATGTTTTATTTTATTGCTTGTGTCGGGTAGGTATTTTGGTCCAGCCGAAATTCTGAGTGCCGAATTTGAATAACTTTTTTTTCCTCTCCTCTCAAAATTTCGGCCTAGAATTGGCTTTCTCTTCATTTTTTTTCTTAGTCTTGTTTTTTCTGTCGAATTATTTTCTCCCCAAACTCCTCCCTTTACCGCTGGTTGCTTTCCCGAACACCACCCTTGTGCTGCCGATTTTCTATTTCCTATCCCTACTGATTCGTTTTCTTTCGTTGGCTTACTCGCCTCAGTTTCTCTCTTTTCCCCTAAAACCTTTGCCGAATTCTTGTTCTTTCTTCACTTTTAATTTACGGTTTCTCTCTGAAGGGAAAATTGGCGTTGGTTCTTTTCTGTTTTCCCTTGGCCAAATACTTGACTCCCCCTCATTCTCCTTTTTCTGTCGACTTCTCCCTTAAGTTGATATTCTGGTTCAACGTGGGCTACATTCGGTTGGTAAGTCTTTTGGTAAGGGGGAGAAGTTATGCCTCAAATGTTTTGGAGAAGTTTTATTTGCTAATATTTTTAAGTTCCTAACACTCTGTGGTGTCGAATTGTGTTTTGGCAGCAACAAATTGCAACAAACTTGGTCTACTTTCGGAATCGTAGGCTACATCTTTTGGAGTGGTAGGGGTAAGCAACGTAATTGGATTTGATTATTGTTGTTTTAATGGTATTAGTTTTAAGCGCGGCTAATTTTGGACATGGAATTGTCATTAATTAGGTGCTTTTTGTCTCAAAAGCGTGTGCGTACCAAAAACCATACCAGGTGTGTAATCACATCACTGAAAATGCTAATCGATGAAAAAGCTTAAAAATACGACTGACGAAGCCATATGAGTATGTGACTGCTCGTGTAGTAGGCCGTGTGATTAAACATGAGCGTGTGATCGACGAGGCTGGCCATGTGCAATTTATGGGCAGGGCCAAATTGGGCCATACGAGTGTGTAGGTCCCACACGAGCGTGTGGGAATATTGGGGCTAGGCCGTATGATCCACATGGCCAAGGCCATTTTGGGTCGTGTGGGCCACATGAGTGTGTGGGCCTACATGGGCATGCAACATGGGCATGCAACGTGGGCCTATGGGCCCACTTTCACTGTTTGACTGCTAAGGTCGTAGGTGTCGTACACCTTCATGTTGGACTGGTTTGGGTGAGCAGCGTGTTTTGGGCCCTGAACTAGTTTTTAATACGGAAGATAAAGTTAGACTGATTCGGGTCCGACTGAAAGCGGCATTTGATAGGCAGAAGCCCTACGCTGACCTGAAGCGTCGAGAGATTGAGTATTCTGTGGGAGAATTCATTTTTCCCAATATGTCACCATGGAAGAAGGTATTGAGGTTTGGTCGTAAGGACTAGTTGAGCTCTAGGTTTATTGGGCCTTACCACATACTGAAACGTGTGGGACTGGTTGCCTACCTGTTGGAGTTCCCTCCAGAGTTAGATAGGATTCATGACATGTTCCACGTCTCTATGTTAAGGCGCTACCGCTCTGATCTGATGCATATTGTTCCTGTTGAGGAAATCGAGGTTAGGCCAAATCTGACCTTTGAGGAGGAACCAGTTCAGATATTAAAGCGAGATATAAAGGTTCTGAAAAGAAAATCCATCCCACTAGTTAAGGTTCTTTGGCGTAACCATAGCACTAAGGAGGCTACGTGGGAGTCTGAGGATGCAATGCGTCGGCAGTATCCTCATCTATTCTAATCAGGTAAAATTTCGAGGCCAAAATTTTTTTTAGGGGGGTAGAGTTGTAATGCCCCAAAAAATCCCTTATATTTATTTTCGTATGTTTATGACACAATTGATTGTCTGCTTTAGTGGTTAAGTGCCTTGGGTGTGTTTGAGAAGTCTTAGGTTCAAGCCTTGACTTGAGCAAAATTTTGTGCTTTTATTGAAATATAGCCTTGCTCTTGTTTAGTAGGCTTTTGATTAAAAGTGGGTAAAATATGACAGAATGAGCCTGCTGGTCTGGTGGTTAAGTGGAGTGGCAAAGTATTGGAGGTCTTGAGTTTGAGTCTTGGTGTATGCAATGGAGTGTTTTATTTTATTACTTGTGTCAAGTTTTAGGGATATGATGAGATTTGGTGCCGAATTTGAATACCTCTTTTTTCTTCATCTTTCAAAATTTTGGCATGGGATTGGCTTTCTCTCCATTTTTTTCTTACTTTTATTTTTTTCTACCGAATTATTTCCTCTCCAAACTCCTCCCTTTGCCACCGGTTACTTTCCCAAACACCACCCTTGTGCTACCAATTTTTTATTTCCTGTCCCTACTGATTCGTTTTCTTTTGTTGGTTTACTTGCATTAGTTTCTCTCTTTTTCCCTAAAACCTTTGTCAAATTCTTATTCTTTCTTCACTCTTAATTTGCGATTTCTCTCTGAGAAGGGAAAATTGACATTTTTTATTCTCTGTTTTCCCTTGGCTGAATACTTGACTTCCCCTCATTCTCCCTTTTCTGTCGACTTCTCCCTTAAGTTGATATTTCGGTTCAACGTGGGCTGCATTCGGTTGGTAAGTCTTTTGGTAAGAGAGAGAAGTTATGCCTCAAATGTTTTGGAGAAGTTTTATTTACTAATATTGTTAAGTTCCTAACACTCCGTGGTGTCAAATTGTGTTTTGGCAGCAACAAATCGTAACGAACTTGGTCTACTTTCGAAATCGTAGGCTATATCTTTTGGAGCGGTAGGGGTAAGAAACATAATTGCAGTTTGATTATTGTTGTTTTAATGGTATTAATTTTAAGCGTGACTGATTTTAGACATGGAATTGTCATTCATTAGGTGCTTTTTGTCTTAGAAATGTGTGCGTACCAAAAATCGTACCAGGTGTGTAATCACATCATTGAAAATGCTAGTCAGTGAAAAAGCCAAAAAATAGGATTGACAATGGCCGTGTGATTGAACATGGGCGTGTGATCGACGAGGCTAGCCATGTGTAATTCATGGGCCGGGCCAAATTGGGCTGTGTGGGACACACAGGTGTTTAAGCCCCACACTGGGGAACCACATGAGCTTGTGGGAATATTGACGCTAGGCCGTGTGAACCACATGGCCAAGGTCATTTTGGGCCGCGTAGGGCTACATGGGCATGCAACATGGGCCTTTGGGCCCATTTTCACTGTTGATTGCTAAGGTTGTCGGCTCGCCCAAGTCAATGGTGAACCTACTGTAGGGTCAGTAAGGTTACCTAGACCCCTAATTGATTGAAATGTTTGAAAGATTGTTATATGCCTATGTGCGATAGATATGTATGTCTGTATGTTGAGCATGCTATATAAACTTTACTGATTATACATGATACCATGACATGCCTGTATGATGCATTGCATTGGGTTGGGGTTATATTGATTGGAGAAAGTGTGCTGAAAGGCTTCAAGCCTAACTTACTGGCAGCTCAGTTGCAACTACTGTTTGGTACCGTATTTGGTACTGTTTGGAGTGTAAGGATGGGTGGGTTGATTATATCTCCACATGGAGTGTAGGGTTAGACGGAGTTGGAATGTAGAGGCTGGCTGGGTAGGATTTGATATTGCGTATCTGTTACTGTACTGAGTATTGATACTGTAATGGGCCAAGGCCCAAATGCATGACTACTTCTGTGTTGTAATGGGCTAAGGCCCTAACTGAAACTGAAACTGAAACTGTTACTGAAATGGGCTTAGGCCAGACTGTGATTGCATACTGTCTGCTTGTTTACGTGGGAACTACACACTGAGTTTTCGTAAACTCAACTGTGGCCACACAAATCCTTTACTGTTTCGTATTTAATTAAGGTTTTTTAAGCTTTATTTGGGGTATTTTTTGTGATAATGGCTGCTATGAGTTTTTGCTTAAAATTTGAATTTTTATACTGCTTTATGTTTTATATTTGCTAGAGGTAGATAAAACACAAGTTTTTAAAAGAATTGCATGTGTTTTAGCAAAATACCCCCAATGACACAAACTGTTTTAAAAAGCTTTCGTAATGTATAATATTTTACAAGCTAACGACTGAATAAAAATTACTATTTTAGGATTAATAAAAGATAACGACGAGATCTAAACAGAAAATGTTTTAAGAAAAGTTACGGTTTTTCAACACGAGCATTGGTTTTCAAACACACTATCATGTGTATCGTTAGATTCAGCCATAACGTCCAGGCCGATTTTGGGGTGTTACATTTAGTGGTATAAAAGTCAGGTTGCAAAACTCAACTGTGGATATGGGTTTTTAAGACGTGATTTCTGATAACTGATTTCTAAATGTTTTTACTGAAAGTATGGTACACCGAGTCTCCGACGCCGATCCAGTAAGTTTTCTGAAACTGTTTTTGATAGTATATCTTGAAATTGCTATAGATAGTTATACTAAGACTACTATAGATAGACTGTACTGAAAACACTCAAGTTAGTGTATACTGATATTGTTGTAAAACTGATAGACACTACGTTGTACGAAAACAAACGATACACTTCTGATACTATTTTCATAAAATATCTATTAATAAACACTAGAACTATAAATTGATGCATAAAATTGTAAATACAAATTAACACGAATAGACAATGAGCACAAGAGGTACTCGTGGAAAGGGTACAAAAGGCCGTGGTAGAGGCTGTAAAGGTGCTCGAGCTGGGTCCTTATTTTTTGTCAACTTGCCTAATTTGGATACAATTACCAGCTTCACTTGTGACTGAGACTGGGTTTCATAATTGTGCGGCTGGGGACGATGCACTATCCTAAGCCATGTTAAGGATTCTAGAGAGGGTCGATGGACCCAATACGAGAGCTGGAGGCCGCGGGTCGGTTACGAAATGACTCTGGTCTAACGGAGTTAAGCTTTTTAGGGGTATTGCTGGAGTCACCCCTAATGTGGCAGAATACTGGATTGAGGCCACAAAGAGGATTATGAACGACCTGGACTGTACCCCTGAGCAGAAGTTGAAGGATGCTATATCGCTGCTACATGATAAGGCTTATCAGTGGTGGCTCACAGTTAAGGAGGGCACTCAGCCCGATCGACTGACCTGGGAGTTCTTTAGGACTGCTTTCCAGAGGAAATATGTGGGGGATAGCTCTATGGATGCCAGCAGGAGAGAGTTCTTGAATTTGACTTAAGGGGACAAATCAGTGGCCAAGTATGAGGCTGAACTTTTACGACTGAGCCGCTTTGCGCATGGTATGGTGGCGACTGAGTACGATAGATGTGTTTGCTTCGAGGATGGCTCAAGGATAATGTGAGGGTTCTGATAGCTCCATAGAGGGAGTGAGATTTTGCTGCACTGGTTGATAAGGCAAAGATCACCGAGGAAGTGAAACATATTGAGTGCCAGAACCGTGACAGAGAGAGGTAGGAATAAGAAGGATTCAGAGCCCTCGAGTTCTGTTCAGAGGCCTAAGAAAAAGGCCAGAGTTGATGGGCCGATCGGAGTTGAGGCTCCCATTGCTGCTACTAAACAATCGTTGTGTACTGACTGTGGTAGATGCTATCAAGGCGAGTGTTGGAAAACAACTAGGGCATGTTTGAGTTACAGTTCTCTAGAGCACTGTATTAGAGAGTGTTCATGGAAGTCTGATCAGATGCAAGTTTCGGGCAGTGGTATTGCACCACCACCGAGAGCTGTTCAGCAGCCACCGAGAGGTCGTGGTCAGGCCAAATGTGGTAATGGTTATGGCCGTAGTCAGAGAGCACTGGATAGAGGTGCTGGACATATTGAGGCGAGGCAGCTGGCTTTAGTTTATGTTGCTCATCACCGAGAGGATGGAGATGCTTCGGACATCATTACAGGTACGTTCTTTATTTATAATGTACCATATACTGCACTGATAGATATAGGATCCACTCACTCCTATATAGCTTGTACCGTATCTGAAAACTTGGGTATACTGGTTGAGAGCACTACGAGTGAGGTTACTATACTGAGTCTGTTGGGGCAGTCAATAAGGGTTAACAAATTGTTTAGAGGTGTTCCTCTAGAGGTTCAAGGAGCTATCTTTTTGGCTGATCTGATGGAATTTCCTTTTGGGGAATTTGATCTGATATTGGGAATATACTGGTTGGTTAAACACCGAGTGAGCTTAAATTGTGCCACAAAAAGGGTTGTACTAAGAACTACGAAAAACAGTGAGGTAGTCACAATTGGGGAGCGTTAGAACTACTTATCGAATGTGATTTTTGCATTGAGGGCTGGAAAGTTGGTTCGTAAGGGATGTGAGGCGTATTTGGCTGATTTTAGTGTACTATTTGTGAAAAAAAGGATGGATCCATGTATATGAGTATTTACTACCGTCAACTGAACAAGCTGACCATCAAGAATAAGTACGCCCTACTGAGGATAGATGATCTGTTTGACCAGTCCTGAAGGGCTTTGATTTTCTCCAAGACTGATCTCTGATCACGATATCATCAGTTGAGGGTTAAGGAGACTAATGTATTCAAAACAGCATTTAGGACTCGGTACGGTCATTACGAGTTCCTAGTGATGCCATTTATGCTGACGAATGCACCAGCAGCTTTTATGGATCTGATGAACCGAGTGTTCTAGCCCTATCTAGATCGGTTCGTAGTGGTATTTATTGATGATATACTGGTGTATTCGAAAATTGAGGATGAACACGATGAACACCTCAGAGTGTTTCTACAGATTCTGTGAGAGAAACAATTGTACGCCAAGTTTAGTAAATGAGAGTTCTAGTTATGTGAAGTAACTTTTTTGAGACATGTGGTTTTTGCTGAGGGGATTAGAGTCGATCCTCAAAAGATTGAGGCTGTTTTGGATAGGAAGCAGCCTAAGATTGTATCTGAGATCTGCAGTTTTCTGGGACTTGTAGGGTATTATCAATGATTTGTGGAGGGGTTTTCTCTGATTGCCACACCCTTGACTAAGCTGCTACGTAAGGGTGTGCCGTTTAACTGGACTAATGCGCAACAAGAGAGCTTTAAGAAGTTCAAGACGGTATTGAGGGATGCCTCTATTCTAATACAGCCAGAGTTTGGAAAGGAGTTTACTGTGTACAACGATGCATCACATGTCAGTTTGGGATGTGTATTGATGCAAGAGGGTAAGGTGGTAGCATATGCGTCTCGTCAGCTTAAGACTCATGATGCGAATTATCCAACGTATGACTTGGAGTTGGCCGTAGTGGTGTTCGCACTAGAAATCCGGAGGCATTATCTGTATGGTGAGAAGTGTATCATTTACACCGATCACAAAAGCCTCAAGTACCTCCTCACTCAGAAGGAGCTAAATCTTAGGCAGCGTAGATGGATTGAGCTGTTTAAAGACTACGATTGTACTATTGAATATCACACTGGCAAGGCTAATGTGGTGGTCGACGCACTGAGCTGTAGAGCTATGACTGACCTGAGGGCGATGTTTGCTCGCCTTAGTTTATTTGATGATGGTAGTCTATTGGCCAAACTTCAAGTTAAACCGACGTGGATAGAGCAGATTAAGGGTAAATAGATAGAGGATGAGTCATTGGGTTGCCATTTCTGACAGGTTGAGAGTGGGAATACCGAGGATTTTGGACTGAATAGTGAAGGGGTGCTCTGTTTCTGTGAGAGAATCTGTGTACCGAAAGATACTGAATTGAGGTAGTCTATATTGTGAGAGGCGCATAGTAGCCCCTATGCTATGCATCCTGGAGAAAATAAGATGTACTGTGACCTTCGTGAGTTATATTGGTGGTCAGGTCTTAAGCGAGAAGTTATCGAATTTGTGGCTAAGTGTCTGACTTGCCAGCAGGTTAAGGTTGAGCATCAGTTACCTTCGGGTTTGTTGTAGCCAGTCAAGATTTCACTTTAGAAGTAGGAGAGAGTGACTATGGACTTCGTTAGTGGGTTACCCCTCACACCTACTAAGAAGGATTATGTATGGGTCATCGTGGATCGATTAACCAAGTCTGCCCACTTAATATCGGTTCGTACCGACTACTCTCTGCAGAAGCTGGCTAAACTGTATGTGTTTGAGATAGTGAGACTGCATGGGGTACCGGTTTCGATAATATCTGATAGGTATCCTCGCTTCACGTCTGGATTCTAGAAGAAGCTACATGAAGCTCTAGGTACAAGATTGGACTTCAGTACTGCGTTCCATCCTCAGACTGATAGTCAATTAGAAAGGGTGATTTAGATACTAGAGGATATCTTGATAAGTTGTGTGATTGACTTCCAAGGCAGTTGGAGGATTACTTGGCGCTAGCAAAATTTGCTTATAACAACAGCTATCAATCTAGCATTCAGATGGCACTCTACGAGGCATTATATGGTCATAGATGTCAAACACCTTCATGTTGGATTGAGTTGGGCGAGCGGTGTGTTCTAGGCCCTGAACTAGTTTCTGATACCGAGGATAAAGTTAGACTGATTCAGAACCGACTGAAAGCGGCATCTGATAGGTAGAAGTCCTACGCCAACTTGAAGCATCGAGAGATTGAGTTTTTTGTTGGAGACTTCATTTTTCTTAAGGTGTCACCATAGAAGAAGGTATTGAGGTTTGGTCGTAAGGGCAAGTTGAGCCCTAGGTTTATTAGGCTTTACCGCATACTGAAACATGTGGGACCGATTACCTACTAGTTGGAGTTACCTCCAGAGTTACATCGGATTGATGATGTGTTCCACGTCTCTATGTTGAGGCGCTACTACTCTGATCCCACGCATACTGTTCCTGTTGAGGAAATCGAGGTTAGGCCAGATCTAACCTTTGAGGAGGAGCTAGTTCATTTATTGGAGCGAGATATAAAGGTTCTGAGAAGAAAATCCATCCCACTTATTAAGGTTCTGTGGTATAACCATAGCACTGAGGAGGCCACATGGGAGTCTGAGGATGCAATGCGTCAGTAGTATCCTCATCTGTTCTGATCAGGTACAATTTCAAGGCCGAAATTTTCTTTTATGGGTAGAGTTGTAACGCCCCAAAAATCCCTTATATTTATTTTCGTATGTTTGTGACACAACTGATTGTCTACTTTAGTGGTTAAGTGCCTTGGGTGTTCCTGAAAAGTCTTAGGTTTAAGCCTTGACTTGAGTAGAATTTTGTGCTTTTATTTAAATATAGTCTTGCTCTTATTCAGTAGGCTTTTGATTAAAAGTGGGTAAAATATGACAGAATGGGCCAATTGGCCTGGTGGTTAAGTGGAGTGGCAAAGTACTAGAGGACTTGAGCTCGAGTCTTAGTGTGTGCAAGGGAGTGTTTTATTTTATTGCTTGTGTCGGGTAGGTATTTTCGTCCAGTTGAAATTCTGAAGTGTTTGAATGAGGGTTGGTTTCGGTTGTTGAGGGAATTATGGTGGGTTAGTAGTGAGGATTTTGAAGAGAGGTTTTAGGGATATGATGAGAGTTGATGCCGAATTTGAATACCTTTTTTCTTCCTCTTCTCTCAAAATATCGGCTTGGGATTGGCTTTCTCTTCCTTTTTTTTTCTTAGTCCTATTTTTTTCTACCGAATTATTTGCTCCACAAACTCCTCCCTTTGCCACCGGTTGCTTTCCCAAACACCACCCTTGTACTACCGATTTTCTATTTCCTGTCCCTACCAATTCGTTTTCTTTCGTTGGTTTACTCGCCTCAGTTTCTCTCTTTTCCCCTAAAACCTTTGCCGAATTCTTGTTCTTTCTTCACTCTTAAATTGCGGTTTCTCTCTTAGAAGGGAAAATTGGCGTTGGTTCTTCTTTGTTTTCCCTTGGCCGAATACTTGACTCCCCCTCATTCTCCCTTTTCTGTCGACTTCTCCCTTAAGTTGATATTCCGGTTCAACATGGGCTGCATTTGGTTGGTAAGTCTTTTGGTAAGGGGGAGAAGTTATGCCTCAAATGTTTTGGAAAAGTTTTACTTGTTAATATTGTTAAGTTCCTAACATTTTGTGGTGTCAAATTGTGTTTTGGCAGTAACAAATCGCAACGAACTTGGTCTACTTTCGGAATCGAAGGCTTCATCTTTTGGAGCGATAGGGGTAAGCAACATAATTGAAGTTTGATTATTGTTGTTTTAATGGTATTAGCTTTAAGCGCGATTGATTTTGGACATGGAATTGTCATTGATTAGGTGATTTTTATCTTAGAAGCGTGTGCGTACCAAAAACCGTACCAAATGTGTAATCACATCACTGAAAATGCTAGCCAGTGAAAAAGCTAAAAAATGAGACTGACGATGCCACACGAGCGTGGGACCGCTCGTGTGGTAGGCCATGTGATTGAAAATGGGCATGTGATAGTCGAGGCTGGGCATGTGCGATTCATAAGCCTGACTGAATTGGGCCGTGTGGGCCACATAGGTGTGTGGGCCCCACATAGGGGAATATTGGGGCTAGGCCGTGTGATCCACATGGACAATGCCATTTTGGGCCGTGTGAGCCACACGAGTGTGTGGGCCTACATGGGCATGCAACATGGGCCTGTGGGCCCATTTTCACTGTTTGACTACTAAGGTTGCACGGGTCTCCCAAGTCGACTGTGAACCGACTGTGAAACGATTGAAAGATTGTTATATGCCTATATGAGATAGATATGTATGTCTATATGTTGAACATGCTATATACACTTTATTGATTATACATGATACCATGACATGACTGTATGATGCATTGCATTGTGTTGGGGTTATATTGATTGGAGAAAGTGTACTGAAAGGCTTCAAGCCTAACTTACTGGCAGCTCAGTTGCAACTACTATTTGGTACCGTATTCAGTACTGTTTGGAGTGTAGGGATGGGTGGGTGGATTATATCTCCACATGGAGTGTAAGGTTGGACAGAGTTGGAGTGTAGAGGCTGGCTGGGTAGGATTTGATATTGCGTATCTGTTACTGTACTGAGTATTGATACTGTAATGGGCCAAGGCCCAAATGCATGACTGCTTCTGTATTGTAATGGGCTAAGGCCCTAACTGAAACTGAAACTGTTACTAAAATGGGCTTAGGCCCAGACTATGATTGCATACTGTCTGCTTGTTTATGTGGGTATTACACACTAAGTTTTCGTAAACTCACCCTTCTGATTCATCTGTTTAGGTAATCCCCATACTTAGGCGGATCGGAGCGACGGAGGACTCAGCTGTGGCCACACGGCTCCTTTTACTGTTTCGTATTTAATTAAGTTTTTTTAAAGCTTTATTTGGAGTATTTTTCTGTAATAATGGCCGCTATGAGTTTTTGCTGAAAATTTGAATTTTTATACTGCTTTATGTTTTATATCTGCTGGAGGTAGATAAAACACGGGTTTTTAAAAGAAATACATGTGTTTTAGCAAAATCCCCGCAAGGACACAAACTGTTTTAAAAAGCTTCCGTAACATATAATATTTTGCAAACTAACGACTGGATGAAAATCACTATTTTAGGATTAATAAAAGATAACGACGAGATCTAAACGGAAAATGATTTAAGCAAAGTTACGGTTTTTCAGCACGAGCATCGGTTTTCAAACACACTATCATGTGACATCGCTAGATTCGGCCATAATGTCCAGACCGGGTTTGGAATATTACACCAATTGTATAATTTAACCTAAATTTTTTTTAAATGATAGTTTAACGTGCCACATCACTTTCCGTTACACCATTAATGACAATTAATGACTCAGTGACTAAATTGTTACAACACAATAACATAAGTGACTAAAATGTAACATTTCAAACATAAGTAATTAAAATGTAACTTGAGACAAACAAAAGTGACTATTTTAATAATTTACAACCCAGTTTTTATTTTGATTAGCTTATTATATTATTTACTTTTAGATAATTCTTAACCATTTTATCTAGTAAACTATTACTCAAAATAAACGTATTAGTTCATTTTTAGTGGTGAAAATTATAATAGTGTAATATTATAATATTCCTTTCAGAAATATGTCATAATATTGTTATTGTTTGCAAGAAAATATTGTTCAGGACATTTTATTTGAAAAATAACATTTTTTAAATTATAAATATTTCTATTTCTATTTCTATTCATAGGTTAAAAAATGTAAAATATAATGGTTATTTGTTTAAAATACTATAATAAATCATATAATTTAAAATGTTAATAAATCACCTATAACAGTTATTTGTTTAAAATATTATAAAGTAATTATTTTTTTATAGAATGTCTAGATCTAATCATAATTACTCTTTGACCCTTAAATTAGAGAAAAACTGCGCTTCAACGGACCCAACATCCTCATATTTACTAATTCAAGATGTCAATTGTCATTTAATGAAGTATGCTAATAAAATATACTTTTCCTTAAAACCATTGGTTTTCCTTTTTGGTGAATTACAAGAGAAGGGTAAATACTTAATAGCTACGCGACTATGGTGACTTGAACCCAAACCACACACCCTAATCATGAAGCCAACAGGGTTGTCCTTAAAAACATTGTTATAAATTATATATATATATATTTGCTTGTTTGTTTAAGAGTTTACAAAACATATATTCAAATAAATTCAAGATGGGTGCTTTTAAGATATTATATTATTCTATTTATATAAAGTTGACATGATAACAGATGGATGTATTTCTTTTACCTTTTTTAATATTAATTTCTGTTATAGCAATGAATTGCAAGTAAAAGAAATCAGGGACTGAATCTCAAACTTGTTTCAATATAACCACGATTGATTCTACTTATTAATAAAATATAATATTTTTAAAAATTTTACCATTAAATTTTAAAATTACATTTTTATGTGTAAATTTGTCACTATATTTCACTTTAATTGATATTTATTATTGTGCTTATAAATCAAAAATAAATTCACATTTATGCTTTAACTCTATATTAAAATTTTCCACTTTATATTTATTTGATTAAATTTTGCCTCTAAAATTTGATTTTTGTTTTTCTACTCATTTTTAATTTAAAATAATTTGGAAAGTATTTAATGCTTTATTTTATTTTAATAGTTAACATCAATAAGTAAAATAATATAATGTCAAAATTAATAAAAGTGGTTATTTTATAAAAAAATTACTTTTTTTTCTTTTTGATATAGATATATATATTTCAAGTATTTATTTCATTAATTTAAAATTTATAAGCTAATTTATTATTTTTTGATATTTTATAAATTAATTTATTAATAACTATTGAAATAAAATATTTAATTTAATTCTAAAACAATATAAAAATGTTAATGTCAATTCCATACCATGAAATTGATAAAAAGAATTCAGTGTTCAGAAAAAATATAAATAATATCAGTAAAAATCAAGAAAAACATCACTAAAACACATAAACATATTACTTAAAACAAATAATAAAAATTTAAATAATTATAAACTGTTTTCGTAGAATTTAGTTATTTTTTTTATCATATAAAATATTTCTATAGTGAAAAGGTGGAAGTCAAAGTAAATATAAGGTACTGGAGATATAAACAATTTAAAATAAAGAAATCAAAAATAATTTTCTAAAGAAAACAACAAAAAACTGAAAATAAGAATAAATAAAAAATTATGTTCAAAAAATGAAATTAAGATACTGTAATTGAAAATAATTTTATACCATAGTCGTGAACATTTATCTAGATTTCTTCCAGATTTCTTTTTAAAAATTAATAAATTTATATATATATGTTAGAGTTGTATGACCCAAATTTTAAGAGATTGTTTGCAAGTCAAGTTAAACAAAATATATTTTCTTTCTAAAAGATTTAGTATTTATTAGTATAATATATTTAACATTTATTAGCATAATATATTTGACTTGATTAGAATTAGGTTTTTCAACTTATAAATAGATGTAATGAAACTCCTCTTCTATTCATTCAAATTTGACATTAGTGATTTTTTTTCTCCTCTACCTGTGGTTTTTTTTTCCCGAAAGGATTTCCACGTAAAATCTGTGCATTCTATTTTTCTTACTTTTTCTTTGCGATCTTTCTACATTGACATTATCAACGTTCAGTTTTTAACAAAATGGTATCAAAGCCTTTTTGGGTTGCTTGTTTTTTATCATGATAAAAGTGACAATGAAGTATGATATTCTGCTGTTGGATCGCAACACCAAATTCTCGTTGTGGCAGATAAAGGTACAGATAGTTCTTACGTAAATGGATTTGGAGGATGCCCTACCAGGTTTAGATAAGATGCCTTCGACATTGATGGAGGAAGAGAAGAAATGTAAAGATCGAAAGGCTTTAACGCAATTACATTTGCATCTGTCGAATGAAATTCTTTAGGACGTGATCAAGGAGAAGATCGTCATTGCATTATGGGCAAAGCTGCAGCAGCTATGCATGTCGAACACCTTAACTAGCAAGTTGCATATGAAGCAACGTCTTTATGCTCATCGTTCGGAGGAAGGCGCGTCTGTGCACGAAAACTTAACTGTGTTTAAAGAAATTCTCTTGAACCTAGAGGCCATGGAGGTTCAGTATGATAAAGAAGATTTAGGGTTAATTCTACTTTGTTTATTGCCCCCGTCTTATTCAACTTTTAGAGATATGATTTTTTATAGCCGCGAATCTCTCATAGTTGATGAAGTCTATGCTTCCTTAACATCGTATGATAAGATGAACATCTTGTGTCTAGATTCGAATATCAAGGAGAGGGTCTCATTGTTCATGGGAGACAAGAATGAAATACTGATGATAATTGTGGAAGGACATAGGAATGAGATCCTCACGGTAAATCTAAAGGGTAAATTGAGATATTCAAATAGAGGTAAATCCTATAACTTCTGTAAGAAGAAAGGGTACATTAAGTTTGAGTGCTATAATTTGTAGAATAAGATCAAAAGGGAGGCCGTGAATCAAAAGGGAAAACAACCAGAACAATTCGGTGAAGTTGATGTTGTAAAAGACTACAGTGATGGTGAACTCCTAGTTGCTTCTGCCAACAACCCTAAAGTGAGCAAGGAGTGGATCACTGATTCTGGTTGCACCTTACATATGAGTCCCAATTGGGATTGGTTTACAACATATGAAACAGTGTCTACAAGTGTTATTTTGATGGAAAATAATGCTTCATGTAAAATTGTAGGTATTGGCATGATCAAAATTAAGATGTTCAATGGAGTCGTCAAAACACATAGTGCGTACGACATGTACCAGAATTGAAGAGGAATTTGATTTCATTGAGTACTCTTGATTCAAAGGGGCCCAAGTACACAAGTGAAAGTAAAGTTCTGAAGATTAGTAAGGGTTCCCTCGTTGTGATGAAAGGGCAGAGAAAGGCTGCCAAGTTATATGTTTTGCAAGGTTCAACTATTATTAGTGATGCAACCATCGCTTCCTCTTCCTTATTAGATGATGATATTACTAGACTTTGGCATATATGTCTAGGACATATGAGTGAGAATGACATGACAAAATTGAGTAAAAGAGGACTTCTTGATGGACAAGACATTAGCAAACTAAAGTTTTGTTAGCACTTCATTTTTGGGAAGAAAAAGAAAGTGCGATTCACCAGAGGCATCCATAATACGAAGGGAATGCTAGATTATATTCATTTTGATCTTTGGGAACCATCTAGACTGTCTTCGAGGGTGGCGTTAATTATATGCTGACAACCATTGATGATTTTTCCAGAAAGGTTTAGACATTCTTCCTGAAGTAGAAAAGTGATGTATTTTCCACATTTAAGGCTTGGAAAACTGTGATTGAGAAACGGACAGGAAAATAGATAAAACACCTTCGCATAGATAATGGCTTGGAATTATGTTCTGATGAGCTTAATGAATTGTGCAAATCAAAAGGAATTGTGAGACACTTGGTAGTTCGTCATACTCCACAGTAAAATGGCGTTGCAGAATGGATGAATAGAACAATCATGGAAAATGTTCGATATATGTTGCTGAATGCTTGTTTACTAAAATCTTTTTGGGCTGAAACGACCTCTACTACATGTTTTTTTATTAACCAGTCTTCGTCCATTGCCATTGAGAAAAAGACTCCACAAGAGGTATGGTCTGGTAATCCTGCTAATTATTCTGATTTAAAGATTCTTGGGTGTCATGCATATGCTCATGTTGATAATGGGAAATTGGAACCTAGATCCATTAAACGTGTTTTTCTTGGTTATAAGGTTGGTGTTAAAGGATATAAATTATGGTATCTTGAAAATAGAAAAGTTGTAATTAGCAGAGATGTTATTTTTTTATGAAACAGCTATGCTGCCTAACTTATCTCTTAAAGACTCTTCCAATAAAGACCAGCAAAGTCCAAGCACACATATGAAGTAGGTGGAGTTACAGATTGATCCAAAATCTACAACAGAGTCTACTCCTTATATTAGTATAGAAACATAGAGTAGATTTGCTTCTTCACCACAATATTCTATTGCCAAAAGTAGACCTAAAAGAGAAATTAAACCTACAAAGAGATATGCCGAGACTGAACTAGTTGTTTATGCTTTAAACGTGGCTGAAGATATAAATGTAAATCAAGAGTCATCTACCTATTCTAAGGTAGTTAGCTATGAAGATTCAGAAAAGTGGATGTTTTCTATACAAGAAGAGATGGAATCACTCTATAAGAACAGAACATGGGATCTAGTGAAATTTCCTAAAGGTAAAAAGGTTGTTCTTTGTAAATAAGTGTTCAAGAAGAAAGAAGAGACCCTAGGAATTGAAAAACCTAGATATAAAACAAGGCTAGTTATAAAAGGTTACGGTCAAATTCCAAGTGCAAACTTCACAAATGTGTTTTCTCTAATTGTGAAGCATACTTCGATTCGAGCCTTATTTGGTATTGTGGCCATGTATGTTTTGGAGCTTGAGCAACTAGATGTAAAAATAACATTCTTACATAGAGAACTTGAGGAAGATATTTACATGCAACAACCAAAGGGTTTTATAGTCTTAGAAAATGAGAACTATGTTTGCTTATTGAAAAAGTCCGTTTATGACTTAAAAATAGTCACCAAGGCAATGGTACAAGAGGTTCAATTTTTTTTATGACTACTCATGATTTGAAAAGAATTAGCTTTGATAGTTGTGTTTATTTAAAAAAAACAGTGATGGTTCTTTTGTGTATCTACTCCTATATATTGGTGACATGTTGATAGCAGCCAAAGATGAAGGAGAGATAAGAAAGGTCAAAGCCTAGCTTAGTAAAGAATTTAGGATGAAAGATTTGAGAGCAGTAAAAAAGATACTTGTGATAGAGATTCTTAGAGATAGAAAATCATGTAAATTGTACCTAAGTTAGAAAAGGTATATTGAGAAAGTTCTTCGCAGGTTCAATATGTAGAATGTCAAGCTTGTTAGTATTCTATTAGCAGCCCACTTTAGACTTTCATCGGCTTTGTCTCCATAATCAGAATATGAGATTAACTACATGGCACGTGTTCCATATTCTAGTGCAATAGGATCACTCGTGTATGTTATGGTTTGCTCACATCTAAATTTATCATATGCAGTTAATGCAGTTAGTAGATACATGGAAAATCTCGATAAATAACACTAGAAAGCAATTCAACGGATTTTCAGATACTTATGAGGTACTACTAATGTTTGCTTAAAGTTTGGAAGAACTAGAGATTGAGTCATTGGGTATGTTGATTTTGATTTTGTTGGAGACCTTGATAAAAGAAGATCTCTCACCAGATATGTCTTTACTATTGGAGGTTGCGCAATCAGTTGGAAAGTCACTTTGCAAATTACATTTTCTTTGTCAACTACTGAAGCTGAGTACATGCGAATTACCAAGGCTGAGGCTTGTAAAGAAGCTATTTGGTTAAAGAGACTCTTTGGTGAACTCAGTAAAGACCTTAAAATTAGTACAGAATTTTGTGATAGTTAGAGTGTCATCTTCCTTATGAAGGACAAATGTTTCACGAGAAAACAAAGCACATTGACGTTTGGTATCATATGTGCATGATATTATTGCTCATGATGATATTGTTGTGAGCAAAGTTAGTACTCATGATAATTCTGCAGATATGATGACTAAGTCACTTCCTATAACCAAGTTCGAGCATAGCTTGGACTTGGTTGGTGTTCATTGTTGAAGAATACCCTTAAGACTTTTCATGGAAAATGTGAAGAACTTGTTCGTTGAGAATTCGTGTCAAGGTGGAGATTGTTAGAGTTGTGTGACCCAAATTCTAAGAGATTGCTTGTAAGTCAAGTTAAACAAAATATATTTTCTTTGATTAGAATTAGGTTTTTTCAACCTATAAATAGATATAGTCAAAACTCCTCTTGTATTAATTCGAATTTGACATTAGTGAATTTATTTTTCTCCTCTGTCCATGGTTTTTTCCCGAAAGGGTTTCTTCGTAAAATTTGTATGTTCTATTTTTCTTTCCTTTTCTTTGTGATCTTTCTACATTGCCATTATAGACATTCAATTTTTAATAATATAGTTATTTTAAATTTAAATTAAATAATGAAAATGTTAAGATAAATCATATATATCATTCTAATAATTTTTAAGTTTCCTCAAATAATTGAAATTTTTTTTAAACAAAATTAGATATACATTAATTTATCTATTTTAAGTTTATATGTTGTTGTTTTTAATTTAACTTAGATAAATAAATTTATCTAGTTATCTTATATTTAAATTAAATAATAAAAATATTTTCAACAATGAAAACGGAGGTTTGAGAATGCCCAAAAATTTCAACAAAATTAAACAAGGAAAGGGAAACAAGTTTAAAAATGTGGGAAATTCTAGGGTGTTGTTGTAGGACTCTATGGCCCAATTGGCTGAAGCCATTTCATCTTAGCCCATTGAAGATTTAGGCTTAAGGCATTCGAATTTAAAGAGAGGGCAACAAGAAAATGTTTTCCCTAAACAGTGAGGTTTTTTGGTGATTTTTACTATTATTATTTGTGTATTTATTTTATTTTATTTTATTTATATAGATTTAAATCTGACCATTTTCTCGTAAAAGTGCCAAAGCTGCGAGAGCAATAAATTTATTCGGGTGTTTTGTGAATAAAATATACACTATGACCCAAATATTGTGTGTTTATTAGAGCTAAGAGTAAGTGGTAAAATTGTTAATTCAATCATCGATAAACTGGGTTTTTTTTCTGACTTTGTCAAAGCTGTTGATTTCTCAAGAGGAATTTGGGTGGGTTGGAAAGATTCTATTCGGATAAGAATTAACCAAAATCACCCACAATTCATTTTTCTTTGTGTTTCTGGTAATGTTCAATCCATTCCCGTTTTTATTGTTTTTGTGTATGGTAGTTCGACAAGAGAAAAAGAAAGGCTCTTTAGGAAGCTTTGAAATCTTCTTTACCTCTTGATTCTTATTCGTGTTTAATTATGGGTGATTTTAATGCTATTATCTCACCTAATGATAAGAAAAGTATTTATGCCATTGGGAAGAGATGCAATCTTTTTTGCAATTTTATGGACTCGTGTAATTTAAAGGATTTGGGATTCACCGGCCCATCCTTCACTTGGCAAAGAGCTGGCAAGTCAGAGAGATTAGATCGAGCATTGGCTAATGATCCTTGGATTTCAGCCTTTCCACAATGCCTTGTTTCTCATCTACCGAGGGTCAAGTCTGATCATAGGCCCATCCACTTGAGAACCAAACCAGGTATCAGTTTGGCTACAGGGAGACCTTTTAGGTTCTTAGTAGGTTGGATGAAGCATGCTAACTTTTCTTCCTTTGTGAAAGATAAGTGGAAGTTCTCAAGTAATATGGCTAGCTCCCTTTCTGATTTTACCTCACATATTAAAGAATCGAACAAGTTCGTTTATGGTTTTATAGGTACTTGCAAAAGAAGTTTTATGAGCTTTCTTTCTAATATCCAAACTAGTCTGACTCTAGTCAATTACTTTAACTAGAGATTGATGTTCGTGATGATTTGGAAAACTTGTTTAACCACGATGAGCTTCTTTGGCGGCAAAAAAGCTAGATGTGACTTGTTACAGCTAGGGGATCATAATACCAAATTTTTCACAAGTGTACGGTCCAAAGAAGAAAATTCAACCATATCATGGCCTTACATATTGATAATGGTGAGTGGTGTTTTGATCAAAACAACCTTAAAGCAAAGGCAGTTGGTTTTTTCGATAAAATGGTGAAATTCCAAATACCATGAGGGACCTTCCGTCCAACATTTTCCCTCACCTCAAGCCTCAAGACATTGATTTTATGGGGAAGTCGGTGTCTGCTGAAGAAATTAAGGAAGCCTTATTTGACATAGACCCCTTGAAAGCTCCGGGAAGTGATGACTTTCATGTGCTTTTTTTCTAGAGTCAGTAGGATAATGTAGGGAATGTAGTTTGTGAATGGGTTCAAGGAGTCTTCGCTTGTAACAGTATTGATCTAGAGCTGAATAATTCACTATTAGTGCTTACTCTGAAGAAGGACAGTCTAGAAGATTTCAACCAATTTCGACCTATTAGCTTGCGTTCGGTAATGAAAAAATTGGTGATGAAAGTAATTGCTAATAGATTTAAATTGGTATTTCCTAAATTTATCTCGTAGAAACAAGTCAGTTTATTGTAGGGTGCAATATTTCGGATAATATTATTATAGCATAAGAGGTCATTCATTCTTTGTGGAAAAAATGAGATGGTAAAAAAGGGATGACGATCAAGTTAGATTTAAAGAAAGATTATGACATAAGTTAGGATTTTATTGGTTCTTTGTTATAGGCTGCAGGGGTTTCAGATTTTCTCAGTTCAGTAATTATGTCGGCCACCTCTAATTCAACTATGCAAATTCTCTGGAATGGAGTTCTCACTTAGAAATTCAAGCCAACCAGAGGAATCAGATAGGGTTGTCCTTTATCGCCTTACCTTTTTGTACTTTGTATGGAATGGTTAGGATACATTATTCAAGCGAAAATTGAGGAAGGAAACTGGAGTCCAATTCGTCTCTAAAGATCAGGGCTTGGTTTATCTCATCTTTTTTTCGCGGATGATTTGGTCATTTTTTGTAAAGCAGAGTTAGAACAAGCTTAATTGCTAGCTGATATCTTGAAACACTTCTGTAATTTCTCTGGGCACAAGGTTAGTACTCGGAAAGGCAACATTTATTTTTCCAAAGGAGTTGAAGGTGATACTATTCTTGGATTAGTCAATTTTTTGGCTTTCAGGTTGTTCAAAACCTTGGCATTTACCTAGGTGTACCTATGCTCCATGAGAGGGTTACTAAAAGTACCCTAAGTTTTTTGTGGATAAGGTGAGGCGTAAATTGCAAAGATATGACACCAGGAAGTTATCCATTGCCGAAAAAGTTACCCTAGCCCAATCTATACTCCTTGCCATTCTGAAATACTTTATGCAGACCATGATGATATCGAAAGAAGTTTGTGAAGAGATCGAAAAAATTGTAAGACAATTTATTTGGGGTTGTGCTAGTGGCCATCCTAAACTTGCCCTGGTTAGGTGAGATTCCATTTGTCAACCAAGGTCACGAGGTGGACTGGGGTTTCGGCATTTAAATGACTAGAGCAATTCTTTCCTTATGAAGATTGGTTTTAACTTAGTCACTAAGGATGGTGCCTTATGGGTTCAAGTTCTCCGCATGAAATACGGGTGGAAGGAACAACTTCCGAATTCCATTGCTAGAAGCCAATGTTCACACTTATGGAGGTCCCTATCTAAGGTTTGGCCCCTTCTTTATGAGAATTTAGCTTGGTTAGTGGGGAATGTACCAGTATTCGGTGTTGGAAGGATTCATGGATAACGGGAGTCAGCCCTTTACGCTCGCATATTCCTGCGCATGCCAATTTAGATTTGTAGTGCACTCTTAATGATTTGGTTATGCCTGACGGAACTTGGGATCTCGATCTTTTTCGTATGTGGCTGACTGAAGAGGTGATTCAATGAATTGTAAGTATTCCTCCTTCCCACCATTCATTGGGTTTGGATAGAGTGATTTGGGCTTCCTTGGCTTCAGAGTTCTTTTCTGTTTGTAGCGCTTACTGGTCTTTAAATCAAGATTCATGGAATAATAGTGATGTATTGTGGAAGAAAATCTAGAAGTATCAAGGGCCTCAGCGTGTTCGATATTTCCTTTGATTGGTTCAAAAACAAAGATTACTAACTAATTCAGAACGAACCAGGAGGGGATTAGGTCACAACATCTCTTACTCTTTAGTGGCCACAAAGTAGAGGACATTCTTTGTGTTCTTTGGGATTGTTCGACTACAAAGGAAGTATGGAAGCATGTGGTCCCAATGGATGAAGAAAACAGGTTTTTTTCTAACCTGTATTGCTACATAAGATTGCAAGAATGTGGAATTCTCTGGTCGTGTCTTTTTAACCTTATCACCTGGCGAATCTAGAAGAATAAGAATTTATTCATTTTTCATGGTGTTAATTGGCTAGCTCTTTAAATTGTCAAATCTTCTCTTAGTTGGGCGTAACAGTTTGAATCAAGTCAGAACTATGTTAAGACCAATCTCAAAATTTTGGGACACCAAAAGCACACTGATGGAACTTGGGTACATCTCTTCTCAGATGATGCAGTGGAGCGAGCCACTGGGAATGCTCCCGCTAGAGGAGTGGTATGTGATCAGGCCGGAAAATGGATCTTGGGATATAATAGTTTCTTGGGTAGTTGTACTCCTTTCAAGGCAGAATTATGGGGTATTCTAGATGGCCTCCTCATTCTGTTAAATAAAGGATACAAACGTGCCACAATTTAGACAAACAATTTAGATGTGGTTATGGCCTTGACCAAAAAGGGGTTGGAAGATTCAGGCATCACAGGCCTTAGAAGGGTTCAAAGGATTATGCGTTCTAAAGGAGAATGACGGATTAGAGTTGTGCCTAGGAAAATAAACTTAATTGCGGATAGTTCGGCTAAGGTTTACCTTACATGGAAGTCAAGCTTACAAATTTTCGATGTACCTCCTTATGAGGTGACGGGGGTCCTCCAACAAGGTAAAGTTAGTGATACTTTTGAACAATTGATTTGATGTAATTTTATTTACTCTTCACCAAAAAAAATAAATATATTAAGATAAATATATTAAATCAAATTTATGAAATAGATTTTTTAAAATTATGTTTATTAAATGCATATTCAATTTTTAGACGGGATGAAGTATATTTAAATATTTTAATAATGTATATTTAGTACTGTGTAGTTCTAAACATTTACTATTTGAAATTTTAAAACAACAATATTTAAAATTAGTACTTATTCTTTTCTCATGGTTTAATTTTGATTAAACGTTTGCTTTTGAAATTCTATTTCCAAGATTTGCTTTATCAGTATTTTAAATTAACAATAATATTTAAAATTAATACTTAATTTTTTTTCTCTCGGTTTAATTTTGATTAAACCTTTGCTTTTGAAATTCTATCTTCAACATTTTCTTTACCAATATTTAAAATTAATATATTATAAATTATTTATTAATATATACTACAGTATAAAAAATCTAAGTGTCAAAATATTAAATAACCACATATTAGTATATTAATATTATTAGTATAATTACATTAATGTATGTAATATTAATACATATTAAATAAATTTAAATAATTTTTATATAATATACCCATTAATCATGTAATATTATTATACATATACCTGTATATGTTGAATATATGTATATTATGCTTAGACACATATAATATAATATAATATAATTTATATTATATTATATTATATTATATTATATTATATTATATTATATTATATTATATTATATTAGTATTTATATTGTATTATTTTAAAATCAATATATGGGTATTAATAATTAGATATAATATTTATTTTTAAAAATATTAATATATAATATTAAGTTTTGTATAATTTATTGAGCAAATACTAATATTATGTGAAATGCATATACCCATATATGTATGTTGTAATAATTTTGTTAGTTTTGATTTTCAATTGCTTTGATATAACAAACTTTATTATAAAATCTCTTAATCAAATTTTCTTAAATTATTTCAATCTTATTCAAATATATTTTCTAGTGTTACAAACTCGAAAACAAAGTTTCCAAATAACTTGAACATTCTACAAAAGTTCTTGAGAACCCCCAAGCCCATTAAAATTTTTCAAAGCCACATTTTTGAAGGTTCCTAGTATTGTCTCGAGATAAAGCTCATCTTGCCTTGAGACCAACCAACATCAAAGCTAAGGTTTGTTTCAGGAGAGCCTTGTCTCAAGATGTATGATAAATTGTCTTGAGACATATGGTAAATTGTCTCAAGACATGCACATTTTGTCTTGAGAACTCTGGCCCCAACGATCATATTTGTTCTTCTTGTCTCAAGACAATGGTTATATGACTCGAGACATTTTGCCACAATCTACATTAAATTCGCGAAATAAATTCTTCCAATGGCTAAAAACACCCTCCAAAGGCTCGAAACGTCCAAAAATAAGTTAGAGGATATATATTCAAGTCAAGAGCACTTGAAGACACAATAGAAGAACATCCAAGGATTGTAATCAAGAGAAAAGCCTCAAATTCTTTATTTTCTTCATCTTCTCTTATACATATCTCTTTACGTGTTTATTGTCAAATCTATTTATCGTTCTCATTTTAATTCTTTGAGAGAGCTAAACACTTGTAAACACTCACCTTTAAGAGGCCTTCATTGTTTAGATCTTTTCTTGCACTTACAAAAAGCTACTTAAGGTTTTTGAGGTATAAAAGCTTAAGTAATTTGTAAAGGGTTTTAGTTAAGCCACAAAAACTAGAAAGGGTTCTAATTTAGCTATAAAAGCTAGGGTGAAGGTTTTATCTCATCCTTGTAAAAAAGATAGGGGTTGTAAAGCTTATACCTTCTCCTTGAAAGGTAATAATTCAAGCATTGAATTGGTGAATCCTTGGTTGAGGTATACCAAGGTAGTAAAGGTAGGCAATTGGGGTTGAACCATTTTCCTCATTATTTAGAAAAGTATGCAAATATTTTTTAAAATACCAATTCACCCCCGTTTTGGTATTTTCGAGCTTAACAATTGATATTAGAGCTAGCTCTCCATGAAAAGTTTTAACATCGAGAGAGGTGATTCTAGGAGAAAATATCGAGTTTGAAGATGGATAAAGATTTTGGCTCAACTAGCTTAGGTGTAGGTCAATCCATTGTGAGATCTCCCTAATTTCATGTAGAGAGCTATTCTTATTAGAAGACAAGGTTGAAGCTATTCATTCAAGTTAATGATTTTCATGCATAGAATATTATCTCAAATGGTGATCTAAAGGTACCCATTGATGAAGATGTGTAAGAAGATAATGACAAGAAGAAGTCCCAATTAAATGCTAAGGTCATGCACTTTCTCTTTTGTGCATTAGGGCCTCATAAGTAAAATAAAGTGTCCCAATGTCAAAATGCCAAGGAGACTTGGTACAAGCTTGCCATCACCCATGAAGGAACAAGCCAAGTCAAGGAATCCAAGATTGGTCTACTTACACTTGAATATGTGGTTTTCAAGATGAAGTCGGGAGAGAGCATTAAAGAAATGTTTGATAGATTCATTGACATCACCAAAAATTTGAGGCACTTAGGAAGGCTTATTCCAACAAATAAATGGTGAAGAAATTGCTCAATAGTCTACCAAATGAACGGGAAGCAAAGTGACGACTATTAAAGAATCCAAGGATTTGGATAAACTCTCTTTGGATGAACTCATAGGTCCTCTCCTCACATATGAGATGAAGTTGGAACATGGCAAAGAAAAATCAAGAAAGTAGGATTAACTCTAAAGTCATCCATCCATGAAGAATGAATTGATGAGGATGATGATGAGGGTGATGAAAAGGTGATCATTCCTGCCAAAAGTTTAAAAGGTTCATAAAGATGGAAAAAGAAAAAAAGGCTTCAAGAAAAGAAAGTAGTGTGCTATACTTGCCAGAAATCGGGTCAAACCAAGTATAATTGCCCAATAAATAAGAAGCAAAAGAAAAAGAAAGTCATGGTAGCCACTTGGAGTGATAGTGATCCTTTCGATGATAATGACTCCAATGATGAAGGTTTTGGCAAACTTTGCTTCATGGCTCTTTAAGGAAAAAAAGGCATCTTTTAACTCATATGATCTGAATTCAAATCCTTTTAATGAGTTGTAAGATGCTTTTGATGAGTTAGCTATGAAATTTGAGACCATGAATTCTTAGTATAAGAAAATAGTTTCTTAGGTCAAAGTAGAGAATGATTTTCTTTAAAAAACTAAAGATAATTTTGAAAGTAAAAATGAAAATTAAAAAATGATGTAGAAACTTTCAAAATTAAATGTTCTACATTTGAAAAAGAAAATCTTGATTTGAAATTAAAACTTGAAAGCTTAAAGAAAGAAAAAGAAATTATTTTAGAAAACTCATCAAAAATGGCAAAATGTGAACATTGCTATTTCCATGGTCATACATTACATACTTGTCCAATAAAAAAAAGGATTAAATATAATTGTCATACATTACAATCTTGGTCATACATTACATTGTAACTAACGTTCAAAGACCCAAGGAAAATTGGGTATCAAAAGCCAGGTAAGTGTCTCTTGTTTAAGCAAGTGATTTATGAGAAAATGATTTGAATATTTTGAAATTTTAGTTTAAAGCTTGCTTAGATAAAGAATTTTGATAAACTTACAAAACTTTATATTTTTCGTGTTTTAAAATGCAAGTTTGTAGGACTCTTAGAACTCAAATGATCAAAATTTGATTTTAATTATTAATGGACATGAGTAATAAGACTTTATTAAATGGTTTAAAGGTCTTTGAAATGATATTTTCATATAGTTGTCCATTATGAGTCTAAAATTTAAGGAAATGAGCTTTTAAGATTTGATTTTTAGATTTCCTTGATAATTAGGCCATTAGATCACTCAAACAAGTTTGTTTCATTGTTTGAAAGTTCTTGGAAAGGTTCAAGTTGGTCAAAATTGTGTTTTTCAAGTTTTGACTCCTTTAAGGGCCATTTTCAAAAGATAAAAAAAATTAGTTTAAAAGTTTTAAAGGTTTATCTTTTTTTGATCCATGTAATTAGTGATATTTGTGTAACTAGATAGTTCTAAATACATATAGGTTGTATATAAGTGCATGCTTTTGCCAACATGTTTGAAATAACTCGTGCTTAATATGCATTGTACAAAGTTCTTATGTCTTATTTCCAATTTTTTTGACACTTAGTACTTTAGTTGAATATGTTCTTTTTTCTTTTTTTGCGAAAGAAGCCACCAAGTGATTTTTAATTTTAAACATGTTTGTCTATTTTTCTATGCTTGTTTGTATAGATTTTATGTTTATATGTATGATTGAATACTTACATGGCTTTTTTGTCTTGATTTCTGTGTATTTTTGTACTCGCTTTCTTGATTTTCAAAGCTTGGTCTCACACTATGTTCTTATTGTCTCGAGACAAGGCCACTTCAAATAAAAAATTAAATTTTTATGCCTCATGCCTCGAGAAAAACCCCTTTTTTGTCTCATGACAGTTTGTCGAATGCCTCAAACTATATAGGCTTTCGGGCCACATATAACCTTGGAAACAAGAATTTGATGCTTACACAACTCAAAAACGAACTACTATCCTATAAGTTGATCTTGAATTACGGTCAATTGATCCAAAAAGCAGAAGCAAGCCTAGTTGTTGCTTTTTCCTCTAAAGGGAAGGAAAATCACGTTAAAAGAAACAATGCTAATTCCTCTAGGCCACCTCAAGTGGAAAGGAAAAGAACCAAGAATCCTAAAGACTTATTCAAGCTTAAATGTTTTTCGACAACAAGAAAGGGCACTTCAAGGCAAGCTGCAAAGAGTGGAAGGATTATTTAGCCACTAAAGGAAAATGTATGAAACTCTTTATGATAGAAGCTTGCTTAGTGGAAGATTTAATAGACCACTAGGTCATTGATTCTGGAGCCACTAATAATGTGTGTATTTCTCTATAAGGGTTCGAGGAAATGAAAGATCCTAGAGATAAGAGTCTATAGTTGTGGACTGGAAATGAAACAAGTGTGACAGCTAAAGCAATGAGAGATGTACATCTTTATTTTGATAATTTTAGGAAGATTATTTTCAAAGACATTTTTTATGTACCAAGTTTCTAAAGAAACTTGATTTTTGTTGCATGTTTATTTAAAGACGGGTTGACTATGACTTTTAATAATAGTATTGTAATATTTAGAATTCATAAACTTATCTATAATGGATGGATGTCAAATAATCTTTATTTTTTATCAAACCAAAGATGTACACATTGCTTGAAACGAAAATTTTGAATAAAAGACTTAAAACTTCTTACTCTAAAGAGTCATATCTTTGGCA
The DNA here is from genome assembly GCF_007990345.1 of Gossypium hirsutum. Taxonomy (NCBI): domain Eukaryota; kingdom Viridiplantae; phylum Streptophyta; class Magnoliopsida; order Malvales; family Malvaceae; genus Gossypium; species Gossypium hirsutum. The sequence continues at coordinate 31,895,187 of NC_053440.1, forward strand.
TTTGAAACCTGGTCATATTAACTAAGAAAGAATCACTAGACTTGTGAAAGATGGCACCTTAAGTTCACTTAAGGAAGTTGATCTTCCACAATTTGAATCTTTCTTTAAAGGTGAGATGACTAAGCGATCTTTTAATGCAAAGGAATGTGGGCCTTGAAACCTTTAGAACTTGTGCACACTGACGTATGTGACTCTATAAACGTTAGTGCAAGAGATGGTTACGAGTATTATGTAACCTTTATTGATGATTATTCCAGATATGGTTATATGTACCTAATGCACTACAAGAGTGAAACTTTTGATAAATTCAAAGATTTTTGTGTGGAGGTGGAGAAAAAACTAGATTTACCCATAAAGGCACTCCGGTCTGATCGATGTAGGGAATATTTATCAGATAAGTTATTAGGGTATCTCATAGAGAATGTGATTATATCCTAGTTAACCACATTGGGCACTCTAAAATAGAAACTCAATGTGAGAACTTATACATTTAGCGAAAAGGATAAAACTCATAAGGTGTAAATGGATCTACAAGAAGAAAATAAATGTGGATGGAAAAGTGGAAACTTATAAGACCAGGCTTGTAGAAAAATGTTATAATTAGAAAGAAAGTATCGATTATGAAAAAACTTTCTCTTCGGTTTCCATGCTCAAGCAGCGACTCTCGATTACAATACCTGTAAAGTGGATGTTAAGATAGTTTTCTTGAATGACTATCTTGAAAAGATCTTCTATATGATGCAACCCACATAATATATAGCTAAAGAAATAGAGCATACATTTTGAAAACTAATTAGATCCATATATGGACTTAAGCAAGCATCTCGTTCATGGAATTAAAGATTTTATCAAGCAATCAAAAACTTTTGGATTTAAGTATAGTTAGATGAACCTTGTGTTTATAAACGTATTGGGGATGGAAAGGTGGTCTTTCTCATTCTGTATGTCGATGACATTCTACTTATTGGAAATAGCGTAGAGACATTGTCATTGGTCAAATTATGGTTAACTCAACAGTTTAGCATGAAGGACTTGGGAGAAGCTAATTTTGTTCTAGGTACTCGAGTCCTAAATGGTTGAAAGAAAAAAAGTGATAGCATTATCACAAGTTTCATATATAGACAAGATATTGGAATGTTATGCAATTACCGATTCTAAGAAGGGAATTCAACCCTCCGTATCAAGATTTCATCTTTCTTTGGAGGACTATCCTAGGACAGCAAAGGAAAAAGAAACATGAGAAAGGTTGTAACGCTCTAAAATTTTAGTATTTGAGTTATTAGAATTTGTCAAAGTGAATTGATTTGGTTAAGTGGTTAAGTGTGGTGATTAGTGTGCGACAGGTTCTAGGTTTGAATCATTTCCCCTTGAATTTTGTTAATTTTTGTCTCAACCCCTATCTTTGAACTTATAGCTTATATATTATTGTCGCTCAACTGATAACAAAATGAGCCTATTGGTTTAGTGGTAAAGCTTTAGCTTATCCATTGGTCTTGTGTTCAAACCTTGCGCGTGTGAAGAGGAATATTTTTGTTAATTCCCATCTTATGTCGTCCATATGGTGGTGATCTTTGGGTTGAATTTAAACTCTGGAAGCCTGTTTAGATGAGGATCAAAATAGTGGGATGAGTGGTTAGTTTTTATTTTATTTTATTTTATTTTTTAAAATTTTCCAAAATTTCCCCAAAAATCTCTCCACAACTGGCATCATTTTTTTCTCAGTACTCTGCTTTGTCGTTTCATTATTTTTCCAAATTCTCTTGTTCTTGATTTTTCTCCCTTATTAGCATAGTAAGACTTTGCTAAATCTTTTTGTTTTATAATGACCATTGTTCCAACTTTTATCGCCTTTTGGTGCTGCCATCTCTTGCCGAACAATTGTGTGGTGTAAGTATCATAAATGTTTCCAAAGGTTTGTTCATGGCTAAATCTTTGCATGAGTATCATTGTGTTCTTTGTTGGGTTAACTCGTTTTACTTTGAACTTCCATTAGGTGATTTTTGTGAGGTGCAATATCCTTCTCCAGTGTTGGATTGAGTCTTATGATTGTTCTCTTTGATTGGGGTAAGTGTTCAAATGCCTTTTTAGGGGACAAATGTTAGCGTTTGTGGTTGAAATTTTGATTAAGTTTCACATAATGTTGCTCAATAGTCTGATTTAAATGCTGGTTTTAGGGTTTAGAAGTGTATGAAATCATCGTTTATCAGAAACATTTATGTGTGTAACAAAAAACCTGAAAAACAACGAACGACGTGTTACCGAAAAGTGGACTATTGACGCCATACAGTCGTGTGCCAAGCCATCTGGCAAACTATGTAGGCAACATAGTCTGAGTTAGTTGGGCTGTGTGGGCCATATGAGGTGTGTTAGGCCGTGCATTAGGCTGTATGGACCCCACGGGCATGTGGGCCCATTTCCTGTAAATTTTGCTTAGGACCGTATTGTAGTGTGATTCATAGTTAGCCACTCCATAGGGTCCATACTGTATAAATAGGACTTGAAAACATGATATCTAATAGTATGCTACTGTATGTAATGTGGATATGATATGTGAAATTTATATATGATTTGTATTCTGATAATTTTGATAGCATGTCATATGCAAGAAGCACGCATGAAAAATGTGCATTTGTTATCTGTTAGTATTTGCATGAGCATTGGGGTGGGAATATGTTTGATGAAGGAAGTGATGGCAATTTAATAATCTGTCTTATCTGGTGGCTTGACCACATATATCTAAATTTGGCGGTTTACCATGTATTATATCTGGCAGCTTTACTACACTATTCTAAAAAGTGACATATGCTCACTTATAGGTGTGTGGGGTTGGATGGGTATTTAATACCTTATTTGGTGTGTAGGATGGATGGAGTTGGTGTGTAGAAAATGAGGGTAGGATCTGAATATTCATTTGAATATGTATCTAATTATGAAAATACATCGATTCTTTATTTGATATGTTGTTTAGGATGTTTGTTTTCCTTTCAGGTAACCAGCAAACTTAGGACGGGTTGGCGTAGCAGAAGCTCGGATTAAAATTTCTATTTTATAATTTGGTTAAGTAAAGTTTTATTTTTAATTGTACTGTTTTGGACTCCCAGGGATTGTTATTTGTTTTGAGTTTTATTTTTCATTTTTGAACTGATTTATCGTATTTAAACTATTTTATTTCAACTGCAATTCGTTGAATTTCAAATCAAACCACAATTATCAAAACTCGATTAACTTAAAGAATTCTACTACAAAACTAAATGATCTTAAGTGCTTTTCTGTAATTAAAATGAATTAACTTAAAAAGGTGTCATTCCTTAAAAAAATTGGAAAATATCACTATCAAGTTTTGTTTCATGTTATGGTTCTAATTTTAATCTCTGGTTTTAAAATGAATGTATGTAATCTCTCATTTCAAAACTTGGGTTGTGATTTTTGGGTTCAAAATTTTTACGAAAATTGTTTTAAATAACTTGTATTTTTATTAATTCTGATAATTGAATCTGTAAAAAGTGAATTCGAGTCACCGATGCCGGTCTTGTAAGTACTTCTGCCTTAGCTATACTTTATAGTCTAATATAACATGTAGTGCTAGAATTACTCTGCTTTAACCAAAGATTACGATAACTCTGTAAAAACTTTTAATAAAACTGTAGAATTAGGGTTTTCAATAATAAACCTAAGCTAATACATAAAATTCTGAATTGTAGATAACTTAGTCACAAAATTAAACCAAGAAGAAGAAGTGGTTCGCCTTAGAAAAAGATTTTGGACACTCTTCTGAAATGATTCAAGGAATCTAGGAATTGCCCACGAAAAACAAACAAAAGTTTGAGCTTTTGGAATGCTCTTTCTCTTCCTATTTATTGATTTCTTTAAACAAAAACTAACAAAACCTATAAGATTTAAAGAAAATAAATTATTACATAACGATAAAAAGAGGGGGAGAGAGATAGAAGGAAATAAAAAAACATGGCCATCTTCAGCAATAATTATTGGACTTATTTTCCTTTATACACACTTTTTTCAGCTTTCAGTTTGTTTGGAATTGACATTCTTAGTAGGTTCTATGCATGTTGGAAATGTGTACTATTCTAGTCTACCTACTAGATTTCGTAGCCCCCACATGCAAACTCCTTGGTATATGTGAACTGGGACCGCGAATTCCCCTTGCGAGCCCTTATGTGAACCCCCACTGTAAGGCCTGTATGCATCCATCTGGTAGGGCCGAACTTGGTCGCGAGTAAGCGACTCGAACTTTATCTAGTTTTCGGGTTTGTGATCATAAATACATAACAATATAGTCCCCCTATTGGATCTAAGGAGGGTTATAAAGTGACGCTTCTTAGAGCCATCACATCACATTTATACAACTTTTGAATACGCAGCTACCACTAAAGCATGATGTTAGTCTCACCACATGTACATGTGGATCACGTCTGTCTGCATCTGGTCGTTGGTGCTCCTTGGTTATTTGAATCGTCAAAATGTGGGGGAGAGAAACTTCTTTAAAAATGGGGTTTTTAGGAGCCCTAAACTCACAAATTTGACACTTTCTACAAGCAGGTTCAATTGAGGCTTTTCTTCAAGGTAAATCTTGTTAATTTCTTGTCTTAGCTTTTAGCTTTCTTCTTTATTTTTTTTATTGAAACTATGTCAAGGATGAGAGGGGCTGGTGGTCAAATAATTCCCAGCTATCCACCACGAGAGCGTGCATCGAGGGTCCCTGTAGCAGCTAATTTTTGCACCACAAAAAAAGAAGAGATGACTCGAGCTTTGGTCGTGTAAGGGATTCAAACCCCCAACTTTGGTTATGACTTCTTCGTTCCTGAGGGGACACATAGGCTGAGCGACATCAGTGACAACAGCTTTTTGCTCCCTCTTCACACTCTAGAAGCCAGATTCCATTTGCCCTTGAACTCGTTATTATGTCATCTTCATCAAGAGTACAAGATCGCTCTCGGTCAACTTTGCAGGTTTTCTTGGTAGATCGCGGTGGCTTACTTCATCAATTGCTGCTATAATAGCTCGTTTTTAGTGAAATCAAAATAGTGGTTTTGAGAACACAAATCCAACCAGTAAATATTTATTTTATTGTTATTTTAGTACCTACGAAATATTAATAAGGTCGTATAAAATTTCGTTACGAAATTTTGACGTTTGCATGCTTAATTAAAAAAAAGATCAAATCGTAAAAAGTGTAAAAGTAGATTTCTATTAGTTAAAAGGGTGCCAATTTGTTATGAAACCTTAATGTGGATGGATTTAAGTTGTAATTTTACCATTCATAAAAGTAGTGGACAAATATGGGAAAAACTTAAGTGAATTCCAAAGTTTTTAAGTAAGGTTAATTAGGTAATTTAATAATTAAATAATAGTAAAATGAAACAAAATTGTATCACCTTCTACATTGTTTCTCTCCACCGATTTTGAAGAACAAAAAAAAGACACCATTTTAGGGCTTGAAACATTCGATCAACTCCCTTCACCTGCATGGTATGATTTTTTATTCTGTTTTTAATTATTTTTATGTTTTCGAGATCGTTGTAGCTTAATCTAGCTAGCTCAGGGACCAATTTACAATTATGTTAAAGGATCGGGGTTTTTCCATGAGCATGTTTGCATGACTCTTGATGTTTAATGAAAGATTATGAGTCCTTATTGTTAAATAAACAAGTTTTGTAAAGTAATTTTTGATGAAATTATCATTTAAGGACTTATTTGTAAAAGTAGTAAAATATCATGGTAAATTTATGAAATGATGGTTTGCATGAGTTGATATGAGTCCCTAGGTAAATTGGTTAGCATGAAATGAGGATGAAATTGCATAAATTTCCATTTACAAGCTTAAGGACTAAATTGTAAAAAAGTTAAAATATTAGGGGTAAAAGTGTAAATTTGAAAAATTATGAATTTTGGACTAAATTGAATATTATGAATATTTAATGGATTGAATTTGCTTTTATTTAGATCAAGATAAACCTCGTATGGATGTAGATCAAGGAAAAGCTAAGGCTTCGGATTAGTTGATTTTGTTTCGACATCTTTGTAATCAAGGTAAGTTCGTATGTTTAAATAATGTTTTAATTTTATTTTGATATATATGTTATTGTGTTATTTATTATGTAAATGAATTATGGAAATCCAATGACGTTACGACGATTATCGAGCCCTGTTTGAACCTTAGAAATATATATGATACAAATGACATGTCTTAGGGTTACCATGTTTCGGGTGTTGGTCCTGAATGTCCTACCAATGGCTGAGTTTCGACATTTTTTGCAGATACTTATCAGCTTGTGTGAGCGACATCGTGTAGCTTACATTCTGACCATCAACTTGTAGAGGAAAAGGAAAAGGAATGATTTCAACCATATGTTTAGCACACTTTGTGTGAACTTTCCCGTGTATCATATTTTATTCTAAGTGGTTCAATGGGCATGAAAAGGGAAATAATGAAAAATGATCCAATGGCTATGTTATGAACCTATGGAAAGGTATGAAATGATAATGATCTATGAATGTATATCTATGTTTATGGAAAGTATGAATTCAATGGCATTATGTTTCTGTGACAATTCAAGTGAATTATGTGTTAATGTACTAACAATTGTTGTTGATGATGCTTAGGCTTGTGCCAAGCTATTGGTTGGATTATATCATGTTTAATTTTAAAGTTATGCATTGAAATGGTAAGTTATCTTCATGTTATACGAACTTACTAAGCATTATATGCTTACATAGTTTTCTTTCCTATGTTTTTTAGATTATCGGAAGCTTGATCGGTTTGGAAGCTCGTTGGAGACCTATCACACTATCCAGCGATTACATCAATAGTTTTTGATGATTTGGCCAAGGTTATAATGGCATGTATAGGTGGATTTGTGTTTAAAGTTTGGGTTGAATGCTAATGGTTGATTTTTGCATGTATATGTGATTATGGTTGGTACACTTTTGGTACTTATGGCATCTTGTTGATGTTTGATAATATGGTTAAGTTGATACATGTTTTAATGACCAAATTGGTAAGTGATGGTATGTTTGCAATGTGGCCAAGTTAGGTTATGTTTTGAGATGGATATGAGCTAGATGTGTTTGTATGAATTTTGGTTAATTATTTAATAGTTGAGGTATGTTAGTTTTATTGTGATTGAGGTGCCCTATTGGCATATTGGTTGGATGGATTAATGGCATAGTGAATTGGTTCTTTTATGCATGTTTGGGTATGTTCTGATGCCTTGGTCATATGTGCAAATTGTGTTTAGGTACGCTTGAAGTGGGTGAAGGAAATGGCTTGATTTTGGCTAATTTCTTGTCCACACGGCCTAAGACACGGGTGTGTGCCTCAGTAGTGTATGACACATGACCATGTGACCTGGCCGTGTGTCCCCTGTAGGTTTTAGAGGTTGCAAGTCAGGCAGTTGCACGACCTAGCACTAGGCCTGGCACACGAGTGTGTGAGGCCATTTCGAGTGTTACACGACCTGGTACACGGGCATATGGCTTGGCCGTGTGACCCAACTCAGAGAGTTAAATAGGCACTGACACAGGCTGGGACACGGTCGTGTGTCCCTATTTCGATTGATACACGGCCTGAGACACGGGCATGTGTCTCAGCTGTGTGAGTCACACAACCGTGTGACCTCTATAGTTTAAAATTTCTAACTTTTTCCTTAATGTTCTAAATGTTTCCGATTTAGTCCCAAATTGTTTCTAAAGTGTTTCTAAAGCCTCGAGGGCTCGATTAAGGAAAGATATGCATGTATATGAATGAATTATGTTATGTTTATATCAATGTTTGGAAATGTTATTCAGCAAAGGATACAGGTTAGGGGCGTTACAACTGCCAACGCAACAAAGTGCCACAATTCGTGGCTTTCCAACACTTATATCTGTTGAAGGCCCAGAACAGAGGGAATTCATCGGGCTTCTACTATTTCTCTCCTTGCAAAAATTTCAAAACTATAATCGCCAACTGGTGTTCTAATCTTCAACTGAATTGGGAGAAATACATTATGGTGAGCTATAGGCTCGCCGACGAGTTTGGTTTTCCAACAGAGTGGTCCTCACCAAGTAGGGACATGAGTTCGTTTAAGCGAAGCATTACAATAGAGAATGGTTCAGCCTAAATCGAAAAGCTTTGCACTAGCAATCCCCTATTTGTTGAAGATGTTATAACCTCGAGTAATGTGTTTTGATATTGGTTGGAGGGTTTTACCCTCAATGGCTATAGGCGAGGTGACAGTAGGGAAGTGGCTGAGGCAGTTAGTGCGAAGCTTGAAAAACAAACATGGCCCTATGTGGCTAAAGAAGATTTGGGTATGATATTAACAAGACACAAAGAGGAACCTAGGAACTTCTTTTATAGTTTTTATAGGATGAGACTTCGTCCTTGGATCTCAACGGTCTCATCACGCGAAGAAAGTGGTGCCAATATTAATTTGATAACCACTTCTGTTGACCCTACAATTATTGGTGGTGCAGGCACAGCTCGTGATTCTAAAAGTGGCTCGAAGGAAACTACTAGTCTATCCTGAGAAATTAGAGAAGCTATGGACTTGTGAGCTTCTCTGAAGGGAATGCGCAAAAGTGCAGAACCGATGTAAGGCCTGTAAATGTGGTTATTAGCAACAAAGAAGAGGTGGATAATGAAAGACTAGAGCGTCATCTTAAAAGGAGGGCAAATCATGTTGGGCCTTCTACTATGATAGCCGCAAGTCCTACTTCTTCCTTGGCGAGCTCACCATCTATGGCTCATGAGAGTTCTTCGATTATCACTCACGGTAGTTCTCTTCCTTCTGTTCATCCCTGTATTCCTAACTATTTACCCCCTGTTGAGGGATCCTTAGCTAAAGAGGATGGTGAGCTATTCCTGTGGCGCAGACATCTGAGCACATAGGAGTTCCCTATATCCAAACGAAGTGGTTGAGAAGTGCAAGGCTTCTTAATACGAGTCACAAAGGCCCAACTCAAGCTCAAGAACGTGATGGGCTCAAATTACCACAAGGCCCAATAACGAGGTCAAAGGCCAGGCAAATGCGTATGAAACTAAATGGAATCATTCAAGACTTCATTAGCAAAGCCTTAAATGCGTATACAAAGGAAAAAGAAAATCAAGATTCACTTTCTTGTTTTCAAGAAAATCTAGAAACCGAATCTTGGTCCAATTTTACTATTTTGAGCGATTTCAAGAATCAAGAAAATCAAGATTTCAAATTTTGGAAATATTGGTCCAAGAACCCGAATCTTGTAGTTAAGGCGCATTGGATCTCAGTTACGAGCATCAACGAACCAATTTTAGAAGAGAACGGATTACAAGCTCAAGTTCTTGAAGATACGACCCAATAAGATGTTCCAAGCCCAACCAAGAAGTTTAAATTAGACTTAGTTGAAAATCAGGCCAAATTGTTAAAGTGGCCCAATTTGTAAAATTTTAATTCTTTAAATACTTAGTTTTAATTTTTAGACCTTATGAATAAATTTCTATGTAAAAATTCAGTCTAAGAGGCCCATTTAAAGGCCTTGGACGAAATTCCCTTGATAGTCAACAATTAGGTTTTTTTTTAGTTTTCCTAGTAGGGCTAGGAAAGTAGTTAGAAGGCCTATATGTATGGCTTGGCCGGCCACCCTTAAGGATCACATTGAATATCACATTGAATTCAAATTTTTGTTGAGTGAAAATTCTCTTTGAATTTCTCCAAGAATTTTCTCTTGAGTTTTCTTTAGAAGTAGTTTTAACAATCTTTTTGATTGTGGGAGCCATCTTCAACCTTCTTCTTGCCCTGTTTTTACATTGGAGGGTAGATTCGAGCCGTTTGAAGGGAGTTGTGAAATCGTTCTTGATTTCAAGGCTTCTTAGGACTTTCTTTATCTTTCTTGGTGTTTGTTTTTCTTTATTTATTTTTTATTTGCGCCGATTGGTTGATTAACTTGGTTTAATTGTTCTTGTTGCATTTTCAGCCATTCAGAGATTCAAGAATCTGTTTTGCAACATTCTTTGGCATCAAGAAACGTCCTTTATTCATAATTTTCAATCTTTCTTGCCGCCCAAGAATCCTATTTCTATTTCAATTTGGTTTTCTTGGTCTTGGAGTTTAATTTTCTATTTTTTTGTGTTTCCGTTTCAGATCCAAGTGTCGATAGTTTTGGTAGGATTTTCCCATGACTTGGCAACTCGACCTTGGTCCGCGCGCAACCCCCTATCACTTCTTTACCAGAGACTGCAAAGAGGCATATGCGTATCGCTGAGTCCTCCAGTGGTGCGAAGAAGACTCCGCTGTCAATGCTTACCTCATCATTATAGGTTTTGCTGGCTGAGGCTACCATGGTTAACGTAAGCCTTAGTGAAAATGTTGGTAGCGTTGAGGCCATCCAGAGGGAGCTTGAGGAAACTAAGTTGGAGTTGGAGAGAATTCGCAAGTTATACCTCAAGATGAGGGAGGAGAATGAAGAGCTCTATAAGTAAAATCATGGGCTCACTAGTCAACTGGAGGCCGCTGAGCTAAAAAATAATGAGTTATCTCAGGAGGTTGCGGTTGAAAAAGAAAGGAAAGAAGCCTTAGATGTTGATATGAAGAAAATGGTCAAAGAGCACAAGGCTACTATGAATCAAATAGTTGAGGAATACAAAGTTGCTATGGGGAGGTTAGAGTAGAAACAAACAGAAGCCTTAGAGGAATTCAAAAGGAAAACTCTAGAGAACTTGAGTAACCTTGCTCAAGAGCTCAAGTCCAATATACTTTTACATGCCCAAGTTGTGGGTAGCCCTTTTGATGCTCGTAAAGTTGAACTTGATGCACTCTACTATGTGGATATGAACTAACTGGGTTTTGATGTTCGCTTCTCCTAAAGAGCTATCTTGGATAAGTTCACATCCAAATGAAGACTTACCTAAAACCAACACTGCTCTTGCTGACAACAATGAAGTCAATGAGGACCCTATTGAAGCCAACGTTGCTCCTACTAATAGGAATGACAACAGCAAAGCTGCTGGAACAGAATGAGGGAATAATATCTCTAGCGACCATGAAGGGGCTAATAATGTGCTTTGATTGTAACTTTTTATTAGTTTTCTCTCTTGAAATGAAAAATTAAACTTTGAAAAGTTTCAAAGTTGCTTGTTACTGTTATGATATCTTATCCTTTTGCAAACTCATTTTATCTTTTCGCATAATACTACTACTTGTACCAAAAATTTAAACGTAGACAAATTTTTAAATATATTCTCAAAAACCTTTAATTTACTAAGAGCAATTTAATGGTTCTGTTTCAAGTGACTTATTATCAATTTTGACTCCAATGTTCTTAAACATTCTATGTTGTGAATTTTAATTAGCAAACTCAAAAGAATTTAAGTTGCGATCTCAAATCAATTAAACGTTAAGTACCACCCAAGAAGGTAGCCTTGCTAGCTTTATTGGATTTGCAAGCTTAATTCTACAAGCTCTTATAATGTCAGCTGGGAACGTAGGTCCGCTAGCTGCTTTGGAGGCTGTGATCTTAAATCATCAAACATTTATGACATCAGCTCGAAGGGTAGGTTCTAGAGCTGCAAGTTTAACTCTACAAGCTCTTATAATGTACCCGGTAGCATAGGTTTACTAACTGCTTTGGAGGCTACGAACTTAAATTGTCAAACCTTTCTGACATCAGCTAGGAGCGTAGGTCCGCTAGCTGTGTCGGAGCTGTGAGCTTAACTTTGCAAGCTCTTATAATGTCAGCTGGGAACGTAGGTCCGCTAGCTACTTTGGAGGCTATGATTTTAAATTGTCAAACTTTTATGACATCAGCTGGGAGCATAGGTTCGCTAGTTGTGTCAGAGCTACGAGCTTAACTCTACGAGCTCTTACAATGTTATTTGGGAGCGTAGGTCTGCTAGCTACTTTAGAAGCTACAATATTAAATCGTCAAACCTTTATGACATCAGTTGGGAGCGTAGGCCTTCTAGCTGTGTCAAAGCTACGAGCTTAACTCTACAAGCTCTTATAATGTTAGCTGGGAGCGTAGGTCCACTAGTTGCTTTGGAGGCTACGATTTTAAATCCACAAACCTTCAAACTATACCATGTACAAGTGTTTTTAAAGAGAATATTTTTATAAAAGGATTAAAAAATTACACATAGTATTTCTTGAGGTGACTAGCATTCTATGTTCGCGGTAGAACCGTGCCTTCTATTTTTGCTAACTTATACACTTCATAACCTATCTTCCCAGTGACTTTGTATGGCCCTTCCCAGCTCAGAGCCATCTTCCTTTACTGCGAAGTTAAAAAACTAGTCTTAGTGTTTCTAAGGACAAGATCACCTGCTTGTAATTGCTCGTTCTTAACTTTAGAGTTGTAGTACCAAGCTACTTGCTGAGCATGTGTTGCATTCTTGATCTCTGTTGGTTCTCTAAATTCATCAATACAACCAAGGTTAAGCCTGACAGCCTCCTGGTTGGCATCTTCATTAAAATGTATTGTCCTGTGCGACCATATACCAATATCAGCAACAATTACTATCTCCAGGCCATAGACAAGGGAAAATGCAATTTCTCCTGTTGTAATATGAGGCAAAGTTTACAGGGCCCATAAGATTCCTAACAGCTCTTCTAACCACGCACCCTTGGCCTCACCAACTTTCTTTTTTAAGGCCATTAGAATATTCTTATTCATTGTTTTTGCCTGCCTATTCATTTGTGGCGTTTTAATAGAACTCTGAGCGAAAGCAATCTAAAGATCTGCACAGAAAATTTTGAACTTTCCCTAAAACTATGTGACATTGTCTATGATAATCAAGTGAGGTACACCAAACCTGTACACAATTGATTTCCAAAGAAAATACTCCATTTGTTTCTTTCTAATGGTTGTCAAAGCTTCAGTTTCAATCCACTTAGTGAAATAGTCAACAACCACCAGTATAATTTTTTTACTGTAGCTATCGGGAATAGATAGAGAATATCAATTCCCCAGGTAAAAAATAGCCAAGGACTTGACATGACTTGAAGAGGTTCTATTGGTAGGAGTCGCATGTACGAACCAAATGGTGTGCATCCTTTTGAATAGTAAGCCGGTAATACCCTTATTTGAAAATTTTTTGGGCAAGCAATCTTCCACCCAAATGGTCACTATAGATGCCTTCATGAACCCTTCGTATTATGTACTCAGCCTTAAACAGTGATAGGCATCGCAGAGCAGATACGGAAAGCCTTTTTTATATTGCAATAGCCTATTTTCAGTGAAATCGAAAAAGTGATTTTGGGATCACAAATCTAAAGTCAAAAAAAATATTTTATTATTATTTTTCAGTCTAATGTATGATAGAAATATTGTATAAAAATTCCGCTAATAACTTTTACTATTTACATACTCAATTTAATAAAAAGGACTAAATCGCGTAAAGTGCAAAAGTTTTGTTCTAATAGCTAAAGGTGTCAAATAGCTATAGAATTTTAAAGTGGATGTCCTTATATGGTAATTAGACCATTAAATGTGATAGTGGATGTACATGGCTTGGCATTAGTGTAAATTTTAAAGTTAATTAAGGTTAATTTTGTAAATAAGTAATAAATGATAAAAATAAATAAAACCAAATTTGTTATCATCTTTATCCATCATTTTTTTTCAGCCAAATATTGAAGGAAGAAATCCATTTTTTGTCTTTAGGGTTCAACAAGCTTGTTTCCATCAATTAGGTACGTGTTTTGTCCCGTTTTTGATAATTTTTATGTTTCTGGGATCGTTGTATCTTAATCTAGCTAGCCCAGGGACTAATTTGTGAAATTGTTAAAGTATTTGAGTTTTCCACTGATGAACATGTTAGGGTTTTGAAGTTTAATGGTATAAAATGAATGGTTGTTGTTAGATAAACAACTTCTGTAAAAGAATTTTTTATGAAATTATCAATTAGGAATTAAATTGAAAAATGTTATAAATTGTGTGGTAAAATTGTGAATTTGTGAAATATGTGGGCTGTTGTAAGCATGTATATAATTTGGCTATGATGGGTTGTAATGAAATTGTGCAAATTGCCATTTTTATGAGATAAGGACTAAATTGTAAAGAAATTAAAAGTAAGGAAAAGTTGTAATATTGCCAAAATTATATGTTGGACTAAATTGAATATGAATTATATTGAATAGATTTAAATTCATTTGTATAAATCCAGTTATACCCCGTACGGAGTTAGTCGAGGCAAAGAAAAATCTTAGATTAGTCGCCTTCGTATTTATGAACACTCGTCGAGGTAAGTTCATGTAATTAAATTGCGTATTTATATGCTTTAATTGAAATATATGTATGTGGATGGTATAACTGCTATGTATAATTACCAATCGCATATCCGACGACAAACGATGACTACCGAGCTTCGTTTGAACCTTAGGAACTCATAGGATACAAATGACATGTCATTAGGGTTACTGATTTCAGCTTTTATGAGCTTATCGATACTCAGCTCGTATGATCTTACCGTTATTCAACTCGGAGGAGCTTACCGTTTATAGCTCGTATGAGTATACATGTACATGAATTGACGGATTACAGTTCAGTACACCTCGTGTGTACTACCAGCGTATCCAACGATATTCTAAATGGTTCAACGAGCATTGTTCTGTTACGAGATTGCATGAGCTCAATATGAACTACCATAGGTATTTACATGAGATATATGAAAATGATTTGTACATGATATATAGATACATGATTTGGAAATTATATGTACATGGAAATTTGATTATTGTTGAGCTCATACATGTTTCTAGATATTTATATGAATTACATGACTAACATGGTTGATGAGGATATGTGTCTAGGCTTTTGGTCAAATTGATTTGGATATGTTTTGTATACTTACCTTAAATGTAACTAAATGGTAAGTTAAATTCTATGTTATACGAACTTACTAAGCTTAAATGCTTACTTTGTGTTATTTTCTATGTTTTATAGTGATTCGAAAACTCGTTCGAGTTGGAAGCTTTTCGGAGCTATATCACACTATCCATCGGCTCTTTTCGTACTTTTGATTATTTAATTACGGTTATAATGGCATATATAGGTTAATTTGGCCAATGTTGGCATATAAGTGTTTTGTTGAGATTAGCCACTTATATGGCTTGTGTTTGGTATATTATAATGTGTATATATATGTGGCCATTTCAAATTTGATGTGTGTTTGATATTGTAGAATGATGGAAAGTAAAATGTGGTTTTAATATGCATATAAAATATGTTATATACCTTGAAGTGATTTAGTGCTTTGTTATGGAAAACTTTTAAGTATATTGATGTTACTTAGAATGGTATATTTGGTACCATTTGGAAATATTGGTATGTTTTGGTAAGTAAGTTAAGTGACATGAAATGATGCAAAATGATTTACCTTGTCAATTGGTATTTTGGATACCAATTGGGTGAGCTTGATAAGTGACCTACATGATAGGTTTTGATACAATTATGCATATATGCATTTGGTCATTTAGGTAAATTTGGATACTTGGTTGACATGTTTGCAAATTGTCATTTGAGGTGCCTAAGGGCATATTGGTTGTATGTGATGATTTTACATGTTTAAGACTTGATTTTTCCTTGTTTTGGATGTCTAATTATGGCTTGTGTATATTCAAAATGTTGAGTTTAGGTAGATGCCAAATTGGGTGAGAAATGTGGCTTGTAAAATGGTCTATTTTCGTCCACACAAGTAGAGACACGAGCGTGTGTCTCAGCCTTGTGTGACATACAGCCAAGCGACACGGCCGTCTGTCCCCTGTATCTTTTATAGAGTGCAAGTCAGTATGCTCACACGGCCAAGCACACGGCGTGTGGCTTGGCCGTATGGCACAAGTCAATGAGTTACATGGGTACGGACACGGGCTGGGACACAGCCATGTGTCCTTATTTCGAATGCTCACACGGCCTAAAGACATTGGCGTGTCTCTTGGTCGTGTGACCCCTGCAACTTTGAAAATTTTAAATGTTTCTGAAATATTTTTTGAGTTTCTAATTTAGTCTTGATTTGTTTCTAAAGTGTATTTTAGGCCTCGAGGGTTCGTATTAGAAAGAAAATGCATGATTATGTTTTGTTTCTGATATGAATGCTATATGTTATTAAATGTTTGAATTTTTTTGTCCGTTTAAATTGTAAACTTTCATAATACTCTGTAACCCTATTCTGGTGATGGATTCGGGTTAGGGGTGTTACATATATATTACACCCTCTAAAAAGGTATACCTAACAATTGCAGGACAAAACACGTTGTTTTAACTTCCTATATAATTGAGTAAAGTAAAAATTATCTACACAGTACTTCAAATTTCTAATTTATCGATTAAAATTTTTTAGGTATATGTAATTTGTGACAGCGACTAACCTCGCAGCTCTGCATTGTAACTTTGCGGGCTCTTTCTTATCCATATTATCATACAGACCTTGTAATGTGTGAACTAAATGAGTCATCCATGTCTCCTCGTGCTCTGTAGTCAAAATTTTTTGCATGTCGTTGCTCGGAGTATCCTTGTACTCTAATAAAATTTTCCCTCTTTGCTCAATGATAATAGAGGATGTCAGTTTAGATAAAGCATCTGCACGTGTGTTGCCACTCCTTACGAGTTGCTTTATCTGAACTTTGCCAAATCTTGTGAGTAGCTAAATTGTGATCGAATGATACCTCTTTAACACTACCTCCTTAACCTCGTACTCGCCATTCATTTACTTCACCACTAATTATAAATCTATATGGATGACCATATCCTTCACTCCTAGTTTGCGTGCTAGTTGTAACCCTGATATTAAAGCTTCATACTCTGCTGCGTTGTTGGATGTTTGAAATCTAAAATTTAATCTATACTACCATTCATTCCCACTGAAATCAATCAAAAGTACCTTTGCTCTTGACCCTTCCTTGGCTGCGAAGCCATTAACATACATTAGCCACCCTTTCAAACTACCGATTGTATCTACACCCTCCTAAGGTGGACTAACTACAAGGTTGTGTACAACAGATGGAAAGAGATTTTAAAATAAAGTATGAGTTGGTCATCAATTATTATAAAAACAATAGGCTAAATTATTGTTGTTCATCAATTGTTAACATGAAATTACGAGTACCATACACGTTTAATTTTATAAGATATTCATAGTTCATTATTTCAAGTTACACACTATATTACCTGCTGGATCAACAGGCTTCTTGAAAGAGCACTCCACTATAAAGTCAGCTAATATATGTCCTTTTATGGCCATTCTCGAGGTGAACTCCATGCCAAATTCATCTAACTCGATACTCCACTTTGTCACCATTTTTGAAGTATCAACTTTAGATAAAACTTCTTTTATAGGTTGATTAGTCATGACAACAACTGGATGAGCCTAGAAGTAGAGGCATAGCTTATGAGCTGCAACAATCAAAACAAAGATGAGATTTTCAATTTTTGAGTACCTCAACTCGCCGTTTTAAAGTACCTTACTGACGTAGTATACTGGGAATTGGTGAATGTCTTCGGCTTTAACTAGGACCACTGTAACTATTTCCTCTAAGGTAGCCAAGTACAAATAGAGGGTCTCCCTCCACTCATGGTGACTTCAGAAGTGGCAGGGAGGTGAGGTATGACTTAAGCTTCTCAAAGGCTGTCTAGCACTCCTTAGTTCATAAAAAAAAGGTCCTTAAGGATTTGAAGAAGGGAAAGCATTTGTTGCCATCCTAGAGATAAACCTATTGAGCACCATTATGATTTCCACGAGATATTGACTATCCTTGATAGTTCACAGATGAGGCATTTTTAAGATAGCACGGATCTTCTCCAAGTTCACCTCTATCCCCCTTTTCGAGATCAAAAAATCCAAAAACCTGCCAGCTTGTACATCAAAAGCACACTTCTCAGGGTTTCAACTTTATGTTGTAGGTCCTCAAGACTGCGAACACCTCTGACAAGTTTCACACATGCTCTTCCATATTTGCACATTTTACCAACATCTCATCGACATAGACATCAAGACTACACCCTATATGTTCGATGAAAATCCTGTTCACCAGCCTCTGATAGGTTGCTCCCGCATTATTGAGGCCAAAAGGTATGATCCAATAAAAGAACAACTGTCCCACATTTTGATAGGTTTCTCGTAGTCATTCTGATCCAAAAGAAATCTGGTTATAACCTGAAAAGACATTCATGAAGCTCATGAACCTATGACCTACAGAAGCATCAATCAAACGGTTAATCGAGGGTAAAGGAAAGTTATCCTTGGGGCACGTTTTGTTAAGGTTGGTGAAATTAATACACATCCTTCATTTATCGTTTTCCTTTTTCACTATAACCACATTCGAAACCCAATCTGGATACTCAACCTTCCTAATAAAACCCGTCGACAACAATTTGGCTACCTTCTGCCTTACGACTTCCACCACCTATGAAGTGAACTTTCTCTTATTCTACTTAACAAGCTTGGCTTAAGAGAGTACATTTAGCCTGTGGACAATTACCTGTGAGTCAATCCCTGCTATATCTGTTACTAAGAAAACAAAAATATCAGAGTTCACCTTCAAACACTGAACCAAAGTGTCATTTTCTTCAGGTAACAATGCTAATGAAATTTTAATTGTCATTTGTTCATCATCGTAAAATAGCTATAAAGTCTCTATGTGCTCTGTTGCTTCAGGTTTCTTACTTCTCTCTTCATCCTCCACATCTAGGCTATCTAAGTCCAAGGTTTAGCTAGCTAGCTCTACGTTCTGCGAACTCTTGCCCCCGACTATGGGCTCTCGTGCCTGCTTCATTGACAACATCTGACACTGTCTCGCTGTACGATGGTCGGATCACATGAACCTGATCCCTATCTTTGTCGAAAATTTAATCTTCATAGAAAATATCGCCACTACCATCTTCGTTGTTCTCATAATCGGGCATTCGAAAATGGCATTATATGCCATAAGATGGTCCACAATAAAAAATTGGACATATTATGTAGTCGTATGCTCGTCATTAGACATGTCCATGGGTCGAGCCACCCGGCCCAGCCCAAAAGCCCGCTCGTAAAGTGGGAGAGTTTGGATAAAAATATAGGCCCAAAAAATGGGCTTGGGTAAAAAAATAAGGCCAATTTAGAAAACGGGTCAAGCCTTGGGTAAGGTTTTTTTGGCCCGAGCCCGACCCGAATATGAAAAAAACATGTTTTTATACTTTTTTTTGTTTTTTTAATTATTTTATTATTGTTTTTCACTATTTTTCTATCATTTCACAATTATATTGCTATTATTTTGTTGTTATTATTTGGATATAGTATAACTCTTTTTTATTGTTAATTTTGTTACTATTTTTCACATTTGCTTGTTAAGTTACATTTATCTTAGTATTATTTAAGTATACATATTTTTTAAATTTATTTTTAATTTGTTGGGAAACATTTATTTTAATTTTTTAATATTTTGATGCATTATATATATTTTAAAAAATTATATAAAAATTAATACAGGCGGGTTAGGTTGGGCTCGGGTTTTAGTATTTTTTTCGGGGTTGACTTGAGAAAAATTTTAGGCCCATTTTTTGGGCTGGGCCAGGCCTGGGCCTAAATTTTTTGTTGGGCTCGGACTAGTCCATGGACAACTCTACTCATCATCTCCCAGCGTGATTAGTAAAGTGATAGAACTCTTTACCTCAACTAGGTGGTTCGCGAAACCATACAGCAGGCTTGCCTTGGATAAAGTTTGCTCCTTCATCAAGTCATTCCCTTCTTCATCACACATGAACTCCTTATCGTCATTACCAAATTCAATATTCAATTTTCCCTGTTGACACAACCTTTTATATGGATCAACTAACATAACACTCTTCATGTGGGCTTTCCTCTTCGCATTAGAACTTGCCCAATCCTCATCCATGCCTACAATCACATGAATAGTACCTCTGACCTTTTGCTTACCCTTGGGATCTCCCTACGAACTCTGACCCTATTGGGAAGTACCTTGATCCACAAAATTAGTGAGCTTACCATTTCTCACCGCCTTTTTGATAGCATCCTTCAAAGTAAAATAGTCTTCAATTTTGTGCCCCACATCATTATGGAAAGCACACCTATCCTTGGAACTTGATCTCTTGGTACTCTGCCTCACAGGAGATGGCTTATACAGAAGGCTTAAACTCTTGCGATCTCTACTGCTTGTCACCTCAGGCACACAGAGCCTAATTGGGTGGCCCATGCCTACTGCGAGCTCCTTCTCTCTCCCTAAATTATTTACCTTCTCCTTTAAATGTACCACGCGTCGCCTCTTAATCTTTTCTGCCTTTGTGAACTTGTGAGCCTGCTCATACAACTCTGCCAAACTCTTGGGCCTGTTATCGGTAAAAGAGTACTGCACATGTTCATTCTGCACTCCTATGATGAATGCATCAATAGCCCACTGGTCCTTGAGTTTATTCGTATTCAGTGTTGCTGCATGAAACCATTTCACGTAATCTTAGAGAGACTCAGCTTCTCTCTACTTTACAGACATTAATCCCATAGGTGTGCTCATGATTGTTCTATAATCCCTAAACCTTCCTAGAAACATCTGACCCAATTGGGAAAAACTTCAGATGGAGCCTTGAGGAAGAAACAAGTACCAATGCTTCGCACTTCCCTTAAGCATTATGGAAAAAACTTTACACTTTGTAGGGTCCAAAGCTCCCAACACGCTCATATAGTCGTTATATTGCATTAGATAGGCTCGTGGGTCTCTCCTACCCTCGAACATGTCTTTTGGGACCTTAAAATCATGCAGTAGACTTACTGCTCCTATCTCCGGGGCCAACAGATTGTTAGAGCAAAAAAACCAGTCCATGTTCCTAGACTCAAGATGCAATGCCCTCACGTCTCACTGCAATGTATCCATCTCGTTCTTCCACTCTCACATGCAAGCCTAGACCTTCATCCTTATCATGAAAATCAGAATTATCAGATTGTACATTTCTTTTAAGTTCCTCATTTTGCCTCATTAACTCCTGCTGAAATTTCTGCTACTGCTCAAATCATGCATTTTGTGCCGCCATTTGTTCCCTCATTAACTTCATTTACTTCTGAAGAGCAAGAAATTGTTGAGGCGATGCTTCTTGGTCGGAAGGAAATGACAACCCGCAACTAGAAGGAAGTTTCAAGTCAAACGGGCTCGAAGTTTCTAGGTGAGTCACATTACTAAGGTTTTCCGGTTGGTCCGCAAACCATTCAGCAAACAAGTCCATTCCAGTAGGTTGGCCACCAGAACCTTATGCTCTAGCTTGTCCGGATAAAAGATCAAAGGGAAAATTCTCATTTGGGTGATCTATTGTAACTTTTGGAAATTTTTTCTCAAACTAAAAGAAATCGGTTGGTCGAAAGTTGGTCCACGCTCACCGCACCAATTGTTGAGTGTTTTTTCGTTGTGTCTCATTGAATGGGACAATCGAATATTTATACACATGGTTACTGTTCATGGAATTGACATTTTTAGTAGGCTCTATGAATGCTAGACACGTGTACCATTCTGGTTTGTCTACTGGACTTCGTAGCCCCCACATACGAACTCCTTGGTATATGCGAATTGGGATCGCAAACTCCCCTTGTGAGCCCTTCTGGTGAACCTCCACTATAAGGCCTGCACACATCCATCTGGTAGGCCCAGCTGGGTTGCAGGTAGGTGACCCAAACTTTATCGGGGTTTCAAGTTGGTGATCATAAATACATAATACATTTCCAACAACTTGGTCACCACCATCTCAAGATCAATGTCTTTCCCTTCATCATTATCGTCTCTAGTTTAGGTTTTTTTAAAATATCTGTTTATTTATGGAATAATTAGGTTTTTCTTTAATAAAATAACAACGAACGTTATATACTATTATAGGTACAAATATTTAATAATATCAAATCAGCTCAAAGAAGAGAATCAACTTTTTTTTTCTTCTACATTTCCATATATCTATTTATGATTTTTTTTAATTTTATCTATTGAGTTGGTGTCACACTCAATTCGATCAGGAAATTATGAAAATGTAATTTTGTAAATTAAAAAAGTTATATTATTTGAGAGTATTTTAGCTTTTCATTTTAACAAAAACCAATTAAAATATGAATATAATGAGATTATAGGCCAAGTCAAAAAAATTTTGTAGGAGAGATCGAAATTAAATTATAGTAAAAATACAATTTTATTGTTTTAATAGCCTATATCTTTATAATTTTTAAAGAATTAAATCAATTTTTTATCATTTTTGGGGCCAAAGTGTAATTTTATCAGTACTAATTTAAAATTTTATAAATTATAAAGGGACCTAAATTGAAAAAGTTTCATTTTTGGGGGGATCAGGACCCTGCAACTAGACCTGATCATGGGTTAGGCCACTCGGCCCAGCCCGAAGTCCTGCCTGAAATGTAGGAGGGTTTGAGCAAAAATATAGGCCCGAAAAATGGGCTTGGACAAAAAAATAAGGCTCGTTTAAAAAACAGGCCAGGCTTCGGGTAAGACATTTTTGGCCCAGGCTCGGCGCAGCCCGAATTTACTAAAGGACAAAAAAAATCCACTCTTTTTTTGTTTTTATTTTTGTTTTTGAATGTTATTTTCTTGTTGTTTTCTTTTTAGTTTGCTACCATTTTACTATTATGTTGCTACTATTTTGTTGTTATTGTTTGGGTATTGTATAAAACTTATTTTATTGTTAATTTTTTTGTTATTTTAGTGACATTTGCTTGTTAAGTTGCATTTATCTTAGTGTTATTTAAGTCTACATATTTTTTAAAATTTATTTTCAATTTGTTGGGAAATATTTATTTTGATGTTTTTAGTATTTTTGATGTATTATATATATTTAAAAATAATATAAAAATTAATAGGGAATGGCCGAGTCAGGCCTGGGTTTTAGCATTTTTATCCATGTCAGACTTGGGCAAAATTTTAGGCTCATTTTTCGAGCCGGGTCGGGCCCAGGCCTAGTAAATGGGCCTAAATTTTTAGTTGAGCCTGGTGCGGCCCATGAGCACCTCTACCTGCAGCCCCCTCTAGCGTCGCCCATGAATGAGATTTGAACTCACACCTTTTGGATTTCAAATTTCTTAAATTTATCACCCAACCAAAGCCTCACTTTAACATATTTTATACATTTTGTTTTAATATACACAATTTATCATCTTCATCACTTGTATACAGTAGGATTTGAACCAATACTAATTACATTGAAAAAACTCTAAATTTACCACTAAAATTTTGATTACTTATACATTTTAATTTTGTTATGCACACATTATTACCTCCGTCAGTCGGCAATTGTATATTATTTTAAACACACATTTATCTTATAATTTCCACACGCATATATGTGTGATAAGATTTTTGGTATTATTTGAAATAATTTATAAATTTCTAGTTTAATTAATGTTTATTTTTCATAAAATTTATATAAAAAATAACTTTGCCTGTTTTTTAGGTGATAAAATTGTGGTATAATAAAAATTTAGTCCTTAACGTGTTTTTTATTGATTTGGTCATTTCCCCTTCTATTAACCCATTAATTAAAAAAAGAGAGTCAAATCATTGTTTTTAAAATGGAAATGCTAACTAAAACAATAATTTTTTAATAATGTCAGCATGGTAACTCGCATGGCAGTCTGTGTCTATTTAATGCTTACATGATACTATTTGTCTTATATGTCATGCCATCAAATAATTTAAAATTATAAAAATATTTAAAAAGTAAAAAGTTCATAAAATTTAAAAAGAATTGCATAAAGTGAACGTAAATTGCAATGCAAGTTACCCTGTTTAAAAATTAACGTTTTAGTTAGTATTTCTATTAAAAATAATTAAACTCTTTTTAAAAGGTTAATGTCAAATTTGACTCTTTTTAAAAGCTAGATGGCCAAATTTAACTTTTTTTAAAATGATCAAATTTACAAAAAAAATATAAATAATAATAGCTAAACTTATCACTATGCCTAAAATTAATTCAACTTCAAAATTTTTGAAAAAAAAATTGAAATTAATTTCATTTAAATTTGGTTTGATAAAAAAAATTTTCAAACGTGTGGATTCATCGTTTAGAAAATTAATCAAAGTTGGTATAAAAAAATTCTATTTTTTTTTTCAAATCAACCTTTATCCTGACCTCTATAGTAATAAATTTGATTAAATTAAGTACTTGACTCTGAAGCTTGGGAGAAGTTAAAATCCAAATGGCTCTAGCATGGTGCTTGGATTGGTCAATCCAAACTAGATTCCAAATACTTCAAACTTTTAACTGAATAACCTTTTCTGTTATTCTCATATCTGGATGCTTTAATAGTGGGTTTAGCTCAAAGAACAAAACAAAAGATGAAAACTGACACTTCCCAAAGGGAATTTCAACTTCTTCTATGTTTCTCATACTGAAAATGTAACGCCCAAAATATTTTGAGGAAAATTTGGAAATGAGTTTGACAAAGAGAAACTATAAGGAAATAATTTGATTTTGAATATGAGAATTATGAATGTAATATCCCTCTCCCGTTCTAGGCAATCGATACAGATGAGAGGTGCTATTGAAGCATGTACCAGTAAAAATTTGAACTCAAAATAGGTCTCAAAGGTTAAAATAACTAGAAAAAGTGTAAGGTTGCCATAGGGGCGCAATGTCGCGATGCGACTCGCTGAATTAAACAATATACCTCCTATTTGGATTTGATAGACAATATAATAAAATTTTAATCAATTTACTTAATTTCTATTAGAGTATGGACTTATCTTCTCTAATATATACATATAAATACAAGATAACAACCTATATCATTACAAAGGGTGAGTTTGGATAGCCGGTGCATTTACCTGCGGTTAGTGTAAAAATAGCGGTGGCGGTGAGATTAGATACTATAACGATAATATAGCGTGAGACAAAAAGTAAACTAAACGCACCGCACCGCACCCAATCGCCCATCTAAACCCACCCAAAGTTCACCTCAAGTTCTTACCCAATTGAAATCCCAAATCTCGTGCCAAAAAATATGGATAAAATTGTAAGAGAAATGGAAGAAATTTGGGATGACATGCTTTCCTCCACATCTCCTTCCAGTCATTTTCCGGTATCTCTTCAGTCTGTGGTTCCATCCGATTAATCTGGTGAATCATCTCCAAGTATAAAAGCCTAGGATTGCTTCTCTAAAAATTGTCAATCTTTTAAAACAGAAATGAAATATCTTATCATCAATTTAATTGATTTTGTTAATACCAAGTACAAAATCTATCAGTATCATATGTTCACAACATCAAAGGATAGAAAATACAATTAATATATAGCAAGCTGACATTGAAGAGACTACAGTTTGTTTGTATTTGAAATATAACACAGTTACTTCAAAGAAAAGGAACTTTCAAAAAAATATATATTAAAAAATATGAAGGTAAACGTTATTCTCTCTGTATTTGGAAAACAAATCCAATCTTAAATTGAAACAAAAACCCAATGTGGAGATTATTATATTCATCTTAAGAAGGGATGAAGAAACCATTATATGGCTAAAATAAAATCACAACATTGAATTAGTTAACTAAAATTTATAATAAATATATATATTTATATATAAATATATAAATTTATTATATTTGTACTATAAAAATGGATGAAAACAAGATGAGTCAATGCAGCAGGGGTCTAAAAAATTTGTACATGCATTTTCAGGAACAATAAGGGCTCAGGGAAGGATTTCCTGATGAAATGAATGAATGAATGAAGGAATTGATCAGCCTCAAAATTTGATGAGTTTTGGGGAAAATAAAAAAAATTGAACACTAAAGAAAAAGCCCTAAAGGATTGTATTTCGTCAGCTAGGTGGCAATGCCTCTCTAATTCCGAGGGTCTTCTTACCAAGATCAGGGTTGCCTTTCTGCATCATTGCCACAAACTCATTGTAATCTATCCGGCCATCCTGCAGACAAGGTAAAAGATACCAAGTGAGTCAAACCCGGAAATTCGGTCAAGAGAAATGCCACTGTTCAAGTATTCTCCCATAGATCATAACTCAGATGTGTATTATATTAAATTGTAGAGATGAAAGAGTAAGTGATATGCAGGCGTGAAGGGATATTGAGACTCTTACATTGTCCTGATCAACTTCTCCGATCATTTCATCCAAGTGGATTTCCTCAATACCGAATTCTTGACAAGCTTTTTGAAGCTCATCTTGAGTGATGTAGCCACTGCCATCTTTGTCGAAATACGAGAAGGCTGCCATGAGATTATCTTCCCTCTCAATCTTGTTTAGATGCAATGTTGCAGCTACGAATTCCTCGTAGTCAATTGTACCGTTATTATTAACGTCCGCCTGCAATTCCCAATTGAATAGAAAGAATCAAAGGATGTTAATTAGATCAGGAGTCGTGTACAATTGGCCTATATTACATGGATTCCAGAATAAGTTTCGAATATGGGTATGCTCATCATATCCACTTACATATAAGTCTCGGAAATTTAGTATTTCATGAAAAATGAAAGCATGATATTAATAACTGAAATGAAACTTACCGCCTGCATTAGAGCACGGAATTCTGACTCATCTAGGTCTGCACCAAATCTTTTCAATCCATCTTTGAGTTCATCATATGTGATTTGACCACTGTTATCTGTGTCTATCATCTTGAACATTTCCTTCAACCCTGCTATTTCTTCTTCAGAAAGTCTCTGAGCAATGACCTGAAAAGCAAAATTGAAATAAATGGAAATAAAAAAGGAGCTAAGAACAAGGGTAAGCCATTTTAGGTGGTGAGATTTGTGCATTGAAAAGAATTTCACTCATTTAGTATATTTTTTAAGAAGTTTTATAGACCAATGTTGTCTCAGCGGCAGAAACTTACCTTTAAGGCCATTTTCTTTAGCTTGTTCATTGCAGAAAATTGCTTCAAGCGGCTTAATACTACGGAATCAAGTGGCTTGTCTGGAGCAACCCCATCAACCTGTACCCAAGGATGGCCTGAAAGGAACCAAAATAAATTAGCAACTTTCTGAAATTCCATAGTCTAACACCAAAGAATCATCTTGTTAAAGCAATAGTCTTAGAATTTTATGAAACCCCAACTGTAAAATCTGAATCCTTGATAACAGTTTGGCCATAGCAATGGTGAACAAAGATGATGGTTTAGATTAGTAGGAAATGAAATTATGGCCTCCCACATTATCCTAAAGCTATTATAACCACCGAAAAACATGAAAAAGATCGAAAAGCAAATATTAACTGAGAATTAAAGCTAGCCTCAATCATGTTATCAACATCCAAGTTATCCATTACTTATTCCAGCTTGTTTATGACTTTGTTCCATGCTGGGATATGTAGTCTAGTCTGAGATTGTAATCGACACGGCAGTGTTTCTGCTCTTTGTTTTTAATAATATTAACCTATTCCCAAGCAAAAAGAAAAAAGACTTACGCAGTACTTCATGTGCAGTTATGCGCTTTTTAGCATCTCTGACAAGCATTTTTTTCACTAAATCTTTGGCACTTTCAGAGATGTTAGGCCAAGGATCAGATGTGAAGTCAAGCTCACCATGCAAAACCTCTTCAAATATCTCTTGTTCAGTTTCTGTATATAAAAAGAAGAAAAATAACACACAGAAATTGACCAAATGTTGAAAAAAAGGCTCAAAGTACAAAGTTCAAAACTTTCAGAAACAAAAATGGTATCTCATCTGAAGAATTCTTACCACCCCAGAATGGAGGTACCCCACTCAAGAGAATGTAAACGATCACTCCAGCACTCCACACATCTGCTTCTGGACCATAATGCTTCTGCAAAACCTCGGGTGCAACATAGTATGGGCTTCCAACCACATCAGATAAGACTTCCCCTGAAATTATAGGACCTTCATTAGAAAACAACACCATTGCTTATTGCACAGACAGGTTCACAACATTCCGGAGAATTCTCCAATTTGTTTTTCCCTGTAAATGAACCGGCTTTTAACCTATGTTATCTGGACTCTATTTTTCTTAAATTTCCAATCTGACATAAGTTCAAACATTGGTTTTGGAGAACGATCCTCTAAATATACTAAAAACCTAAGAAAAAATAATATATCCATGTCGGACGCATGCCCATATCTTATACCTTGGGTTCAAGTAATTAAAAACTGACGTCCGGTTAGCATCAAAGTATACTGCATATACAATTCTGAACATCATATTCAAATTTTACCTATAAAGTTTCAGTTGGTTATAATTTGCTTCTAGCAGAAAATAAATAATCACTCGAAGCGATACATCAATTTAAATATGATTTCTTAGTGTAAATGTGAAGATAAAACATTTTGTTATCCATGAAGTTCTTTTTAAGATATTATAATTTCTAATTGAGAAATGCCCTTTTCCTTTGCAATAAAAAAGTGAAATTATAACTTGCAGACAACTCCATTGATATCGAAATTCTTTTCTGCAGTTAAATTGTCATGACTCAGTAAAGAATAGAAGACCATAAACCAAAATCAAGCACCAAAAGACAAGGATTTTGAACATACCAGGCTTGAAGAATATCGATAATCCGAAATCAATGGCTTGAAGGGGTGAATCCTCTTGTTCATTAACGAAAAGGAAATTTTCAGGCTTAAGATCCCTATGCATTACTCCCATGGAGTGGCAGGCTTCCACAACACCAACTATCGTTCTTGCTAGTTCAGCCGCCTTTCTTTCAGAATAATGCCCTCTTTGTACAATTCTATCAAAGAGTTCTCCCCCGGCACACAGCTCCATGACAACATGAACCGCCACGGAATCCTCATAAGCCTCTTTGATGGTGACAACATTAGGGTGGCCAGCCAAGTGATGCATTATCTGAATTTCCCTCTTGACATCATCAACATCTTCTGGAGTCACAAGTTTCCTTTTGGCAATAGATTTACAAGCATACTCCTTCCCGGTACCTTTCTCCACACAAAGAAAAGTTGTCCCAAACTGGCCTTGCCCTAACTTCTTCCCCAAGTTATAATATTCCTTCAAATTACCTGTCTTGGTTTGCAACACAGCATCCACCTTCAGCCCTGCACATGATTGCCTCTTCACATTATGAGGCTTCCGAGGTTTCGCAGCATCAGCCTTAGCCTCTTCCTTCCCCGCCACCGCTGCGGTCGCTGCTGCAACTGCAACCTGTGATGGTTTGGATTCAAGTCTTTGAGGGGAGCCTTAGATTGTTGCCTTTGGGTAACCTTTGATTGTTGTCTTTGGAGGGTTGATTGTTGTCTTTGCATAGGCGTGGACATTGACATTGATTGTTGCCTCGTCATAGACGATTGTTGTCTTTGGGTAACCTTTGATTTTTGCCTTTGGCTTAGGGTCTCTTCTCCTGGTCCTTTCTCTTCCTTCACAATCTTCATCTCTTCAGGGGGGTCCTTCTGAACCTCGGCACCGTCAGCAGCTGCGGCGCCAGCTTCGGCTTCTTTAGTTTCGGACTTCTCACCTTCGTTGTCGGTTTTCTTTTGATCCTCTTCGGCTGGTTTAGGACCGCAACAACTCGCGCATACTGAGCAGATCCCTAATGTAGCACAAACATTTCCCATCTGGAAAAACCGAAACGACTCTCAATTTCCACACACCCTAAATTCCTTCTCCCAACATCCAAGAAATCTATAACCACCCAAATGTCATAACATTATAAAACTCCCATTTTCTTTTCTCCTTAATCCTTATACGGTTCTGTTGTTTTGGCTTCTGAAAAATACCATCAAAATGGAGCTTTCGCCAATCCAAACCACCCTCAGCACCTTTAAATTTGGGAAAAACCCAATGAAACCAATGATTCAATGGTAAACAATTTCATCAAAAAAACAGAAAAAGAAAATGAAATTTTATTTGACCCTTTAATCTCAAATCCTTCCTCAATATGCAGTTAGCAATGATCGTTATAAAAGAAGACAAGGAAGAAGAAACCTTCAAGAATCCAATGTAAATAAACAATCACAATGGCCAAACACAATGATTTGAATTTTTTTTTTTTAAAAAAAGCCAAGGGAAATGGAGAAAAGAAAAGGTATTATATAATGAGATTTGAGATTTCCTAATTAGGGTTTTTATTAATTTATGTAATCAAAGAAGAAACAAAGAGAGCTAAAGTTTCCGGCTTTCTTTTTCTTTTTTTTTTTTCTTTTCTTCTCTCCCCTTTCAAGAGGGAAAAAAAGAAAGAAAAAGAGAAAACAGAAAAATGAAGAAAGGAAGAGGACAGGTTTTTCCGTTACAAATGCAACATCTTTTACGCGTTTAATTGGGTTCTAATAGGCTGTGACTCAGATCCAGTGAAAGATATCTAGGCGTTATTTTATCAAAGCATGATTGTTGCCCAACATTGTGATCGACGGTTGAGATTCTTTTTGGTAATTTATATCGCCAGTTTTTTTGGAGCTTGTTCACGGCCCGCACAATTGAGTTCCCGGGTTGCTGAGGCTCTAATTCATCAACCCCCCACCAGAGCCCTTCTGTTTTTGTTGTTTCCTTTTTCTTTTCTTTTCTTTTTTTTATAAAACTATATATTAGAGATTATTATAACGTACGTGAATGACGACAACAAAATTTTAAAATAGTAAAAACAGATTTCATCATCACTTGTCGGAAAACCAGAATGAGATTTTGTCTTTTATAGCTTTATATCTCTATTTTTATTCACCTCTCTCTCTCTCTCTATATATATTAAGAATAAGATACTACGTTGGGGGATTAATTTTTTTAATAATTTAATATAAAAATATTTGATTTTTTAATAAATTATTTTTAAGTGATAATGTAAAATAGTTTTTTTAAGTTAATAGCTATTTTCTTAAATTTATAAAAGTTAATATCTATAATGTACATAACATATAAACTCTAATAAAAAATAACTTGAAGAGGATTTGGGATATGACTACTGCCTTGACAAGGTTAATGTCAACAAGAACTACGATTGCCAGCCAATGTCTGGCTCAGGATGGGCCAGTTTTGGCATAGGCTCATCAACGGACGTGGCACGTGCTTGCTCTTGAACTGCTGATTTCAAATTCGATGGTTACTCGATGTCGATGTCTTTGGGCAAATTGGATACACATCGTCGCGATAAAAGAATAGTAATTCCTTGGCCCTAAATTAAACCATGTATTGGGGATCCATGTCAAACTAATGGTCTTGGATTGCTTAATAAATTCTCGACGCTAGTGTTCAAACCACTCTCAACATTCATGAGCCCGGTTAATCAATCGACGCTAGGTTGTCACATACCAAATTAGTCGATCACTGTGTTGTCGTTCCACAATGTGGAAGCAAATAACGACAATATAGGCCTTCCCTAATGTCCGCCTCCTCGACTACAACCTTCGGAGCATGACTTGGATGTGCTCTATCTAAAATAATTACTCCTAAACTACAAATAATTATTCAGTAAACTATACTAACGGTTACTATAATTTATTTAAAATTACATTTCAGTCACTTAACTTTTAAAATTTACGTAATAATTTCTAACATGATCAAATTGTTACATTTTAATCACTCTTCTGTTAAGGGGATGACGTGATACATTAATCTAAAGGATTAATAACTAATTTGACCATTGAACTATAACTAAAATATCATTTTGATACTTTTAACAATTTTCTTAGCAATAATTCTTAAAAAAATAATAAAAATCTCTAAAAATAAATAAAAATATAAAAGTAATTACTTTTTAAAAAAGTAGTAAAAATTCTAAAACTATTATAAATATTATAAAAAAAATTAAAGAGCCTTGTGCCTAAAGGTGCTCATGGGCCGGGCGGCCCGGCCCGGCCTGGCCCGACGGTCCGCCCGAAATATGGGAAGGTTCGGGTAAAAATATAGGCCCAAAATATGGGTTTGGGCAAAAAATGAGGCCCGTTTAGAAAACGGGCTGGGCCTCAGGCACCACTTTTTTGGCAGGGCCCGGCCCGGCCGGAATATATAATAAATATTTATTTTTTATTTTTTTATTTTAAAATATTTTTAAAATAATTTTTTTATTTTTTATTTTTAAAATAAAATTTTGGTGTTTATTAAAAAAATGAGTCGGGCCGGACTCGAGCTTAGGAATTTTTCCTAGGCCGGGCCTGGACAAAATTTCAGGCCCATATTTCGGGCCGGGCAGAGTCCGGGCCTAGGACGCGGGCCGAAATTTTTTTTTGATCCCGGCGCGGCCCATGAGCACCTCTATTTGTGCCTTCTTCTCTTCTTTTAAACCTCTGTTTTTTTTCCCTTTGAATCTTCTTCACATTTGATTTACAAGAGATCAACTATGTCAACCTTCCTTATCCATCCCTTTGTTTTTTTCTCTCTTCCCGAACATTCATCTCGAATAGCTGAATCTTCAAAGAGATAGCTTAGCATCTTTAATCTTTGATCATCTAGGTTTTTTCCCTTGGTTTTCTTTTCTGGGTTTTGTTTATAACAATGAGTCAACAAAATCAAAATAATGATTATAACTGCTACAATGGTGAGGCTCAAGAGAGGAACCTTTTTTAGTTCTTTGTGAGATTTTTTTCTCATCCAATAGGGAGAGATACCAAAAACTCCCAAATGGGGTTTTAGATTCCAACCTCTTTTATGGAATAAAGCAATAAATGTTTGAGCTTTGAGCCATTAGAAAGCAGGAGAACCCAGGAAATTGCTTGTTGTGATGGAAAATTTAGGGCGGGGGTTAAACAAATTTTTGTTGAGCAAATAAAAAAAGAGGATGAAAAGAGCAATAGAAAGGGGAAAACAAAGAGGTTAAAAGAAATATAATTCACATTATTTGAATTGGATCATCCATATATATGTGCCTTAAGTATGCACATATATTGTATTTACTTTTTAATCTTGTGAAACTAAATTAATTATATGAAAATTTCTACAATTAATTTAACTTGGTGAGATAGGTCAAACACAATGTCATCTTTCTTTGGATTTCAATCGTTTTAATCACAGGTATAATTCTGTAGGATTCTCTAATATTGACAAAAATATTAAAACACCTATAATATTACAAATAATTAGTGAAATCTAGGAATGCATTATTGCTACCCAGTTGCAGAAAGTTGCGGTCCAGTATAACTTTTTTATGATAATGTTTCTAAGTCTACAATCCAATATTTTATTTCTTGAATCCTAAGTAGACTAAAATAAATAAATGAATTCTATATCTTATCTTCAAACATTTGAGTACGACCATGTAATTTTAGTCTCACTTGATTAATGAGCCCTAGATATTGTTCCCATTATACAAAAGGGACAAATCATGTCTTGATCACTCATATCCCACTACATAATTTGTGATATACAAAAGATGTTTGACTACATCAAAGTATACGACTCCTTGTGTTAGAAGTATGATGACCTCAAGTCTAAAAGCTCATGTACAACATTATCACTATGAGAATTGTTGTAGCTATTATATAATATTTTAAAAGCATTCTAATTGTGAGTCAGTCTAGTATACTATTCTGTTAACATGTACCCATGTGTTGTATTGATATCCCATATCTATGACAGCATCTTGTCATCAATCAAACACACATTAGTTTCAATGTATTATTGTTGTCCCACCCAAAATAATACTCGACTAAGGGTAGTTTCAAAATAATCATATTATTTTAAGGACTTTACTACTAATCAGTTTATTAAATACAAAAACATAAAAATTGGAAATTGTTGAGGGTAGGATTCAACAAAGGAGGATCAAAACGGCTTCCGACGATTCACCTAGCTTGATGCAAGGTAAAGAGCCATTGTGGACCGTGGTTTAAAGGGTAGGCAAAGAAGGAAGATTTAAGGTTGAAGGTAGAGAAGAAAGAGAGAGATTCAGTTCCTAGATTTGGGAGACATTGTTGGCTACATATGGCGGGTTGCAATCCCAAAGTGCCACATGTCCTAGTGTTATTGGTAACCTGTAGAGATTACATTAGCTAGTCTGGGTTTAGGCGTAAAAAGCCTAGTGTGGGTTACAAATCATAATAATAGAATTTATCATATAACAACATCAGTTTAAGCATATAAGAAACATACAAAATATTCAGTCACAGAATCACATATATCAGAATGCATAATGATGATGTCAATGCAACTTTTTTTTCCAAAAAACAGATCCTACCCATCTCCGCTACACACCATAATGAGTTCCCCAGAACTCATCCATCCAATAAAACACCAATAATTTAGACAAGCTACTAGATAGTACAGTTAAGCTGCCAGAAACAGAATATTATGGTCGAGCCACCAAATAATTGTAGATATACTGTCATATGTAGAATATTGCGGGTATACCGCCAATTAAGTCAGCCTGAGTTGCCTGGAAATGATGACCCAACACCCCAAGTTGCCCGACAACGATGGCTTACTAATATCAATATGCAATTAAATTGCCAGATACTTCCTTTACACACATTATCCCAACCCTATACATGTCATATGGCATACAAAATAGATTTCAGTAGGCATGCTTTACATGTGAATCAGATCTCATTACGGCTTAATACAGTGGAATGCTTAACATGCGAATCAGAATCAGAAATAATGGCATGCTTAACATGCGAGTCAAAATCAGAATAATAGCATGCTTAACATGCGAATAAAAATAATAAAATATTAACATATTTAATATGAGAATCAGAATATCGATAACTCAATATCATGTTTATTGTTCATACATAATCAGATCGCCATATATCACATATCATGAGTATTAGGAACCACATATTATCACATTTAACAGAAAAATCACCAAATCACATATCAATCAACACAGATCTAAAGTTTTGGAAACACTTACATGGAATCCTCTTTTATCGGATTTTATCAATCCTTATGAATGCATAATGTATTTTCCCAATATCACATTTCAGAATCTTATTTAAACATCAATTAAATATTTCTCAAATATAAACATTTTATGATGATTAATTATATTATTATTTATTTAAATCAATTAGGTCCCGCCACCCTATAGGTCCGATTGCACAAATCTCGATTCTACTTCGAAAGGGGGAGTTTAATTCTTGAGTCACTACAGTTTCAACCAAGGCATGTGTTAGTATGGATTAATAAATAAATAATCCTTGATTTAACGATTTGGCAAAATACTTACACTATTATTCGCCAGAACGCACCCTTTTAAAAATTGGAACGCAATTCCAGGATTTTGAATAACACTTCATGAATGTATGATAAACAAATCATTAGAATCATCTTAATCGAAATAATAATACGAAAGAGAGATTTATGAACGAAGGATTTTCCATACTTACATATTAGCAGAGAAAAAGGGCTCGACAATAAATCTTGAAAAGTCAACTAGAGTGGAGGATTTTGCACTAAAATAATAAATAAAAGTCAGAAAAATCGGTTGGGAATAATCCATAAAACAGATATGAAAAATTAGATTTGGGATGAATAGTAATGGATTATGAGAAGAGGAAAAGAAAAGAAAAAAAAATAGAGTTTTGGGGAATGACCGGCGGTAGCAATGCAGCAGTGGTGCAACGACGCGACAGGGACGGTGGTGCAACGACGCGACAGGGACGGTGGTGTAGTGGCCTTGTGTGGTGGAGGAGTGGAAGAGAAATGGGTGTCATAGATGCTGAAATGGAAGAAAAATGAGAGAAATGAGGGAGGAGCAATGTCGTGGACGACAAGAGAGGAGAGGAGAGAAAAATGAAAAATAAATAAATAGTGAATAATAGTGTCTAGATATATGACTAGCCAAAGTAAGGTATGGGGGAGGTTTCTTTCAAGAGTTGTGTTTGATGGATGGTACCGATTGTGATAGGCTATCGATTATGGGTACTTTGAAGAATTATCGGTGTCTATTAAGGAGGCTTTGGAATCGAGAATCATAAAAGATGAAGTAAATGCGGCATTGGAATCTATGGCTCCATTAAAAGCCCCCAGAAAGGACGATTTGCATGCAAAAAGTCAATTGGATATTGTTGGAGACTCGGTTTATAAAATGGTGTTGGAAGCTTTTGAAGGGAAACCTTTGGACCCAATGATTAATAATACTGTGTTGGTCCTTCTCCCAAAAGTGGACAAACTAAAAAATTTGAGTCAATATAGACCGATTAGTTTATATTCTATGGCGTATAAGATCATAACAGAAAACAATTGTGAGAAGGTTAAAATTCATTATGCCTCTCCTGGTGGTACCAAGTCAGGTGAGTTTTATGTCTGCAACGATGAAAATGTGCAAGTGTACACAATCACAACAAGTAACAAAGTGACAAGTAAATGTCGAGTTATTGTACCCACACGGACTGTGAAAAGAATTATTTATGAATGCAATTAAAAACACTTTAATGAAGAAAAATATTTTGATCTTGAGGAAGTGATTAAAAACTAAAGTTTAACTAAGTAAAATAAAATAAAATAAAAGTTCCAATGCACGATTTCAAAAGATGATTTTAATCAAGACGACACAGTTTTGTTAGATTAATTATATTTCTTAACTTAGAATTACTAAACTCATGTTCATTTTGTTCCGAATAAATTCACAGCAACTCAGTAATTTGCTAACTACTGCTCATACATACTTATTAAATTAACTTATCTCTTGAACATTTTCCAATGACAATTCAAACAATTAATCAATCTTCATAATCACATAAAATATTAAGTGAGATAACAATGTATTCCTACATTAAAATAGTTTAATCACAATAATCTTACAAGTTATGCAAGGCTAATGTACCATCTATACCGTCGGTAATTTAACCCTCAGCTACCTTAGAAGATTAAACATACACTGATTAAGTATTGTGCCAATTAATTGCAATTTCAACATGATTAAATAATTAATTCATTAGTTACCTTACAATTATAATGCAAGAATAACTAATGAATAACTTAATTCATTAGTTAACTTATCTCTTGAACATTTTCCAATGACAATTCAAACAATTAATCAATCTTCATAAGCACATAAAAGATTAAGTGAGATAACAATGTATTCCTACATTAAAATAGTTTAATCACAATAATCTTACAAGTTATGCAAGGCTAATGTACCATCTATACCGTCGGTAATTTAACCCTCAGCTACCTTAGAAGATTAAACATACACTGATTAAGTATTGTGCCAATTAATTGCAATTTCAACATGATTAAATAATTAATTCATTAGTTACCGTACAATTATAATGCAAGAATAACTTAATCATGATTTTACTTAATGAAACAACTTACCAAGGCCTATAACAATACAAACACAATTTTAATAACTTAAGTGGACAAAATGCAATAAACCTAACACGAATTAAATTTAAGCCATATTAATTAAATTACACATATCAACATAACAAGTATTCATAGATGTGTTCATAACAACAACAATAAAAATTAAAGGATAGAGAACTAGAATCAAATTCGTTGTTTCTCCAAGGCTTGACTAGTTTGCTTCAGTCCTTCTTCTCCACTTGTTCTTGTTGAACCGAGGCTTCTACGATAACTTGAATAATGCCTCCAACTGTGGTTGAAAGGCTCTTTTCCAAGAGGGTAAATCGGCAAGGGAATGGAAGGGAAAAAGAAGAACAAAGGAAGGGGTTTTGAAGAGAGAAAGTAAAAGAGAAGTGAAGAATGAAAGGATGAGAGGTGTGCTTGAAATGAGCAGCCAAGGGGGATATTTATAGGTTGATAAGACTGCTAAAAATAGAAAAAAATCATCACCCATAGACTCCCCCCGTGGCCGGCCACACATGTGGCAAGTTTGAAGCTTTCAAACTTGTTAAATTTAGCTAGGGGCAAATCTACAAAAGCTTGAATAATGGAGGGGTTTGAATGCAATTTCAAGGAAGCTTCAAGAGCTATTTTGCAAGCCAAGTAATCAGTTAAATAAGCTGATTGGGGCAGCATGTTGGACGGGTTTTGGCAGCCCAATTACTCAATTAGATCAGTCTCTCAGTTTAGCACAATTGGGCCTATGTTCATAATTAATTAATAACAATTATTTAACCCAAAATAAATTGGATTATAATTAAAATTAATTATATTATGAATTAATATTCATAATTTGGACCGTCTTAAGCTGAAAAATTAATTCGCCTCGATGCTTCAAAAATCATTTCTCGGTTTTGCGCTTCTAATAGTGTCTGCTGAGCCAATTTTCGCCCTTTGTGCGAATCTATCGAAAATAAATCAAAATTTATTATAAAATTAATTAAAATTCAACATGTTAATAATTTAAGTACAATTTAAATATTTTATAATTATTATATATTTTTCGACAATAATTACTATGAAATTGCATGAATTTAAGTTAAAAAGGGCATGAAAAAGTGTGTATATTTTCATGTTTCCACACCCTAAACTTAATTCATTGCTCATCCAAAGTAATGTACAAATTGAAAAAAATTTCTCGGAAACACCTTTGAAAAATTCTTTCAGAAAAACATTCTTCACAAAATTATGAATTTAGTATATTTATGCTCAAGAACAAGAAATTTGATATTTTTGTTACTTAAGTATACATATCATTCAAATTAATCTCAATTATTATTATGATAGCAAAAATAGACTAAATGCCTACTCAATAAAGACATATTAAATCCATACCAATTTGATTTTGTTTCCTTATTCAAGATTAAGCTTCAATTATTAAGTTTAATTTATGTCTTCATATGTTGAACATAGAAATTTCTCTCCACTAATGTAGGTAGCACAGAAATTTGAATAAATAGGTCTTTTAAACAGGTTGTAACGTGGCTAGGGTAGGGTAGGTAAAAGATCGATAAATTTAGGCTTAAAACCCTAGACTCAGCTTCAATCGGACCTTCGAAATATTTACCTCCAATACACCAACTTATTTTACTTTCACATGCTCTTTTGTACATTTATTTTCTTTCAAGTACATATGCTCCTCTCTTTTTTTTCTTTTTTTTTCACGAGCATTTTACTGTATGTACTACAAATTTTTTTGATTATTTGATACTTATTTTCAACTCCTCCAAACTTATTTTCAAAAAATATTTTGAATAGTTCTGAGTCTAGTGTTTGGGATAAAAAATAGTTAAGAGAAAAGCGATGGCTAAATATTGCAAAGGTTCAAATAAAATTAGGCCATATAATCTCAAAGTTGGGTTTCAAAAAAAAATTATTAAGGTTGGCTTGAAAGGCTCAAACGGTTCAAACAAAAGTTGCCTAAATCATTTTCAACATTTCATGCTTCTTAGGATTTCACCTCAAGAAATTACTAAGTCATTTCTAGAGACTTAAACTTTCATGCATGCTTAGCTTTCCTAAGGAAATAAAATTTTATGGTATGATTTACATACTTTATTAAGAGTACATTTATGTCATAATTCAGCTGACATAATAATTATTTGAAATAATAGAACTTTATTCATATTGAAGTTTAACATACTTAACAAAATTCAAATTTTTGAACAAAATATAACCTAATCATAATTAAAAGAAGTTTTATTCTGGGAGGAAATAATTTCAATTTTTCGGTCCCCCACCTTAAGATGAATAATGTCCTCATTGTTAGAAGTGAATAAATACTATACACTAGGTAGGACTCTAGAAAAGAGGAGGTGAGTCAATTTGACTACTTAAGTACCAAGCTCTTTCTAGATCCAATTATATCTATTGTCACACTTCTTATTATAAAAACTTGTTCATTTTTGTTCATGATTTCCACCTCTTGTTTTATTATGCAAAAAATTAAAAATCCTAATAGATCTTAATCCTAAAATAACCTAGGAAAGAAAATAACATAAGGTAAAGATCCCCCCTTTCTTATTTATTTACAGGTCCCTCAGAATCTGACTCATCTTTTGCTCCATCATCTTTTTTTTGCATGAATCGCTTCTTTCCCTCTTCGATAGTGGACTCCATGGTTCAAATATAAAATCTGGAAACTCAGGTACAAAAATAAACGGGTCAGTGAATATTTTTGTAAGAGCGCTTCTCATTGAGTCATCCCATATTTTTGAATATCTCCAGTAAACTTGTTGTTGCCACTATATAAGTTGCATTATGTCCATCAAATTTGGCAGCTCATCTGAAAGATCTGGGCGAGGTGATTGAGTTTTGAACATTGAGGTTGTCATGTCAGGTTCGTTTGTTGGTTCCATTAGTTCTACCTTATCATGGATTTCAACTGACTGCATTGGTTCGACCTCTATAAGATTTTCTTCTTCTTAATTGGGATCCTTGCTCTCTTCAACTAGTTGTTGGATAACAGAGTCTCCAGCTATTCAGTAGAAGTCCCAATATGTGATTATGCCCTGGCTATAACCTGTCTTCTTTACATTTGTAAGAATTTTAGCTTTCAAGCACAAAATTGTTATCGTAAAAGGAAAGTAAGCTAGGCCAGAACGTCTAGTGGTATAATTCAACATTTCTCTCAGAACGATTTTTCCCACATCAATGTTCTTTGCAGTTAAAATCGAGTATAACAAGACTATTCACTCTAATGAAATTGTAGTCCCATGTGTAATAGGCATAAGGTTGAATCGAATGAAATAGAACCATACCTTCGCTAGTGGTGTCAAATATTCTTTGTGACAAGTGTGAATTCCTTGCTTTTGACACAATCTACTTAGAACCTGGAACTGTAAGTTCCTCGAGAATTTCTTGCAGATTTTCAGGCTCAATATTTCTCATCAAGGAAGAATATTCATCGTCTTCGAAATCAAGTAATTCAAATAATTCATTAATAGCGGTTGAGCTTATTGGTACCTTGATTCCTCGGACAGAGACTTCCGTCAATTCGCTTGAGATCAAATTTGCATAAAATTCACGAACTAATTTCTCATATGCACTCAGTATTTCTCGCAAAACAAGTCCCAATTTAGAGCTTTAGCAATTTGTTGAATGCGCGCCACAAAATCAATATAATTACTTTCTTTCAATGTAAAGCCTTTTTCTGGGTGCATTTGTTGATTCTTGAAGACACTTTCGTATCTTGCTTTGGCTTATTCACAGTAAAATTTGTTTTGGGATTCGTCAATTTGGACAGAGGCACGAGTTCTCTTGCGAGGCATGATTAACCTAAACATAAGATGGAAACAAATATTTTCTCATAAATTTAATTAGTATAAAATATTAACAATTCAATAAATTGAAAAATTAAATAATTAAAGAAAATTGAAATTTAGGAGAAAAATTTGTCTTACCACCTTTATATAGAAATTAAGAACTCAATAAATAAAATTAGAAGCAAAAAAATTTAACTGAGGGATGGTTGGAAAGGTTATCGGCTAAATGTGGTGGAAGTGTTGTGCAAATTTGACAAGGGTGTTTGGGTTGTGCAAGGGTGCGCATGGCACAAGGAAGGAATGGCAGCAGCGCACGACCTTGGTGTGAGCAGATGTGCGGACAGTTGGCAGCAAGTCAGGTGAGTAGTAGGGCTAGTGCATTGGCGCACGTAAGCTGGAGCTGGGGGCAGGCTTAGCGTGAGCAGAAACAGTAGCGTGCGTGTGGAGCTGCTGGCCAAATAGGGCTGCTGGGCGGTGCTACTGCTGGTGGTTAGTAGCTGCGGCACTTGGTAGTTTTTGGATGCTAGGATCAATGGTGGAATGGGTAAATAGAGGTTGGTTTAATGGATGGTGAATGATGGAGATGGTTGGTGGAATTTATAGTGAAGAGGATAGGAGTTCAATTAGAATTCTTAAAACAATTTAATAGTTAAAATATTATAAGTTCTAATTATACACAAAGTTAAAAAAAATTAATAATTAATATAATGCATATTAAATTATTATTGGTTATTAATTTATTGAAATAAAAGCTATTAATTAAAATATGATCAAATTTAAACTAATCTTAATTCTATATAAAGTTGATAATAATTAAGATATATTATAATAAATATAAGTATATACTAGTTATTATCATCTTATTTATTAAATTAAATTAAAAATAGTTATTTTAGATGCCTTTGAAAATATTTACAAAAAGTGACATCTAATTTTTAATATTTACAAAAAGAGCAACCAAATTTTGAAAATAGTTCAATTAAGTATCTAGAATTAAAAGAAAATTTGAAAATTGAGTTGCAATTAAAACTTGGATCAAAATTGGCCCTTTTATTTGAAAAACTAAAAATTTACTTTTCCATTTAGGGAATAATTTCTCAGAAGATTATGTTAAAATCAATTCCTAGGGAAGATTTGGAGGGGTCACAAGCGATCCCGCTTAAGTTCCAATCTCCTAGACAGAATTTATTTAAACATACTAATCCAAAAAATATACCTTAAATCATTTATTTAAAATGAAAATAAGAAAAATTAAATATCTGATAAAATGAACGAGACTGTATCCCGCTCAATTTTATCCCCCTAGTAATGTTTTAAGCACTGAGCATTAACTCGAAAATTACCTCCCTTACCTTGAAGTTTGACAACTCCATATGAGAAAACTTTGTGAATCGTAAATGGACCGTACCAACGTGATTTTAACTTACCTGTAAAGAACCTTAATCTTGGATTGAATAACAAAACTTGCTGACCTGTTTCAAATTCTCAATTTTGAATGTGCTTGTCATGCCATCTTTTCAGTCTTTCCTTGAATAGTTTGGCATTCTTGTAAACATTCGGAACTCCTCTAACTCATTAAGTTGAAGCATTGGTTTCTCTTTAGCAAGCTTAAAATCCAAGTTGAGTTGTTGGAAAGCCTAGTAAGCTTTGTGTTCTTACTCCAATGGCAGATGACAGACTTCACCAAAGACCAACCTATAGGGTGACATACATAAAGGTGTCTTGCATGCTGTCCTGTAGGCCCATAAAACATCATCCAGTCTTTTGGACCAATCTCGTCAGTTTAGGCAAACTACCTTTTCGAGTATGCCTTTGATCTCTTGTTTGCCAGTTCAGCTTGCCCATTTGTCTGCGAATGGTAAGCTGTGGCAACCTTGTGCTTCACTCCATGTTTGTCGAGTAACCATTTCAACCATTTGTTCACAAAATGGGACCCTTCATCACCGATGATAGCTCTCGGGGTTCCAAACCTTTGTGAACACATGCTTCTGCAAAACCTTCATCACAACCTTAGCATTGTTCATCGAATATGCCTCGGCCTCAACCCGTCTACTGTTACCAATATGTACTTGTGACCAAAATATAGAGGGAAATGACTGAGAAAGTCAATACCCTAAACATCGAATAATTCTACCTCAATGATGTTTGTTTGGGGCATCTCATTTCTATTGGTAATGTTTCCAACCCTCTAGCATCGATCATAACTCTTTACGTAAGCATGCGCATCTTTGAATAGCGTTGGCCAAAAGAAATTGGCTTGCAATACTTTGACTGTAGTACGTGTACCTCCGAAGTGTCCCCCACTCGAAGTTCTGTGGCAATGATATAGAATCTTATGTACTTCATCTTCTGCCACGCATCTCCTGATCATTTGATCTGTATACTTTTTAAACAAATATGGTTTTTCCATGAAGTACTTCACATCGTGAAAAAACTTTTTCTTTTGATGATAAGTCTTATCAATCGACATCAAACCACAAGCTAAATAGTTAGCAATATCAACAAAACAAGGGGTATTATGGACATTATTTACCTTCAGTATGTGTTCATCTGGGAATGTCTCATGAATGGGTATAAGTGGAGAATTCCCTTCTTCCGGCTCCAATCTGGACAAGTGGTCTACTACTTAACTTTTTTCCCCTTTTCGATTTTGAATTTCTAGATCGAACTCTTGGAGTAGAAGTACCCATCGAATCAATCTCAGCTTGGCATCTTTCTTGGCAAGTAAATACTTAATTGTCAAATGACTCGTATAAACAGTCACTTTGGTACCTGCAATATAAGATCGAAACTTGTCAAAAGCAAACACAATAGCAAGTAACTCTTTCTCTGTTACCGTATAATTCAATTGAGCTACTATCAAAGCCCGACCTACATAGAAGATGGAATGGAAAACTTTGTTCCTTCACTGGCCCATCATAACTCCTATCACTAAGTCACTTGAGTCACACATCAGTTCAAATGGCAAATCCTAGTCTGGTGTAACGATGATGGGTGCTGAAACTAACCGACTCTTCAAATCATTGAAAGCTCTTAAGCACTCTTCATTAAAGTTGAACATCGTGTCCTTCTCCAATAATTTGCATAAGGGTTTAGCAATTTTGGAGAAGTCTTTGATAAACTTTAACAGAAACCAGTGTGGCCCAAAAAGCTCCTATCACCCTTTACAGATGTTGAAGGTGGGAGTTTCTTAATAACATCTACCTTTTCTTTATCTACCTCGATTCCATGTCTCGTTATCTAATACCCTAGAACAATACCTTCTCGTACCATGAAATAACACTTTTCCCAGTTGAGTACGAGGTTTGTTTCTTCACATCACCTTAGTACCTTGGCTAGATTGGCTAAACAATCATCATATGTATCTCTGAATACTAAAAAATCATTCATAAACACTTCCAAATACTTTTCAACCATATCACTGAAAATAGACATCATACATTTTTGAAATGTAACAGGTGCATTACATAAACCAAATGACATGTATCTAAATGCAAATGTACCGTACGGGCATGTGAACATTGTTTTCTGTTAATCCTCTAGTGCTACTGTAATCTGATTATACTTCAAGTATCCATCGAGAAAATAGTAATAGTCTCTCCCAGCAAGTGTATCCAGCATCTAGTCCAAGAACGACAAAGGAAAATGATCTTTCCTAGTCGTCTTGTTCAGCTTCCGGTAATCGATACAAATTTTTCGTCCCATAACCGTTCTATTCGGTATCAACTCATTATTCTCATCCTCAACGGCCGTAATACCTTTTTTCTTTGGCACGCACTGGACCGGACTTACCCATGAACCATCTGAGATGGGGTAAATTATACCCGCATCTAACCACTTAATGATTCATTTCTTTACCACGTCCTTCATGATGGGGTTCAATCTTCGTTGTCCATTAATCGTCACTTTTTGGCCATCTTTTAGGATGATCTTGTGCATGCACACAGACAAACTAATGCCATGAATATCGGCTATGA
The DNA here is from genome assembly GCF_007990345.1 of Gossypium hirsutum. Classification (NCBI taxonomy): domain Eukaryota; kingdom Viridiplantae; phylum Streptophyta; class Magnoliopsida; order Malvales; family Malvaceae; genus Gossypium; species Gossypium hirsutum. Next base: position 31,940,065 of record NC_053440.1, read on the forward strand.
TCCATCTAATAGCCTTCTTGAATTTTTTCAACACTATGATGAGTTTCTCTTTTTGCTCTACAGTCAATTTTGCTGAAACAATCATAGGCAAAGTAGAAGTGTTACCTAAACATATTTTAAATGTGAGGGAAGTACCTTCAGTTCTAGTTTAGGTGGCTCCTCAATTGAAAATTTTGGTTGGGCATAATCCCTATTCTCTAACTCCAAATATTCAAAGTGGGATTGCGGATTAAATCCCATTTGCTTAGCTTCTAGCAAAGGTAAGTATTCCTCTCCCTCTTCATCACTTGGAGGGTCTGACATCAAAATTTGCTCCAACTGCTTCTCAACATAGTTGAGTTCCTTTTCTATGATTAGTTCCTCTAAATCGGACACTATAGAACAATCATCAAGTGTGTCAAGAAATCGCATAGACTTAAAAACATTAAATGTTACATGGTCGTCCTGAACACGCATAGTAAGCTCACCCTTTTGCACATCGATAAGGGTCCTTCCAGTTGATAGGAAAGGTCTTTCTAGGATGATTGACACCTCTTTATCTGTTTTAAGGTCCAGAATAACAAAGTCAGCAGTAAAAATAAATTTGTCTACACATACCAATACATCATCGATTTTTCCTTCTAGATGTGATAAGGATCAATTTGCTAATTGAAATGTAACTGTAATAGGTCTAACTTCACCTATCGCCAATTTTCTAAATATGGACACGGGCATCAAGTTGATGCTCACACCCAAATCGCATAATGCCTTACCACAATACGTTGCTCCAATGTTACAAAGTATGGTAAAACATCCATGATCTTTCAACTTTGGGGGTAGTTTATCTTGAAGATATGCACTGCATTCCTTCGTTAAGGCTACCGTCTCAAATTCTCTAAGTCTCCATTTCTTGGACAGGATATCCTTTATGAATTTGATGTAATTTTGCATTTGTTCAAATGCTTCTACCAACGAAATGTTGATATCAAGTTACTTGAGTACGTCTAAAAACTTATTGAACTGGACTTCCTATTTCTGCTTTTGAAGTCTTTGAGGGTAGGGTGGTGGAGGATTCTTTACTGGAACTGGTTGATTCATCTTCTATGGTAATTCTGTATCTAATGAAGTTGTTAGTTTATTAGAATTGACTTGTTCAGAAGCTATCTTATTGGATTTCGCAGATTCTAGTTTCGGTGAAATTGGAATTTCAACACTCGGTTGAACTTCCACTGAGTCTCGAACACCAGCTGAATTTTCTTCAACTTCGATAGTGTTTGGCTCTAATGTCTTTCCACTCCTCAATGTCAATGGTTTACAATGCTCCTTCCTCGAATTTATTGGATTCTCCGTATCACTAGGCAAAACACCTTGTGGATGCTTTCTAAGTTCAATGGCAAGCTGACCCATTTGGTTTTTCAGGGTTTTCAATGTGGCTGCTTAGCTTTGGATTAAGGTATCATTTTTTACTAGGTATGCCTTCAACAGGTTTTCTAAGCCATTGGAAGTTTCAGCTTGAGGTTGCTTCTGAACTTGTTGGGTAAAAATAGGTGGCTGGGTTGGTCTAGGTTGGGCATAAGTGTTACTGGGTCTAGCTCGTTACTCTAAGAGAAATTAGGGTGGTTTCGCCAAGATAGGTTATAAAAATTGGATTGTAGTCCTTACCTTTCTTGATGCTAGTTCTGATTACCCATGTAAGACACGGATTCTGGGTTTGATGGACATTCTTCGAACAAATTTCCTTCCCCACAATAAACACAGGCTATATTTTCAAATTGATTGGGTGGCTGAGCTACAAAACTATTAAACCCATTAGTGGTAAAATTTTTAAGCATTAAGGAAATTGAAGATACTTGAGATGCAAGTGAAGTGAGGGTGTCCACTTCATGTACTCCAACGACTTGTCTTCCTGATGTTGTTCGATTGGTTGTCCATTGATAATTGATACTGGTAATCCTCTCAATGATTTCATAGGCCTCCTTATACGACTTAGAAAGGAGAGCACCATTAGCAGAAGCTTCCACTACCATCCTTGTGTGAGCATTGAGACCATTATAGAACGTCTCAAGTTGGATGCAATGAGGGATTCTATGATGAGGGCACTTCTGTAATAATTTTTTATACATTTCCCATGCCTCATACAAGAAATCATCATTCATTGGTTGGAAAGCATTGATCCTGTTCCTCAACATAGCATTCTTACTAGGTGGGAAATACTTCATGAGGAATCTTTCTGCTAACTCTTGCCATGTGGAAATGGAATTTGGTGGCAATGAGGTCAACCAAGCTTGGGCTTTGTCCCTTAGCGAATATGGGAACAATTTTAATCGTAGTGCATCTTCGGGTTCTCCAACTAACTTGAAAGAATTGCTCACCTCTATAAACAGTCTTAAGTGAATGTGAGGATCTTCGGTAGGCATTCCACTGAATTGGCCCACTGTCTGAAGCATCTAGAACATGACTGGCTTGTTGTGCCTCAATTTGGGTCTTCTACTACACGGATTAAGATCATGAAACATTTGCACGACATACTGTCTTAGAGCTCTATCCCTATCATCTCAATAAAGATGGGATTTTGAGCACGATTTGCTCCGTTTATTTGATTCGGGTTTTCATAGTTCATCTCTTTGGCCTTTCTCTAACTTGTTTGTCTTCTTCTTTGTCGAAAAGTTATTTCAATCTCAGGGTATATGGGGAGTAAATTGATAATTTGATCAATACTCATAAACACATGAAACAACACAGAAAAAATTAATTAAGTTAAAATTGAACAGAAAAATAAACCAAAATGCAAATTCACAAATAATGACTTTTAAAAACAATCCTTGGCAATGGCGCCAAAAACTTGGAACAATGGAAATGTACAAGTGTACACAATCACAACAAGTAATAAAGTGACAAGTAAATGTCGAGTTATCGTACCCATAGAGACTGTGAAAAGAATTATTTATGAATGCAATTAAAAACACTTTGGCGAAGAAAAATATTTTGATTTTGAGAAAGTGATTAAAAACTAAAATTTAACTATGTAAAATAAAATAAAAATAAAAGTTCCAATGCACGATTTCAAAAGATGATTTTAATCAAGAAGACATAATTGTGTTAGATTAATTACATTTCTTAACTTAGAATTACTAAATTGATGTTCATGTTGTTATGAATAAATTCACAGCAACTCAGTAACTTACTAACTACTGCTCATACATACTTATTAAATTAACTAATCTCTTGAACATTTTCCAATGCCAATTCAAACAATTAATCAATATTCATAAGCATGTAAAAGATTATGTGAAGTAACAATGTATTCCTACCTTAAAACAATTTAGTTACAATAATCTTGAAAGTCATGCAAGGCTAATGTACCGTCTAATATCGTCGCTAATTTAACCCTCGACTACCTTAGAAGATTAAACATGCACTGATTAAGTATTGTGTCAATTAATTACAATTTTAGCATGATTAAATAATTAATTCATTAGTTACCTTACAATTATAATGCAAGAATAACTTAATCATGATTTTACTTAATCAAACAACTTACCAAGGCCTATAACAACACAAACACAATTTTAATAACTTAAGTGGACGAAATGCAATCAACCTAACACAAATTAAATTAAAACCATATTAATTGAATTAAACATATCAACATAAAAAGTATTCATAGATGTGTTCATAACAACAACAATAAAAATTAAAGGATAGGGAACTAGAATCAAATCTGTTATTTCTCGAGGCTTGACTAGTTTGCTCCACTCCTCCTTCTCCACTTGTTCTTGTTGAACCGAGGATTCTATGAGCACTTGAATGCTACTTTCAATGATGGTTGAAAGGATCTTTTCCAAGAGGGTAAATCGGCAAGGGAATGGAAGGGAAAAAGAAGAATAAAGAAAGGGGTTTTGAAGAGAGAAAGTGAGAGGGAAGTGAAGAACAAAAGGATGAGAGGTGTGTTTGAAATGAGAAGCTAAGGGGGTATTTATAGGTTGAGAAGGCTCATAAAATTAGAAAAAATCAGCAGCCATAGACTCCCCCCGTGGCCAGCCACACATGTGGCAAGTTTGAAGCTTTCAAACTTGCTAAATTTAGCTAGGGGCAAATCTACAAAGGCTTGAATAGTAGAGGGGTTTGAATGCAATTTTAAGGAAGATTCAAGGGCTATTTTGCAAGCCAAATAATCAGCTAAATAAGCTGATTGGGTCAGCATGTTGGACAGGTTTGAGCAGCCCAGTTGCTCAATTGGATCAGTTTGCACAGTTGGGCCTTTTTTTATAATTAATTGATAAATTTTTTTTAACCCAAAATAAATTGGATTATAATTAAAATGAATTATATTATGAATTGATATTCATAATTTAGACCGTCTTATACTGAAAAATTAATTCTCCTCGATGCTTCGAAAATCGCTTATTGGTTTTGAACTTCTAATAGTGTCTGCCGAGCCAATTTTTGCCTTTTGTGTGAATCTGTCGAAAATAAATCAAATTTAATCAAAAGTTATTATAAAATTAATTAAAATTCAACATGTTAATAATTTAAGTATAATTTAATTATTTTATAATTATTGTATATTTTTTGACAAGAATTACTACGAAATTGCATGAATTTGAGTTAAAAATGCATGAAAAAGTGTGTATATTTTTGTCTTTCCAGTGAATAAAAGATCTATTATTGATAATGTGTTGGTGACGCAAGAAGTGGTTTGTTCAATGAGATGAGATAGAAGGAGACCTTAGTGGATGGCCATTAAAGTAGATCTTAAGAAAGCATACGATCAAACCAGATGGGACTTTCTTGAGGAAACTTTGAGGCACGTAGGTTTACCGATTCAATTAATTTTTTTGATTATGAACTATATTATAGGTTCATCCATGCAGATCTCATGGAATGGTGAGTATATGAGTTAATTTCGACCATTAAGAGGGGTTAGGCAAGGTGATCCCTTATCACCGTATCTTTTTGTTCTCGGTATGGAAAGGATTGGACACTATATTAAATAAGCTATTAAAAATGGAATGTGGAAGGCGATATGGTTATCGGACGATAGACCGAGTATTTCACACCTTTTTTTTGCAGATGACTTCGTTCTGTTTTGTAAGGTAGACATACATCAAGCCAACATGGTGAATGAAATTTTAAAGAAACTTAGAAGATGCGCGGGACATAAAGTAAAAAAATCCAAATCCCAAGTTTTCTTTTTTATAGTAGTGGAAAATGCATTGGCAACCCAAATAACTAACAAACTTAGGATAGAGCGAGTAGAGGATTTGGGGATATATCTTGGAGTACCTGTGTTTCATAAGCGTGTTACCAACTCAATGTACTCGTTCATAATTGAAAAAGTCCAGAAAGGTTGAGTGGTTGGAATGCAAAGTTGTTATCTCTGGCTAGCCAAGTGACTTTAACTAAATCAGTGCTTTTTACTATTCCAAGTTATTTTATGTAGTCAACTCTCATACCAAATGGGGTGTGTTTGGAAATTCAAAAGCTAATAAATAATTTTGTATAGGGGAGCTATGAGGAATGAACGGAAGATCTTCTTGGTGGGTTGGGGCAAATGTTGTATGGCAATGGATAGAGTGGGTCTTGAATTTAAGCATATACGTAGCCAAAACAAAGATTTCTTGATGAAATTGGGAGTTAATTTCATTAACAACATGGAGCCTTTATGGGTGAAAGTTTTACGATCAAAATATAAGGTAGCTGAATGTATACTAGAGAATATACCTTTTAGTAGCTGCAGTTATATTTGGAAGTCACTGAAGAGCATTTGAAAGGACATACAAGGGAATATGGCTTGGAATGTGGTAACTGGTCGAGAGGTGAAATTCTAGAAAAATGTCTAGTTTAGGGACTTGGGTCCATTAAGCGAGTATTGACTGTACCGCAACCAAAATTTCTATATGGTGCGGCCTACGCGATGGTGACACCAGAAGGCAATCAGAATTGGTCGTGTTTTATTGGTGAATTACCTCACCATATTTGTTATTGGAAAGCACCTAAATCAGGGAGTTACACAATAATAGGGGGTTGTAAAACTCTTAATCAAAGTTCTCGGATGGGGGTAGATGCAAAATGGAAAATGATTTGGAGAGTAAATGTGCCACAACGAATAAGGCAATTCTTATGGTTATGCATCCATGGTAGAGTTCTGACTAATGAAGAAAGATGTCGAAGGAGATTATCTAATGATAAATCCTGCTATATGTGTGGCTGTGGTAGAAAGTATCGAACATGCTCTAAGAACTTGTCCATTAGCGCAAGTAGCTTGGAAAAGGTTAGTTCAGGTAGTCTATCTAATGTTTTCTTTATTCTTGATTTTGAACATTGGTTACTGGTTAACATCAAGAATGGTGATAATTTGTTAGTTAAGGGGTAGGGTGGGAAATCATGTTCTCTAATGTAGTTTGGAGGTTATGGAAAGGTAGGAACTTGGCAATTTTTGTTGATCAACATCTGAGTACTGATGATATTTTCATGACTAGTTGGTCTTGGGCTATGATGTCAAAGAAGATGGGGGCGACTATGTAGGAAAAAATCTCCATGTGTTGGGAAAAACCTCCGATTGGGTTGGTTAAATTGAATGTGGATGGTGGAGTTTATGTTAATTCTGGTAATGCCACGACTGGGGGTTTTGGTGAGAGGTCCTAGGGGGATTGGGTATTTGGTTATGGTCGCAACTTAGAAGTGAGCTCAGTTTTGGATGTTGAACTTCAAGCGATCCTGAATAGAGTCAGAATAGCATAGGAAAAAAGGGTGCGTAGGCTGTTAGTCGAAAGTGATAGCAAGAGTGCAGTGGATTTAATACTTGGATTTGGGAAGATTAGGACTCATAAGGTGGGATTGGAGATTTGCAATTGGATGAAGAGGGATTGGCAGGTTCAAATTAGGCATGTGGCAAGGATGACAAACATGGCGGTAAATGCGATGTCTAAATGGGCTAGAGATTGCGCAATCGGGTTACACGTATTCACTCAAGCACTTCCAGTAATGCAAGATATTTTCATACGCGATCAGCGATAAGTAATGATTTTTTTTTGGTTGAGACTTTAAACTCAACTTCCTTTTTTGAAACTAAAAAAAAGATTAAAATATCACCAAAATGCCATTTTAAAAAAAATTCAAAAATAGGTCAAATTTTTGAATATTTACGGGAATAGGTCAATTTAGGGAAAATGCTTCCAATTGGAAGCGTTGTCTAGGTGTCACCAGTAAAAAGCTTCCAGCTAGACATATTTTCAACATATTGATAGAAAAATACTTCCATCTTGAAGCACTTTTTGCCACATCAACACTAAAAGTGGCAACACCAATATTTATTTTTTGGTGCCACCTATTAATGTAGAAATAAAACTTACAAAATAAGTCATTATATAGACCCAAAGTCTCATTTCCATTGTTTTATTAAGCAATGTGAGATATGAGATATGTGTATATATAGGCTCATGAATAGGTTTGTAGCTTGTTCCTATACAATGTGAGATTACTTACTCTTATACCAACAACTTTTCCCATGTTTGGTGTTGTGAATAAATAGAGAGAGAAGTGAAGATGTGTGTGTGAGAGAGAAATATTATTAAATAATAATTCAATTTAATTTAATTTTTTAATATTATTAAAAATGTCATGTATCAACTCTTAATTAGTTGAAAGAATTTTTCTAACAAATATAATAGTATAGGCCATAATAGTTATGATTTTATAATTTAGATCGTTTTTTTTACAAAAAATTAATTTAAATATCTAACCAAAAAATATATATAATTTGAAGGTTGTTTATTCTAACTTTCATTTTATACAAAAATAGTATAAAAGTATAATTCAAAAGGTAATGATAATAATAAAAGAAACCAAACAAGCATGGCTATTAGTGATAATTACATGATCATATGATACTTTTTTATTAGTGTTTACACAAATACTAAAATTTCAAAGTTTGTTATGAATTAAGTGAAATGAGTTCAACAAAAATAATTAAAAATAAATAAAATTTCAATATAAAAACAAAAATACAACACTCTACATTCGTATCTATTTATTTTCAATTTAATACGTATTCTAGAATACTCTCTATATTTCTATAGAGAAAAAAGATTTGCGTAACATTCAATCTTATGTTGTTATTTGTAAAATAAGATAAAAGAATTGTAAGTGTAAATAATATTTTTAAATATAAATTAATACATGATTATAAAACAAAAAATAACACAAATACGATATAAATGTATAAAATTTTCATGATAAAAAATAAAAGAAAATATAAAATATAGTGTAGCCTTTAATCTTATGTTAGTTAAAAAAGGAAGCAATCCCACATTGTTTAGTAACAAGCTGTAAATCTATTCATGAATCTATATATACACATATATCATATTTCATATTGTTTAAGAAAATAAGGGAAATGAGATTTTGAGTCTATATAAACGCTTGTTTTGCCAAATATATATATAGATGCTGCCACTTTTAGTGTTAATGTGGCAAAAAGCGCGTTTTACTAGTGACACATAGAAAGCGCTTCCAGTTGGAAGTGTTTTTCTGGGTTTCTTCTAAAAAATCTAAATCGGGCCATTCCTGTAAATATTAAAAAAAAACATCATTTATCATTATTTTAGTCATTATTAAAAAAGAAAAACTTTTCAATTGAACTCACAACACTATCAAGAAGTAATAGTGAGTTTGGATGGGTAGTACGTTTACCTGCGGTTAGTGTAAAAACAGCGGTGGCGGTAAGATTAGATACTGTAGCGTGAGACAAAAAGTAAGCTAAACGCACCGCACCGCACCCAATCGTCCATCCAAACCCACCCTAAAGCTCAAAGTATATGATGCATGTATTGTGCATCGTATAAGACCGATGAAGTATGAACATAGACACACAATATGGGTATGATACGATACAAACATGACAACATGATAATTTAAAAAAAATGAAAATACGAATATAACAAGATATGAAAATAAAAAATATTTTTAATATTTATATATATTTTTATGTTAAAATACTTACGTCAAAAGCAACAAAGCAAGTACAAAGCTCGAAAGCTTCTCAAATAAGTTAATATTTTTTGAAACTGATTAAGATTTCCATTCAAAGAATCAAGAATAAAAAGGTGCGATTATTGTTCCACAGTCCCCCGTCTTGGGCCCCACAACCCATTAAGCCTACAGTCACAGCAATAAAGTAAACAAAACCACACACCAAAAAACCGAGCAGCACCTCTTCTTCTTCCCCCAGCTCTGATGAGAATCCAACATTCATTTATAGGAAATCTTAAACTTCACATTTCTTTTTTACCTCATCTTCTTTCTGTCGCTGACTTTTTATCTGCTACTTTTGAAAGCCAAAATTTCAGCCACCATCTACTTTTCCTGCGTCTGTTACGTGTCTTTAAACACCCGTGTCGAGACCGTGTCCAACATTTTTTTATTTTTTAACGTATTCCGGCGTGTTCTATACGTATTCGGATGTGTCCGACGAGAGTCCGTATCGTACACACGTACGACACCGATACAAGGGGATTAGTCGTGTCTATGCTTCCTAGTGTAAGACATATTTGTTTTTAATTTGCCCATCCAAATAAATTTGAATATTGAAAAAATGTTGCAAAAGCTGATGGCAAATGAAGGAAAATTAGATATTTCAAATACCAAAGACATCATAATCAATACCATTGTTATATGAGTTGATGGAAAATAAGACGCAATTGGTCGTTTTCTTCATATACAAACAAAACAAACTATTTCGAGGCCTGCAAATGAGATCTGTTATATAAAAGGCAAAGGGAAGTATACAACATCAAGTCAAAAGGTGAAACATATCGTCAAAGAAGGTAAAACAATTTTTCAGCAGCAAGCAGCGCATTTAACCAACCCATTCTCATTGCAATCAGGGCATTTCAAGCACATCTCATCATCATCATCCGTTTCTGCAAAAACCTTGCGGCTGCCATTGCAGTTGGGGCAAACCAAGAACCGCATATTGGCACACTCACTACAAGGGATATTCGAAGGTATCCCTTCGAAGAGTTTCTTAACCTTTCCTTCCTCATGGAGTCCCATGACTTCATCAGCTCCTCCTATGTATCTTCCTTTTATGAACAGCTTTGGAGGGATTACTTTTTTACCAAATAACCTCCATAGTTCTTCCCTGAACTCCATGTCCATTGAGACATCTCTTTCATGGACCAATATCCTGAAACTGCTCAAAAGATATCTGATAGCGTTGCAATCTTCAAATGTTTTCCTTATCCCTCTCAAGCTTGTTGTGTATAAAACCACTGAATCTTCCCCACCAGGTGGACATTTCTCTTCGAAATCTTTCAAGGGTGAATGTATCTTCACAGTTTCAGGTTTGTCAAAGGCGTTTGAGGCGATTGGAAGCTGAGAATGACCCTCTTTAGTCGCAGTCTCTTTGAACTCAATCTTGGGTGCAGGCTTGTTATTGTCCTGGTGGCCAACATCAAATTGATCCAAATCAGTTCCTTTACCCTTTTGATTTTTAGAATGGATAACTGGGTCAGGGATATGAATGTTGATTTTGCAGCCTTGGTCTTTGTAAACTGGTTGACTATAGCGATTATGATTGGAGAAAGGGTGTTTGTGATATGGGTGGAAGGCAAAGCTTTTTCTCAAAGACTTGATAGTAGGTATGAATTTGAGTTTCTTCAGCAATCTTCCCTTGAAGCCTTTCATCTCTTATACTGAAGCCCTGACAATTCAATGGAAAAAACTTGAAACGAAATTGAGAATGGATGACTGAATTCAGGATTCTGTTTTGGTTTCCAAATGAAAGTCAGAACTCAAAACCTTTGTGCTGGGTTGCTTTTAAAACTCAAAAGAGTGGGGGTAACCCCTTCACCATTGGACGCCTATCAGAAACTTGGTTTGATTTTGAGGAATAGTGAATATAAAAACCCAACATTTTAAGAAATACACCCATATTCAACAATATCAAATCCCACAACTATACTCCAATTCCAGCAAATATGTAATTTATGGGAAAAGGATTTTATTAAAATAATGTCTCTATCCTAAACCTACTAAATAACATTTACCATTCTATTCTGTTAAAACAAGTGAAAATAAAGAAAGAAAAATACAAACTTTATTCGGTTAAAACAAGTAAAACCCCTTACTGGAAAATCAGATTCTTCAGATATTATCTATTTTTTTTTTAAGTAATTGAATGGAATGAAGATAATACCAGGCTTCGTGTCAAAAATAAATAAAATGAATGAAGTCCCAAACCTGAATTCGTTCCTCCCATTTTCATAGTGTTGAAAAGTTGATCAATTGAGTGCCCTAAAGATGATGGTATAATTAAAAATGAACAGCCAAATGTCAGCCAAGAAAATAGGCTATAAGAGAGACATTCATTATTTATAGCAAGCTTTGCAATGGCTTTTGTTTCATCTTAAATTTCTTTTTTTCTTGATCCCTTATTAGCACTATTAGTTTGTTATTTTATATTTAGTCCTTGCTATATACTTGGTATCTAAAAATAAAAATAGAAGCTTTAATCTGGTTAGAATTTTGCCATTGCCAACTAATAAAGGTATATGTGATAAAATGACATATTAATAGCATCTTCTCAATATTCATAAAGAACAATTATAAAAGAGAGTAGACCTGCCCAATAATTGAGTTAGGGTGGGTTTGGATGGGCGATGTGTTTATTTGTGGTTAGTGTAAAAACAGCGGTGGCGGTGAGATTAGATACTGTAGCGACACTGTAGCGACACTGTAGCGTGAGACAAAAAGTAAGCTAAACGCACCGCACCGCACCCAACCGCCCATCCAAACCCACCCTTATTTGTCAGATTCATGTATATTCAGTAATTTGGGTGGAATAGGCTAGAAAAAGAAATTTCAAAACCCTGTTGATCATGGAGCCTGGTAAGCTTGACTAGGTTCAGGCTATTTGGCTTTGTCCTGAATAACTTGGAGATTTTTATTGTAATATTGCTGTTTCGGATTATCTCTCATAATGGATTGAATGTTGAGGTTTACGTGGAAACTATTAATGTCGGGTTGCTTTTGATATTTTATATGTTATGTTATTTTATTAAAATGATTGAATTTGTAAGTATTGTTATTGTAGTATTATTAATATATCGTTATTTTATTACTATTATTAAAAATGCCTAAAATATGTTATTTTTATTGTGTTTGTAGTATTATTGAATTTGTTAATATTATTAGAAATTTGTCAAATTTATTAGTATTTATCTCCAGTATTACCATTTAACATTTCACGACCTGAATTGATATTTATTTTCCAACTCTATCTAATAGGTCAATTAGAATGATTGATATAGAGATTTGTTTAAATTGAATATTAACATCATTTTTGGAAATGAAATGAAAGATTTATAGGGAAAGTGGAAGCAAAAATATAAAGAGGATATCTTATCTAAAGTATAGATAATTGGGGTATACTAGAAGAGGTGTTTTGTTTGTTGTAGTCACGCTTAATGGTGATAATTATGTTGAGACGATGGTTTTTACAAACTAGTAAATTATATGCGAAGGTAGAAGGTGTTAACCATAAATATAGAGTGATGTGATTTCTCGAACTTGGATAGTTTGGAAAATAGCTCGAATAGGATAGATCGTCTTGAAATGGTTCAACGGATGAAAACCTTGACCCATAGTAGTTGTAACTAAACAACCTAAGCTATATTAAAGCAAAGACTCGCTTAACTCTCGAACCTACTAGAACCTTGGTATAAGTGAAGTCGCCACACCCTGGGATGGTGAATGAAGTAATAAGATAATGAACGCCACAAACTTAGAAAGTTTGTTAAGTTCGGTCGGTTAAGAACTAGAGAGAAAATTCTCACAAATGTATTGTTCAATTCATAAATGTTGAAACCTTACAAATGTTAAATCACTAGCTTTATATAGACCTATAAGTGGCTTTTCAAATTCGGCATCTAAGATATTCACAGAAGCTATTTTCACATTCACACACAAGCATTTAAATTTGGTTCATAACTTATGTGGATAGCCGAAAAGTCATGTCCCTTCACTTGATGAAAGCTTAATGTTCCTTAAATCTGCAGTTTTATTATCCCTTCATTTTTCCATTGACCGAATGCTATAATGCTTGGGCATGCATCGTTGTTAATGGTGTCATAATAAACTTTGAGGGCATAAAATCGATCAGGTTTGAAGAGTCATTCTTGGTCCAATGAACAGTCACCTATAACATAAATAAATAGACATTAAACATTTGTAACTTTTCACATTCTTATTTAGCTATGACACTTAACTAAGAACAAACACATTTATGATATAAATCAGCATACTATAAACACATGCACACACATACACGCATATAATAATGAACATGTGACACAAACTAGACACTTGACTCAATCATGCTAAAATAATTCATGAATATTTATATCATATGATAAAAGTAATAACATAAGATGACAAACACTCTATGTGCATGTAGATATGAATATATAACACAAACTCATGCTAAAACATATGTAACACATAATTATGATGCAAAACATAATCGATGGAATAAATTAAAATGCAAACTTATTAAACTAAAATAAAACTTAATTGAAAGTCCTTTAAGTTGTCCCTTGATTAATCAAACCCATTAGGGGTTTCATCCTTTGCTTGAATAACTTGGACCACACTTGAATTTGAAATTGTCCCACGATCAAATTGGGCTTGATCCCAAAGTCTCTTCATCAGCCCATTAAGAGCCTTCTTAAAAAATTTAGCTCGAGCCTTCGTAATTGGCCCAACTGGTAAATACAAGGGATCGGTTAAGGCCTTAGATGCTTCTTGCAAGTTTAGGTTTTGAGGATCGGCCCACTTCAATCTTGCTTTATCTTATTAGAATTGGATTTTGGCTTGGAGCTTGGGCTCACTCCCTCTTCAAAAAGATTTGCCCTCAAATCTAAATCTACGTCAAAAAGAGATAGATCAGATACATTAAAGGTTGCACTCACATTATATTCCCTGGAAAGGTCTATTTTGTAAGCATTATCATTGATCCTCTCAAGCACTTTGATTGGTTCATCGCGTCACATCCCAAAAATCGTGTTAGTAAAAATTGGGTTAATGAATCGAGAGTGGTCATGCCCTATTTTTTAGTGTTATCTTCGCACATTTGTTAATAAATAGATATCAATTATAGTGATTGAGTAGTGGTGGAATTGTCCTTGATGATCTATGTTCAAATCCCTTCCCTTTCGTTAATTTTTATTTTGTGCAAATTTATTTAAAACCCTTAGCATAAATCATCCTATGTTTTATTTATTTTCTTGCTAATTTAATCACAAGGAAGTGAGTGGTAGAGTGGTTAAGTGTTTAATTTATATCCTATGGGTCTTAGGTTCAAGTCTCCTCATTAACAAACATTTTAATTAATTTTTTTATTTTTTCCATGTGCAAAACTCCCCCTTGCGTCCAAGTTTCTTGCCATAGTAGGGGAAAGTTCTTTCATTTTCTTTTGGTCAACATACCTTAATTATGGAGATCCTGATCCCCTTTTCACTCCATTGTCCCCTTACTTGCCAATTCCACCATTTTTGCCATATGAATGGTTTATTGAACTTAGACAATGTTGACCACACTATTTTCATCCATCCTATCTCTCTCCCCCTCTCATTGTATTACTACCCTTTACTCCTCTCCATTTCCTCTCTTTTTCTCTTTTGTTTAGCTCTCAACCTCTATTTTTCCATTCTTTTTCTTTTTAATCCACCATTTCTTGGCTTTAAACCACCATCACCTTACTGCCAAACCTCCTTTGCACCACCACTTTTCTCATTTTTTTCTCAGCAAGTGCCACCCCTAACACTACCCTCGACCACTGTGGCAATCACCTCGCAACTTCTTGTTTTCTTTTTTATTTTATTTTCTCTTCTCATTTCTCCTCATTTAAGGCAGTAACCAAACTCATATTATTTTTTTGTTCCTCCTCCGCTGTAGCATCGCCGCCGCCGCGTCTCCACCAGCTTTGGTGATCCTTTCTCTTTTTTTTTCACATTTTCTAACCTCTGTAATCCTTATAGTAAACAAAAATTCTAAGACTCTATTTTAATAAGTTTAAATGTTATGTTTTAAAATATTAAACTGAGTGACTCACTTTTTCAAGTGATCATTTTCTCTAGATTCTCACCCTTCTCAAGAGCACAATGATCCTTCGACCCTCTCTTTTTAATTGAAATAAAGTAAGTATGGTAGTGGAATGAAATCTATTATTCCTTCCCTACTTTTTCCTATAGGTTGTATGTGTTTAAAGGGTTTTAATGTTTTTTTTAAGAATTAACACATCATGTTCTACTTTTGATGAAGGGTCGATCGATACCATTCCAAAAACCCTTAATGTTGGGAACGAGTTCAATCTTCGATTGATTATTATTAGAGTAACCTATCAATTAGATCCGAGTGTGGGTGTCTCTTTAGATTGATGATTTGCGTCATCTACTATCAGGTGTGGGTTTTAATACTAAATAAAATTAAGCCTTGTTTTATATTGATAAAAATGTTGTTATTTAAATAATGTTGATTGATGGGGATACTATATGTATCCATAAAGAGAGATAAATCATCGTTATGAATTTTATCAAGTAAGTGTTTCTCCAAATCGTATACGTTGTGGAAAGCATGTTATGTGATATTGATGTTTACTGTTAATGTGAAAAATACGTACATCTCATTCTCATGTTATGTGATTATATGACATATGTGATATTCATATGAAAATAAAATGTGAAATTTTGGTACCATGAGGACATATGTGATTTGCATGTTAAACATGCCTATATCATTTCGAGTGGTTTTGGCCATATTACATGCATGAGATGGGATATGTGAAATGTGGAAGTATATGGTAGTTTATCTGTTTTAATATGACATTGTTCACGATTTGATTATCTTGTTGTTTATCTATGACTCTGATGGCTTGTCCATAATTTTGATTATGTGGCAATTTATCTACGTTATCGTGAGACTGATCACAATTTGGTGTGTTGGATGGATGAGTTCTGGGAAAACTCGATTTTGGTGTGTAGCGGAGATGAGTAGGACCGTTTTCATAAAATCTGCACCATTTTATGACATTTGCATTTCCATGTTCATGCATAGTATAAGTGTGAAATATTAAGTTATATGAAACTAATATGATTATTAAGATTGTATAATGTATATGTTTATATGTATGTGATTGTGTTTATGTTAATCTCACATGGAGCTTTATAGCTCACCCCTCTTTAGTTTTCTAATTTTACAGATAACCCCACAGTTAGGATTCGACAACGACGACATTTGGAGGAGTTTCTTGAAAGTCTTTGTAAATTAAAGTAATTAAAATTTTCTTTTGATATTTTGGGTTTGTAATAAGTTTGAGTATGGATTGTGGCATGAGACTTTATTTTAGGGATTTTTCATTCTGATTTGCATAAATTGTTTGTATAACATTAAGTTTTATAAACTGTATAAATTAGTATTTGATAAGATTTTGCTTGAAACTTGATTTTTAAATAAAATCTATCAATAACACATTTTTTCGCTGCATTTCTAAAAAATAAGTATTTAATAAAATTAGTCTTAGTTTTTAGAATTATTAATGTTTACAAGTCAATTTTCTAAAGACATTTGTTTTATGAAGTTACTGTGTTTTTATTTTCGAAATAATGATGAATAACCAAGTTCTCTAAATTTTGAATAAAATGGCAAATGATTTAGAAGTATAATTGAAAATCTGAAATAGTTTTGAACAAATGATTGGATGTTTACAATGGAAATATTATTTATTTCGATTCCTGAAATTTGCACGATTTTTATGAAATTAAAATAAACATTTTATTTCATTTGTTTTGATTTGATAAGCCAATAGTTTTAAAATATATATATTTTAAAATTTGAAAGTGTATTTCGGCCATTTTCATGGACAAATGATTTTGAAATGAGATTGAAAATAAAGTTGAACATTCGATTTTACTAGTTTTGAACAAACTGCGTAAATGGTTTAAGAAGTACGTTGGAAATTGCAAAATTTTTTCTAGGTCATTCCGGTGGACAATGTAGCTTTTCAAATTCGGCTATAACAATTGGGCCGAGTTTAGGGTGTTATGCATCGCCTCGAGGAAGTAGCTTGGACTTACAATGAGTCAGATACCTTTCTTTCCTCATGTGCACCCAAACCCAATCTCTAGGTTCGAACACAACTTTCTTTTGGTTCTTACTTGCTTGGGATACGTATTGCTTCATTCTTTTATTGATTTGATCTTGTATATTTTGATTGAGTTTCTTTACAAACTCAGCTTTTATCTTACCATTCAAATTAGTGTGTTCACTTGAAGGTAACGAAATAAAATCTAATAAGGTTAAAGGATTAAACCCATACACAACTCCAAATAGTGAACACTTTGTACTAGAATGAATGGCACGATTATACGCAAACTCAACGTGAGGCAAACAATCCTCCCAAGTTTTCAAATTCTTACAAATAATGGCTCGTAACAATGTGGAAAGCATCCTATTAACCACCTTCATTTGCCCATCCATTTGTGCATGACATGTTGAAAATAGGAGCTTAGTTCCTAACTTTCCCTGCAATGTCTTCCAAAAGTAACTCAGAAACTTAGCATCACGATCCAATACTATGCTTCGCGGCATTCCATGCAAACGCATGATTCCCCTGAAAAATAAATTAGCAATATGTGAGGTGTAATTAGTCTTATTACAGGAAATAAAATGTGTGATCTTAGAAAACCTATTTACTACCACAAAAATTGAATCTTGACCCCGTCTAGATCTAGGCAACCCTAGGACAAAGTCCAGAGAGAAGTCAACCTAAGGTTCGCTAGGGATAGGTTGTGGGGTATACAGTCTATGGGGTTTAATTTTAGATTTGGACTGTTTGCATGCTGTACATTTTTCACAAATTCGTTCTACATCTCTTATCATGTGAGGTTAAAAGAAATATTCTTGCAACATACCCAAAGTTTTAGTTACCCCAAAATGGTCCATTAATCCTCCCCCATGGGCTTCTCTAACTGACAACTCATGCAATAAACTTTTTGGAAAGAAAATCTTATTTTCCTTAAACAAAAATCCATCATGTTGAAAGAAGTTACCAAAGGATTTCTTTCTGACATGCTTCAAACACATTACCAATGTCCACATCATGAGGGTACAATTCTTTTCTATACTCAAAGCCAAGCAATTTAGAATCTAAACTGGACAGTAAGGCTTACCTTTGTGATAACGCATTAGCAACAATATTATCCTTAACTTGATTGTAGCCATTAACATAGGGAAAGGTTTCGATGAACTCTACCCACTTAACATGTCTTTTGTTGAGTTTTTGTCGGCCCTTGAGATGTTTCAATGATTCATGATCTGTATGGATCACGAACTCCTCAGGCCACAAGTAGTGTTGCCTAGTCTGCAATGCTCGAACATGTGCATAAAGGTCCTTATCATAAGTGGGATAATTTAGAGTGGCCTCGTTCAGCTTCACACTAAAGTACACCACAATACGACATTCTTGCATTAAAACAACTCCAATACCTATACCTGAGGCATCAGTTTCAATCTCAAAATTTTTTGTGAAATTAGGTAAAACAAGAACAAGTGAGTTATTGAGTCTTTCTTTAATTAATTGGAAATCTTTTTCTTGTTCTTCACCACATTTAAAACCTACATTTTTTAATAACTTCAGTTAATGGAGTAGCTATCGTACTAAAGTCATTCACAAACCAAGGGTAAAATTTAGCCAATCCATTCTCACATTACTTATGCTCTTAGGTTGAGGCTATTCTTGTATCGCCTTGACTTTCTCCCTATCAACTTCAACTCTATTGGAGCTTATTACGAAACCTAAGAAGATAACCTTATCCGTGCAAAATGAACACTTATTAAGGTTAGCATATAATTTTTCCTTTCGCAGTACCTCTAAAACACATTTCAAATGATTAGTATGATCTTCAGGCTTTTACTATACACAAGAATATCATCGAAATAAACAACACAAAACTTACCAATGAACGCGCCCAGAATGTGGTTCATGAGTCGCATAAATGTACTTGGAGTGTTAGTTAACCCAAAGGGCATAACTAGCCATTCATACAATCCATACTTCATTTTGAATGTTGTTTTCCATTCGTCCCCCTCCCGCATTCGGATATGTTGATAACCACTCTTAAGATCGATCTTGGTGAACACACTCGATCCGTGCAACTCATCGAGTAAATGGTCTAAGCAAGGAATCACATGCTAAATTTGGTTTGCGGCATGACAATCCATACACATCCGCCATGTCCCATCCTTTTTTGGAACAAGCAAATCAGAACAACACATAGGCTCAAAATTTTGTGCACGTAACCTTTTCTCATGAGCTTGTCTATTTGTTTTTGCGGCTCCTTTGTTTCTTCCGGATTGCACTTATAAGAGGGACGATTGGGAATAGCAGCTCCCAATAAAAAGTCTATTTGGTGCTCTGTTCCTCTCAATGATGGCACCTATTAGTTCAATTTGTTACGATTTAGTCCTTTGTCCAAAGATTTTAGTTTATCCATATCTCCATCAACTAACCTCCTTAAGGATTTAACTACACATGCTCAAAGTTAAGAAAATAAACATAACAATAGGAAACAAAGAAGCCATGAAAGTAAAGCTTAAGAAAAGTGTGAAAGTTGAGATTTTTATGCAAGAAAACTTAAATAACATGAAACCAAAAGCATTTAACAAATAAATCTAAAGAAAAAAATAAAAGGAACAAACTTTAACATATTTGACATAAAATAAACTAAAATAAACATAAAAATAGGAAACAAAGAAGCTATGAAAGTAAAGCTTAAGAAAAATATTAAAGTTGAGATTTTTATGTAAGAAAACTTAAATAACATGAAACCAAAACTTAAATAACATGAAACCAAAAGCATTTAACAAAGAAATCTAAAGTAGGAAACATGAAAGGAATAAGCTTTAACATATTTGAAGTAAAATAAACTAAAATACATTAAACTAAATCTTAAAGAGTCTTGAAAACAAGGTACAAGGACTGGAAATGTAAATAAACCATAGCTACACTGTTAACTAACTTAACTAACATAAAGTGTAACGGCCCGAATTTGGGGCTAGTCGGAATAGTGGTTTTGGGACCACAAATTCAACGAGAAAAAAGTTTATTTTCATTATATTTTTATCATCTATGATTTCACAAAATGATTTCGTGAAAATTTCATTCGAAAATTTTGACGTTTGGGCACTCAATTTATTCAAAAGAACTAAATTGTAAAAAGTGCAAAAGTTGAGTTCTATATGTTAGAGGTGTCCAATTGTTATGAAATTTTAAATTTGAGGTCTTTATATGGTGATTAAACCATTGGTTAAGTTGGTGGACAAAAATGGGTTGGTTAGGCATGTTTCCAAAGTTTTTCATTAAGGGCATTTTGGTCATTTAGTTATTAAAATGAATTTAAAAAAATTAAAAGCCAATTTTTGTCCATCTTCAACCCCTAGGCCGAAAATTGCATGGAGAAACCATGGCTAGGGTTTTTCAAGCTTCAAAGCTCGATTGTAAGTCCGTTCTATCCCCGTTTTAATGATTTTTACGTTTTTGAAATCCTCGTAACAAGATTTACCTATTTTTACCATTGTTTTGAACTAGGGTTTGTGTTTAAAAATTTACCCATGAATGATATGCATGTGTTTTGATGTTTTATAGAAGAATATGAATGTTTGGAGTGTGATAAACGATTTGTCCTAAGTAATTTTGGATGAAAATGCCTAAAAGGATTAATTTGTAAAAGTTATAAAATATGTCACAAGTGTGTGAATAAGTGAGTATTGTGGACTGCTATAGTTATGAAAATGGTTCAGCTAGGCCTAAAATGCAAGGAAATTGAATAAAAATTATTTTACGAGCCTACGGGAAAATCATAATTTTGTGAAACTTTAGGGGTAAAACGTAATTTTACCAAAGTATGATTTTTGGACTGGAATGAGTAGTGTGAATGTTATATAAGTTAAATGTATTGTTATAAATCAAGAAAGACGAGAAATTGAAATTGATCGATAAAAAGAAAAGTGAGAAAAAGTGAAAAATTCTTGAATGAACCTTTGGAACAAAAAAAAGATATGAATGAAGTGACAGAAATGATCACATGTGTGGCATGGATTGTATGTAGGCCACTATGTAAAAGTGAAAGTGACGGTCACGTGTGTAGTACTATGTGCAGGCTACTACGTGTACTGGAATGATAGGTCGCATGTGTAGTACTATGTGCAGGCTACTATGCGTACTGGATAGTTTTGATCACGTGTGTAGTACTATGTGCAGGCTACTACGTGTATCGGATGGTAATGGTCACATGTGTAGTACTGTTTGTAGGTTACTATATGAACCGAACATCATTGATTAGTAAGGTGGTTGCTATGTGCTGATTCCACCGGACATCATTGATTAATAAGATGGTTGCTATATGCTGAATCCACCGAGTATTTGTTATTATTCTAAAGTGTTCATCGGGAAATTGACTAAGTGTAATTGAATAATGAATATAGGTGTGGAATTGAATTGAATATCGACTTAGAAATGGAAAAGTGAATTTTTGACTTTAATTGTGATTGAAAGTGAAAAAGTGAAATTATGAAAGAGTACATTTAGCAATAAAACAGTTTAGACAGCAACAGTTGTGTGACTTTGAAAAATCACCAAAAATGGTGGAGATTGAATTAAAGGCTGAATAATATAGGAAATTGAAGCTGGATGAGTTTATTTTCACATAAAAGAAACAGAGCAAGCAAAAGAGTTATATATTTTTGAGATATTTGAAGTTTAGTTAGACAGAGTCAGAATGAGTTCGGAATCCCCTATTCTGACTTTGGAAAATTGTCAAAAATTATACAAAAATAATTATGGGATAAAGTTTATATGTTTAGAATCCTCAGTTAATCTATTTTCAAGAGAAACAAATAGAAACAATATCAAGCAGTGAAACAGGGGAAACTTTAAAGAATAAACTGTACTATTTGGATAAACCAAAAATTCTGAAAATTTTATGGTAAGAAGATATGTGAATCTAGTTTCGGGGAAATTAACGGTTCTTAATTTGGAGCTCTGTAGCTTCGGGTAAAAATAATTTAGTGACTCTAACTCGGAGAGACAGTTTTAAGTATACATGTAAGTGAATAGTGAAACTATAGAAAATGTTATTTCTAAAAGTTTTATGTACATTAAGGATGTGGAATGGAGAGGAGGAGGAGGAAATTTGGAAGAACATATGAATGATTTGTGTATAATTGGTCATATGCTCGATTATAATCGATAAACGATTGAAAAGAAATTATGTTTATAATTGTGCATTATTAGTTATGGTTAAAGTTCATGTGAGAAAATAAAGTTTGATAGTATGCGTATGTGGTATACTTGGTATATGATTTGGTATGTAGCAATGTCAGAAATGGTTTATGAATTAACTCATGTTGATAAGTTTGATACATAAATAAATGTGGTGTTATCCATGCTTATAATGCTTATACTATATGTTTATTTGGCTAGCATGTTTGGTGTGTATGCTTAGGGTTTGGCCAAGTTGTGGCTGGATTACGCCATATTAAATTTATAAAATTATGCATCGAGATGGTAAATGCCTAGATGGAAATATGCTTGTGATCATAAAAAGGTGGTAAGGTTTAAAGTTTGTAATCTTTATTAAAATGGTTTATCATGTGGTTAGTCTTGAAAAAGAACTAGCTTGCGACTATGGTTGAGTGTAATGCTTATATCTTGTGTGATATGCATAGGAAATGGGAGTGGAAAGGAAATGAAATAGTAAGTTCATGCTTGAAGTGTAAAATGACGCAAAAAGGGACGTTAAGTTAAACGATAAATATGTATTAGTATTGAACTTAATGAAATTGAACTGTACATGAGTTAAATGAAAATTGCAAATGATATGATTTGAATTAAATGAATTATTATGGTATTGAAATGTATATTGGATTGAGAAATTGAATTGAATCGTGAACATGAGAATCGTGAATTAAATGAAATGGAAATGAAGTATTTAATTGCATGAGTATGTATTGGGTCTCAGAAGCCTTATTTGTTACAAATATAGTATTTTGAAGTTATAATGTGAAGATTTATAAAAGCATGTTAAAAATTTGAAGAGTTTAAATTTGAATGAAATTTTATAACTCGGTTTAACATGTTTATAAGTGTATGTGCATTGGCCTCGTACCCTATTCCGGTGTCGAATACGGGTAAGGGGTGTTACATAAAGAACATCAAGAATAAGAAGTAGATGCAGAAAAATAAACTCTAATCTAAGGTAGAAGAAGAGAAAAATAAAAACCCTAGAAAAGTGTAGAGAAAACTAAATAAAACCTAAAGGAAACTAAAACTAAAACTAAAACTAAGCTAAAATATGACTCTCTCCTCCTCAGCAATTTTTGGTTGTTTTGAAAGGTGTTTTGATGACTTTTCGATGCCAAAATTCCCCTACACATGTTTTGTGTGATTGGTGGGTCGAGTAGACAAAGGTTGCCCTTTTTGTCCAAGTTTGTCCCTTTGACAAAGGTGATATCACGATACCAAGAAGAGGATATTGCGATATCTCAGGAAATATTAAACTTGGGCAGTTTTCTTCGAGAGGTGGATATCGCGATACCCAAGAAGGATGTCACGTTACCACTGAAAGGTCTCATTGGTCTTTTATATTGTTGGAGGTATCGCAATTCTAGGGGTTGGATATCGTGATACCCTTATTTTTGATGTCGTTCATGCTCGTTTTTGACCTCGGACATGTCTCTACATCATTCAAATACACGTTAGACCTCCAATGGCACTATTGGCCAATTTGGGTAAAAAAAGAGATAAAAACGAGAGATTTTCACTTATTACCCGAAAATATAAAAATATGAAAAAAAATAAAAAAAAAATCTAAAAAATCTATTTTGCTCGAGAAAGAACTCCTTAAGTGTGTCAGAAAAGCCTAATTTGCCACATCGATTTGTAGTAGATCCTATTCCCCTACACTCAAGTCTTTGCTTGTCCTCAAGAAAACACACAAAACATGAAAAAAGACAACCCTTGGACTAAATCAAACAATTAAGTTATATAGCTATACAACATCAAATTTGTACCAGAATTACTTCACATGCAATTTAAGAATGATATCTAGCTAATTTACCTACTCCTAAAGCAAATATTATTAGTTCAAAAAGTTAAAGTGTCAATAGAGATAGAGGCAATGTAAATGAACACATGTACAAATGTGGTCCGTCAAAATAAATTATACGGATCACTAAAAAGAATTGTTCATGTTCATTCTAACAAACGCAAGTTATATACAAATTGATGCGTCGGTGACTTATTCGAGTCCCAAAGGTCTTTTAAGCTTGTAACATTCTGAGGTTTAGGTTGGTACGAATTCAAAGAAAGTTCATATCAAAACCGTTCAAGCATTATGAATAGTATAGCACACGACATTGTTCCCAATCCCCCCCTAAAAATGTGATCGTTACATCTCACTGCCTTATTTCTCCTTCCCTCACCTTCCTTATCTCTCTAATAATGTAGAAGAAGATACTTGATATTTGCTTTGTACACTGTGATTTCAAAACTATTTGAAACATTACATTTATCTAGAATACATTTTATACATTTTCATTTCGGTTATTACCTCTAGTCTATTATACCTATTAACCAAATGATCTAATTAATCTACAGTTATGAGAAATACATTATCTAGAATCATTCAAAATTTACATGTTTAGCAATCCTATATACTCATTTGATATGTAAAACTACTAAGTTACTACTCAATCAGAGTCTAAGCACCATGCAATAACAAAAATTAAAAACAAAGAAGAAAAATATATTTGCATTTTTGGAAAATTTAAAAATAAAAACGGAAAATATTTTTGGGATTTTTGAATTTTTTTTGAAAAATGTATAAAAACTAAAATAAACACACAAATAAACATAAAAACAAAAATAAACACACATAAAAATTATATGCACCCCTTACACTCAAACTACACATTTTCCCCAATGTGTACAAAATAAAGGTTAGGAGGTTACCGAACTTCCCTAGAGTGGAGCATCAGATTAGCTTGGGTGTCTGTCTCCTCGTTGAAGCTCTATTTGTTGTGTAGTCTTTCAGGGTAACTTGCACATAAGAAAATTAAATAAAGAAAAACAAAAAAAATAAAAATAAAAAAGTCCACAAACAAAAACCAAATGTATTTAAAAGTTTACATGCCGCATTAAAAGTAAATAAAATGCAAAGACATGTAACTAATCCAAATCCAAAGTAGCATCATTAATCAATGATTGTTTTCCTTTGCTCTTCATTGCTGCTCCTCTTAAGGCACATTTCGGCCATTCTTTAGAATCTTTCAAGAGTAACCCCTTTCTTGAAGGTCGCATTAGGGGCTACATAATTTCCATTTCGTCTTTATCCGATACAGTGTCTACTTTTTCATTTCTTCGTTCGCGTCCTTCTTTTGATTTGCATGAGACTCTTATCCACATCTTTCTTTAACATTGTAATGATTTGGCTTTTCCGGCCAAACTGGTGCATCTAATCCATAATTACTTATGTAACATGCGACATATGGTTTCATTGCCTCTATCATCTTGGAATCGTATTGTCACCATCCTATCAATTTATCTACCTTTGTTACGAATTTTTGTAGAATTTTTTCTATTTTCGATTCTCTAAGTGATGAATTTGATGAGCTATCCTGATTTCTGCACTTTCTATTTCTTTCATCATGTAACTATTGTTGAAGTCCCTATATTTTTTCATACAAGGGATCACTTCTCAGACTTTTCATTGAACAATTTATTTGTTCATTTTGTGCGATTGGGACTCCAGCCAGTCAGAATAAATCAGTGATTAGATGTGGAAAGAATATCCTAGCTTCATTTTTTACTACACAACGCATTATGTACATATAAATCCATGTCCCTACGATACTTGTTTTTCTTGCAGAATAACATGTAACAAAATGGCATGGAAGGGATCAATAGTTTTTCCCTTAAGGGACGGGAAAATTCTCATTCAAATGAATTGTATCCACAATTTCGCTAACTGGTTTAGTGAAATCATATCAAATGGGAGCGGTAGATTTGAATATTCACTTCGCATCCATTCACCCTTTCCTTCCGTTAAATATGAAATTATACCCTCCAAATCAACATCATTTTCATAATATGAGACATTATAGAATTCTAAAATTATAGAGGGTGAAATTCCTACCATGCGACCCCTTACGATAATCATGTGTGGCCTAGAGAACTTCAAGTTGGCATAGAATTCCAACACCACTGACAAGTCTACAAAACCTTGAGGCCAGTGTCTCTCCACCCATGTAATTGCATGAGCCCCAAAATTCTTCCTCGAAATAATTCTCAGAGTCAAAGCCACATTTTTGGATGAAAGGTTGTCCATGAAGCTCTCGAAAGAACTTTTTTGCCTCTAGCGATATAAATTTCCAATTGCTCCATTCCGTAGATTTCGTGGACATGTCACGGGATCCCATTGAACTTAATCTTCGCAAGGGCATGGTGCGAAAGGGTAGTAGCAAACCGTAAGATTTAAGAAACTTTTGCATAAGAAGAGAAAAAGAATAAGACTAGCAAAAACAGTTTACTAGTAATGTGCAGGGTTTGGAAAAATTGAAAGGAATAAGGATGGAAATGGTGTTTTGGGTGCTTAGGGTTTGAAGCTTAAGAAGTTTGGTAGAGATAGAGTGTTTGGGCTATTTTGAGGTTTAAAAGACCTCAAAAATGCAGGGTCACAATGCCCTAAAAGGGTATATCTTGATCCAAACTTGGTATCGTGATATCCATTAATGGATGTCGCGATATCCCAAATGTATAGAACCTTTAATTTTTGAAATTTCTCGAGATATCGCGATACCAGAAGTTTGATATCGCAATTTCACTGTGTAAGATCATAATTCTCCAAAATGAAACTGTGTAGGAAATCACGATATCCATTTCTAGATATTAGGATTCCACTGAACTTAGCCCCTAAAACAATCACATAATGGTTAAAATTCCTTCCCTACAACATAAATCATGATGAGTAAGTATAAAATTTAAACAAGCTAGCTCCAACTCTACTCTAAGTGTCAAGAGTTATGGAGATGGTATCCTGCAGTGTAGTGGTAGATGCATTATTTGAACGATGTTCTGAATATGTACAATCATCATCATTACGAATAGCTTATTGAGGGCAAAACAAAATTCAAAAAGGTAACAACAAGTTTTTATCATTATGGTGTATGGAAGTTCAAATCTCTTTTCGAAGGTCACACACTTCCTCGAGTTCTTCTCCTCTATTTGACTCTAGATCAAAACTTGCATAATTATTGATGTCACACTTCAAATATTGGACCTCTTTGAGTGTGTCTGGTGTCCCCCCAAAATATAGCTTCACTTGCTACCTATTGGCTAAGAATATTTGACCCTCCTCAATTTCAAGCTCCACCACTCCATTAGTTAGTACTTTATTAATGATATATGGAGTGGTCCACCTTGACTTTAATTTACCTGAAAACAATTTCCAACGAGAATTCAAAAGAGGAACCTACTATCCCGATACAAAATGTTTCGTCCTTATCATTACATCGTGATGTAATCTCCTTACACAACTTAGACCTTTCATAAGCGAAGAACTGAAATTCTTAAAGTTCATGCATTTGTAATAGATGGGCTTCCCTAGCAAGGTTCATGTCCAAATTCAATTCCTTGATCATTTAGTATGCTCTCTTTTCTAGCTCTATAGGTAGATGGCAATTTTTTTCATAAACCAACTTATACGAGGACATCCCTAAAGAGATTATATAAGCTGTCCGATATGCCCATAAGGAATCATCAAGGTGTAGGGACCAATCTTTACAATTAGAATTTATTGTCTTTCCCAATATTTGTTTGATTTCTCGATTCGAGAACTTCGCTTGACCACTAGAATGCGGGTGATAGGTTGTAGCTATGCAATGCTTCACGTTGTATTTGGAGAGTGCATTCTAAAAATTGTTTATTGCAAAAGTGTGTCCCTTCATAACTTACCAGAGCTGTAGGTGTTCCGAATCTCAAAAAGATGTTCCTATGGAGAAACTTCACCACTGCTTTGATATCATTAGAAGACAAGGCTACCACTTCGACCCATTTGGAAACATAATCTACTAACACTAGAATGTATTGATTCCTGAAAGAGTTAGGGAAAAGTCCCATGAAATCAATTCCCCATATGTTAAAGATTTCCACTTCAAGGATTCCTTTTTGAGGCATTTCATCACGTTTGGAAATGTTTCCAGTTCTTTAGCATTGATACCATTTTTTGAAAAATTTGTATGCATCGCGGATCATTATTGGCCAATAAAAACCAGATTGTGGTATTTTCTGTGTTGTCCTATTTCCACCAAAGTGGCCCCCGCATGAAGAAGTATGATACCCTATGAGGATATCTTCCATATATTCCTCGGCTACGCACCTGCGTATTAATTTATATGTACATTGTCGAAAGGCATAAGGTTCCTCCCAAATATAATCTCGTGCATCATGGGATATTTTTCTCTTCTGTTGACTGGAAGCTTCCGTTGGGAAAATTCCTTGCACAAGGTAGTTTATTATATCAGTGTACCACGGTTCTAAGGGCATTTTTCTCCTCACAAAGCAACAATCCACACCAAATAGTTGTTCATGAACGAAGGTGTTGTCTATTGCTCTTCTTCCCTTTTGGTCAATTTCATGCTCTAAACGAGATAAATGGTCTGCCACTAACATTTCTTTTTTTGGTGGCGGTGTAATTGCACTAGGCTAGATTCAAAGTTTTACTAGCATAATGAATAGCATGTAAAACCTTGTTTTTCTTTTAACCCAACACAACCCCAATAGCATATTCGCTAGCATCGCACATGATAATGAATGACTTATTCTAATTAGGGCTAGCAATGATGGGAGAGGTTACCAATTTTTGCTTCAAGGTAAAGAAAGCAAGCTTACATTCTTCATCAAAGATGAAGGAACATCTTTCTGCAAAAGATGACTTAACGGTTTGGAGATGTGAGAAAAGTTTTTGATGAAACGCCGAAAAAAGCCGACATGTCCTAGAAAATTATAGATTCCCCGTAGTGAAGATAAGGGTGGGAGTTTTTCAATAACTTTAATTTTTGCCCAGTCAACTTCTAGTCCCTTTTTTGAGATCTGATACCCTAGGACAATGCCCTCTTTAACCATGAAATGAAACTTTTCCCAATTTCGGACTAAATGTGTTTCCTCACATTGTTCAAGTACTTTCTTGAAGGTTCACAAACACTCAATGAAGAATATCCATATACTGAAAAGTCATCCATAAATATGTCCAACCCTTCCTCAATCATGTCAGCAAAAATAGATGTCATACACCTCATGAATGTGGTGGGAGCACTACATAACCCAAAAGGCATCCTTCGGAAGGCATAAGTACCGAATGGGCAGGTGAAGGTGGTTTTTTTCTTTATCATCCGAGTGAATTGGAATTTGATGATATCCAGAATATCCTTCTAAGAAACAATAAAACTCTCCCTGCTATTCTATCCAACATTTGATCAATGAATAACGAAGGAAAGTGATAATTTATTATGGCATTATTAAGTTTTTGATAATCAATGTAGACACGCCACCCTGTCACAGTTCTAGTCTGTATGTGTTTGTCTTTTTTGTTTGAAACCACAACTATCACTCTTTTTTTGGGACACAATGTATGGGACATACGAAATCACTATTAGAAATAACGTAGACAATATCGACATCTAACCACTTTGTGAGCTCCTTCTTCACTACTTCTTTCATTGCCGAGTTGAGTCATCGTTGTGCATCAACACAGGCTTTTTTCCTTCTTCTAAGAATACTTTCTGTTGGAAAAGGGATGAGCTTATTCCCCTGATGTCAGCAATCGTCCACCTAATCATCTGTTTATGTGCTTTCAACACATGAAGGAATGCAGTTTCTCTTTCTGCCCCTAACCGGGTAAAGATAATAACAAGTAAGGTGTTATATTCTCCCAAATACCCATACTTTAGACCCTCAGGTAAAAGTTACAATTCAAGTGCAAGAGGTCTAGTTGTCAAAGGAATCATTTTCTCAGATGCATCTTTAAGAGGCCCTAAAGTCTCTTTACAGTGTTTCCACCAGTAAATTCGATGTACAAAGTCTGGCGCCCATTGAACATCAAGTCTTCAAACAAGTCATTATCCTCTTGTTAAATATTTAGTTCACCCATGTCTGGCATAGAGAGCGTTTGACATTCTTCTATGCTCTCAATTTTGGTAGACTCAACACTTTCGATATCCAAAAATGGTTTCAATTCGTAATCTTCCTGTGTTGAGACCTCGCATTTTTCTTTGACTAATGTCGTCCTTGGTATGGTGGGTCCTTGAAACATTTCCACATCTTGGATCTTTAATCTTATGAAAACATCATTAGATTTATTATTGTTATAATCTCAATTATCCTTGAAAAAGGAATCACTGATGCTAACATTCTCAAGTAGGACCATTATCTCTCTCACTGTTCTAGTCCAAACACTTCCCCCAAAAATTACATTGAATCTTGCCGTGTGGTCTGCATCCAACCCAGCATAAAAACATTGCAATTGTGCTGCTCTCTCTACTCCGTTCCCGATGAGGCTTCTCAAAATCTTTTTAAACATTTCCCATACTTGCCTTAAAGTTTTAGTCTCTTTTGGCTGGAACTCAAACAACTCTTCATAAGCA
Organism: Gossypium hirsutum; assembly: GCF_007990345.1. Taxonomy (NCBI): domain Eukaryota; kingdom Viridiplantae; phylum Streptophyta; class Magnoliopsida; order Malvales; family Malvaceae; genus Gossypium; species Gossypium hirsutum. The sequence continues at coordinate 31,970,800 of NC_053440.1, forward strand.
TAGAGTATAGTCTCAATGGGCATATTCTTCCTTACGGACAACCAAAGAAATTCTTCCCATGTAGTGATAATGACAGGAGGCAACATATCCAACCATTCCTTTGCTTGCCCTCCAATAGAAAAGGGAATCAACAAGAGTCGGATGTTGTCAGGATGTACCCCTTCATAGCTTACGGTGCTACATATGTGTTCAAACTTGTGCAGAAAGTCCACTAGACTTTCATTACCGTCTCTATGAAATTGAAGATTAGTCACAATCCATGAAATAAGAGATGCATTAATCTCGAATATGAAACCTCAACATTAGGTGTTGTTATCCTAGGTCTTAACCATCTCTAATCACGCAGCATAGCATCTAGTAAGGAGGCCATGCATGATGATACATTCTAGTTTCGGCTCAAATGGTAAGACATTGTTACTGTTTCGAGTTATACAATGTTCTTACAAGCACGAAAGATTGAAGAAAATTAACTAAAAGTTGAATGATATAAAAAGTAAATGGAAAAAAGGTCGTATCTATAAATCCTATTTTGGCTACTTATCTCTACCCAAAAGTGTACACTAAAAATTACTCAATCTTACACCGTCTTCTCTTACAACGGCGCCAACAACTTGACCGGCTACACATGTACGCATTAAAACAACTAATTTATGAAACAATTTTTAAATTTTGATTTTATTGCAAGCATGTAGGTCACTTGTAATATTTATAGTGTTAAAATGAAACATCGAAGTATTCTAAAGATCGAACCCAAAGGAAGATTCGATTGAGCAATAATAAGCATACACAATAGAGGCTAACTGGCTACTAATACAATTTTATATTACGCCAATTCATAAAAGATAAGTTTGCAAGAAAATTATATATTCTATTCTAGGGGCTAAATTTCAAGAAATATAAACTAGAGGGATTATCTAGCAAATGACTAATAGTCTTTGGTTGACTTCGATGTGGTTTACCAAATCTCGGACTAGAGACATAAATTGCGTAAATTACCAAGTGACTCCATTTTATCTTCTGATCTCAATTTTACCGAGTTAGACGGATTAGGTCTGATTTATCTTTCGATCTTGTTGGTTAATCTGGGATTAAAAAATGGGTGTGCGAAAAGATTACCTTTCTGTCTCACTTTATCTTAATATTCCCTGAGGGGCGTCACTACCTAAGTTCTTAGTTCTACTGAAATTAGTCTAATTTGTTACGATTCAATCCTTTGTCCAAAGATTTTAATTTATTCATATCTCCATTAACCAACCTCCTTAAGGATTTAGCTACACATGCTCAAAGTCAAGAAAATAAACATAACAATAGGAAAAAAAGCAGCCATGAAAATAAAACTTAAGAAAAAAGTGAAAGTTGAGATTTTCACGCAAGAAAACTTAAATAACATTAAACCAAAAGCATTTAACAAATAAATATAAAGCAAGAAACATAAAAGGAATAAGCTTTAACAGATTTAAAGTAAAATAAATTGAAATACATTAAACTAAAGCTTAAAGAGTCCTGAAAGTAAGGTAAAGAGACTAGAAGTGTAAAATAAATTTTAGCTACAGTGTTAACTAACTTAACTAAGGCTTAGTTTGGATGGGCGGTGTGTTTAGCTCCGGTGAGGTTAAAAACAGTGGTGGCGGTGAGATTAGTTACTGTAGCGGTGAGATTGGATATTGTAGCGGTGAGATTAGAAACAGCGGTGGAGTGTGTGTTTGGATTCAAACGCAGCTGTAGCGGTGAGGTGAAAATAGAAAATGACTTTTAAGGACATTAGATTAAAAATGATATATAATAGAAGTTTTTAAAATTATTTAACAATTACAAAATTAATAAATGGTTAAAATTATTACAATTATATTTATTTTTAATAATAAATAATTAAAAATGAATTAAAACTAGAGACAAATTCAAAAATTTATTTTATTTAATATTTCAAAATTAATCATATATTTAATTATAGGGGCTCAATTAATTATTGAAAGATTATTGAAATTATTGAGCCTTTAGAAAAATAAAACATTATTGAAAGATAAAATAATAAAGCAACTCTAGAATAAGGGTCTTAATTCATGTTATTTCAAATGTTTGTCATCAGTAACTCAATGCAAGACATTGCTAGCACCAAATAACTTTAAAACTAAAGCCAACTGTTGGCTAGTAACTGAAATAGCCTATGGCCACCATGTAGAACGGGCAATGTCGAGCCTTGAGTTGGTCATCAATGCTAAAGGGAAGAGTTAAGAATCACATCTGTTGGGGTTTTAACAGCAGAGGAAGAAAACAGAAACAAGTAACCCGGATGATGTAAAGATTAACTTCATTACTTGAATAAGCAATATGCAAGAAAACAGAAGCATTTATGTTACAATGAAATATGGCAGTTAACTAATGTATAACTGCTCCCACTAATACATGACTAAAGCCTAGATAGAATTACAAACAAAATGTAGCTGACATACCAGCTATAACATCAAACATAAATCAATAACTACTCCTACTAACTTTAAGTATAAATTACACTGCAACTAAATCAAGTTACAAATGAACAAAATAAACAAAATGCTGCTCCTTATCTGGTTCAGCTTGGATGCTGGTCTGCATGCTGATTTGCTGCTGGTTTCCTGTTGTATTGCAGGCCAAAGTCAATACAACTATGAACTTACAATGAAAAATATAGCACCATTTTTTAGAGTAAATTTATGCCAAATGCTAATTGTTTATTGAAAATATTGAACCCTAATGAACACAAAATAGACTTGAATTTAGTAAGATGGCATTAGCATCAGAAATTAATGCACCAATGGTTCTAGCAAAGCAACAAAAAGAAAGCAATGGACCTTTTATAAACTTAAAAGTGATAGAAAGACCATCCACCTGTAAACTAACAAATTAATAACGTGAAACCAAAAGTGTCCATAGGATACAACACAACGCATTCTGCTCATATCAGACAATGTCTACATGCAAACTGACTACATAAAGCTTGAGGATAAAAATATTGAGATGGATTAGAAATATAACAACCAATAAAGCAGGGTAGCTGGTATTAAAATTGCAGAAAGTTGACAACCTCTGCAGTGAGAGAAACAGGAGCATATCGACGAAGTTGCTTTTGTAGTATTAGACTGCGTGCTTCATTGTTCTCTTTGTACCTTTAAGCAAGTATTTGAATCGTTAACCACAACATGAAATGTCAACATGAATATAACATTTAGATGAATTTGACAATTATTTTGTTCAACAACATGGTCGTAGTTACTCAGCTTACCTTTTTGTAATTATATCAAAGAGAAGACCATATTGTTTATTTACATCATAAGGAACATATTTAGGATCTGCTTCAGCTAGGTGACTTCTATATTCCCCAAAAGAAATGTATTTTACATCAGAGACTTCGGTATCCTATCATAAAAAAAAAGCTAATAAAAAACATTCACATTTTCAGGTAGTTTTGTAGCGGGACAAATCACTTATCAGTATTCCCTGTTTACCATTCACCATTCACATTTTCAAAGCATGACTTTCATATATAATTGTAAAGAAAATGTATAATGAACTATTCATTAAGCAGCAGGCACCATCAACAGCCTTAAATTCTGAGACTAAAACCAACTTAAAAGGAGGACAATCATGGTAAAGATGGAAGTTTAGAAGGATGAATCTCACCCATAGAATGAAGACCTGAGAGCTATATTGATATACTTCAGAATAGGGATTCTGCAACAAATCCATGCAAGCCTATTAAGTTCAAAAATAAACCATAAAAAATGGATTTTCTAAACAAATAAATGTGATCAAACATTATAGACTTTTAGGCTTCTCATTTGTCTTTGTGCAAGATGTTTCTCTTTCAAAAAAACCCCTTAAAAGAGGCACCAAAAGTTGAATTGCACTTACTCTTTGGCAGTCCAATATTTTTTGGAAAATTTTAGAGAGAGAAAGAGACAGACTTGTTCAACTTGTTTCCATAAATTCATAACTGACAGTGGCATTTTTCTTTCAGTGCTCGATTTAGATCAAAAAGGGAACTTCCAATCAAATAAGAGTAAAAAGCTTACAACATGAAAACAGACTGAAATACAACCAAGAGTGGAAGGGCTTAAGATCTAGAGTTGAATTCCACTTGTTCATTCAGTACAAGCAATGTTTAAACTTGAGATGATAAACCATACCTACACTAGATGTTTCACTGTAGTCAACTTTGTCACTACTGTAGACAGGTTTGGAATATCAAGAAAAGTAATCCATACTCAACCAGAAAACCAGTAGAAAACAAAATCCATGAAATTTTGAATGATAATTCCGACTGTTATTGACTATTGTTCATCTCAACAATTTTTGGACAAAAAAAGTACTTTGATATGGAAAACAAATATAGAATTTTGCATATTTAAAAGGTTTCTTGGCCATCTAGAAACCACTGGGTTTACCATCAGTTAGGAAACTATCAATTAGATATTTAAAAGAAATGTATTAACCAAATCTAGCAAGTATATAAAACAACAAAAAGTAGCAATGATAAACAAGAACATGGGGAGAATATATGTACACGGCACACATAGAAAGATTAAAGACCGAACAGTTTTTCAAATGCCCTATGAAAGAAGCAGCACTGAAGACTTGTGAAATTGGATTCACTTACTGTGCTGTTATTAGCGATGAGTCACCAGCAGATATATGGCCAGCACTGGAGATATCCCACAACCCTGGCCACGAGTCCTTGCAGTCTGCACGTTTTTGGAGAAGTAATTCTTGTGTGCTCTCAGTAAAAATCCAGACATGAACTGCTTTATGGTAATCCCCATCTCGATGGACATCTCCCCTGCAAAGAGATCACAATGAGTTACATACCAAGAAACTACCATTATAGAGAAATGCCAGTACAGAAATCATAAGCAACCTCTAACACACAATAATACTCAAAATGAAATATTTTATATCAAATGTATGCCTCCCTAGCTCTAGCTTGCAAGTTTTCCATTCCCAGTTCCAATTTCAAGGACCATAAGCAGCCTCCCCCCCAACTCACACTCACACTTGAAAACTTTCAGTTCTATAATCCAGATTGAGCACCAAAAAAATTAAGCAAAAAAATTAAGGGTTCATTGAAAGAAATTACAAACCAAATCAACAAATGAAGCTATTACTACCAATTTCAAGGAACCAGCTTAACTAATCTCAAAGGTTCTATCAAACCCAATTTACAAAAGCTGCAAATAACAAGTATAGCTTAAATTAAATTGTCCTATAATTTTCCAATTTGATAACTGCAAAAATATGTTTTCTGCTAAGAGTAAGCAACAGGCAGTATAGAAAATAAATAAAAGAGTCGGTTGTAAAGTAATCCTTTATGTTGAAAGATCAAAAACAGATAATCCAGAAATTGACAAGAATGAAGGGACGTGCCTGGGCTTGGAACCGCCGACTTTTTTACCGATTTTTTTTACCAATTTTAGTGAGAACGTCGAGATACTCTACTTGTTCAACGTAAGGCTCTGCCATTGTTTCTTTCGGTGAATCGGACTTTGTCTTCGTTGATAAATTTGGTAAATTGCGTGCTTCTTTATTTATAGCTGAAGACAGAATATGCTAAGAAGAGAAGATGAAGAACGGAAGAAGAAAAAGGAATGAAGAACGGATGAAGGAGAAGAAGCCTTACCTGGATGAAGGAGGAACCGGAAGAGGTCTTTGACCAAACTGATTTGCAACCCAAGGGGAAGGGGAAAGGGAAGGGGAAAGGGGAGAAGAAGGGTAATCAAACATCAGAAAAGCTTGAAGAATACAACTGAAGAATGGGTAAAAGAGGAAAAGAAAAAGCAATTGAAGTTGAGAAATTTTTACTGGAACAAAAGGCTCCAGTCTGAAATTAAGGCTCCAGTGAGGTGAAATACATTTTCAACGCACTGAAGAGTGCTTTCCAAACAGCCTGGCGTTTGCTAGCATTTCAGTTGCAATTTTTTTTAGCCTAAAAAAGATAACGTACTGAGATCCAGTTGCATCCAAAGGGGCCCTAACATAAAGAACATCAACAACATCAACAACAAGAAGTAAATATAGAAAAACTAACTCTAATCTAAGGTAGAAGAAGAGAAATATAAAAACCCTAGAAAAGTGCAAAGAAAAACTAAAGAAGACCTAGAGAAAACTAAACCTAAAACTAAGCTAAAATTTGTCTCTCTCCTCCTTAACAATTTTTGCCTGTTTTGAAGGGTGTTCTGCTGACTTTTTGATGTCAAAATTGCCCCAATACGGGCTTTGTGTGATTGGTAGGTCAGGTAGATAAAGGTTGCCCTCTTTGTCCAAGTTTGTCCCTCTGACGAAAGCGATATCGCGATACCTAGAAGAGGATATCGCGATATCTCGAGCCATATTGAATTTGGGGGTCTTCCTTGAGAGGTGGATAACGCGATACCCGAGGAAGATGTCGCGATACCACTGAAAGGTCTTCTTGGTCTTCTATATTGTTGGATGTATACCTATTCCAAGGATTCGATACCGTGATACCCTTTCCCTAGATGTCATTCTCACTCATTTTTTATATTCGACATGTCCCTACATCACTCAAACACACGTTAGACCTCCCAGTGGCACTATCAGCCAATTTGGGTCAAAAAATAGACAAAAACAATAAATTTTCACTTATTACCAAAAAAATATAAAAATACGAAAATAATGAAAAACTAAGAAAAAAGTCTATTTTTCTTGAGAAAAAGCTCCTTAAGTGTGTCGGAAAAGCCTACTTTGCCACATCAATTTATGGAAAATCACCACCATAGAAAGACTCATCAATTCATCATCTTCGATCATATCTTAACCTTGTATAAGGCTTTCCATACAATTGATAGATACCTGATACCATACTGATTTTACAGAGCCCTTTAAAGAATTATAATGAACATTCTATATAACTTTATATAGAACGCACCATAAGAGAATCTATTAGAATATGGTACAAAGGCTTTCCTTACAGAATATACCACAAAGGGTGGTCATTAAGGGTGTGCCTCGAAGGCATTCCTTACGGAATTTTCCACAAAGGCTTCCTTTTCATAGATCACCACAAAGGCTTCATTTTTCTATTGGGTTTACGATAGAAATTCACCTAAACTCACTTTCTGTGAGGTTTGCCCCTCATTGTCTTTGGTCACGCAGAGAACCCTTTTTTGGGTAATCACCTTCCTTTAGTTCTTTTCCATATGATGTCATAGCCCAACTATGCTCTTACATGATATGGTGTCATGACCATGGAATTTTCCTTTTAGAGATCATATTTAAAGTCTCGACAAACCCCTTTTTTACTCCACCATGGTGAACAAATATAGACTCACTTGATAGACTCTTCATACATTGGCTTCATTCATTACTCAACACTCGATTCATACAAACACCCAAATGGTTTCACATCTCATCACATTTTTCTAGACATACCCATACAACCATACTTTAACTTTCAAGACCCATCCAACAAACATGCAATAGCATCATCACCATACCATACTTTTCTACTTCAATTTCATAGTTCAATCATCATTCATAGAAGCACTCACATCAACAATATACATGTTATAGTTGATTTAGGGACTCACCTAACAACTGCGGATAGCATATTAAACCTTAGATCCAACATCCAATCAGAGATTGCAGCAACCACTACCTTACAAAACAGAAAATCACCATTAAAACTCATTTAAAATAACCTTGTCATCATCTCTAACTCAGATAACTAGCATAAAAAGCTTACTTCTTCATCTTACAGTTCATACATTTTTAAATGCCTAATATTCCATAACACATGAAACCATAAAACCTACCTTCACATGGAGAATCATCCCTATAATCTAGGACTTCATCTTCAACTCAAAGAAATACCCTTTCTTTGTTTTTTAAGCCTTAGATAACAATATTCTAAAAGAAGAAAGAAGAGAACTCATTTATCCAAATCTTAAATATCCATTAATATAATCTAAGTCACTATTGGAACTTGACAAGTGTCACATTTTAGTGTATAGCCTTATCTAAAAGTCCACAACTTCCGAGAAACCTATTCGAGTACCCCTTTATCTTTTAATTATTTTTGTTCCCATTCGGTTGATTCCTAACCAACTTAGCTTGCAATATAAGTTGCACAATATCACGACTTAAGGTGCACTATACTTCTTACATGAACTTATACTCTCAACACCATTCTACTATGTCACTACCTTATTCCAGTTGTCATAGCCATTTGATATAGCGTTTTCATTAACTGAAACACATAACTATATCCGCCCACTTTATACGCCCAAAATGTACATGGGTGAATACCACTCCGCCAATCATAACACCTTGAGACTATTTGCCAAACCTCGTACCTGTCAGAACTGGGGCATTACATAAGCTCCTTCCGAGGGGAAATTGACCTTTTCAAGTTTTAGAAAGAATTAATGATAATTCTTATAAAATTAGTCTCCTATGTGAGTATAACATTAGTGCAAGTTTTAATGTAGCTAATTTATCTCCTAATAATATAAATGGTGATTTAAGGGCAATTTTTTTTGAAGAATAAGGGATGATGTGAGCACATGATGGTACCCTATTAATTGGTCAAGCATAGTTGGATATAATTGGCATGCCATAAAATAAAAAGAGTACAGGGTTATTACAACTGCGATTTGAAGACTGCTGGACACACCTATATGTTGGTTATACCAACCAATGCTAGGCACATCTATTTTTCGATTTTACCGACCAGTGCTGGGCGTAACTTACTATTTCAGATTTATCCAATATACACTAAGTGCCAAACTGGTGTGGTTGGTTGGATATGTGTATCCATTCAAGTCCAATATTCAAATTGAGTTGATATAATGATTGGAAGATACATATACATATTATGAATCGATTATACAAGCCCTAGGGCCAACATGGAAATGTGATAAATCAATGAATGTGATTCAAAATTCGTATTATGAAACGAAGTAGTGGTTGACACTAAATTTAAGTTTGATGTATATTTGATATAAATATGAGTTGATATGGTATGGGAATGAAGTTCATATGGTTTAACATGAATTGGGTTGAGAATGATATTGAATTTGATTCTAAGTGATTGGGTTTGTTTTATATTTGAATTGCTATATAATATGGTTAAATGTTTACTCACCTTTCTTATATTTGATTTGCCATTTTAGGCAAAGTTTACTGAGCTAAGCAACATGTAGTGTTGTATTGTAAACTGAGGTAATTTATTTGTTTAATGCCTATAAACTTCCTAAGCATTGTATATGCTTACCTCGTTTGTTTTCTTTTTCTCTGTAGATTGCCAACTTGTGAAACACGTCTAGCAAATCATCGAAGCTTACACCATCTCGGTATTGGTTCAATAGTCTTTTGACCGTATTAAGGCTCGATTATGTGTGGATGTGCTTAGGAGTTGTTTTGGTTTACTTGTATAGTGGTATGGCTTGAAATCCTTGTTGGTATGATTATGACAAAGAGTATGCTTAGTTGAAAACATATGCATTTAGTACATGGATTGAATTAGGCATTTGGTATTTGAAATCGCATTTTGAGTATGCACTTACATAGGTAATATGATGTCATGATATGGTTAAAAGACTTGGTTGATGAGGTTGAGTTTATTCAAGTTAATTTGATATGTTTTGATGCCAAATTGTGGAAATGTTGGATTAGTTGGTTTGAAAGGGAGATATATGATATTTTGGCATGTATATAGAGTTATAAATGTATAGAAGCTTGATGTATATAAGTATTATCTTGGATGTTAATGGTTATGGTATGCATATACTACTTGTTTTGATGGCTATATTATGTTGATAAATCTTGTTACGTGTTCATGCTCACTTGAGTGGTGATATTGTGGAACTAGATTCTGGTTAGCATTTAAAGTGATATATGTCTTGTAATTGAAAAGTGTGTGCACACGAATGAGGATGCCAATATTTGAGTGCCTAGGTGAATGGGTTGATGTTCATGTGACTAGTGAGGAATGAATAAGTATTAAGGTTGTGCATGGTAACTTAAGTAAAGAAATGGATGCATGTTTGAATACCATTTGATGTATATTAGTAGATTTATTAAACATGGTTTACTTGAGGTAATTTGGGATGTTTTAATTGGATTTAATATAGGTTGATTGAGTGCCTTTATGCACCATTATAATGATCTATAAATTTGGGGCATGAAAAGTATTTTCAAACTGGACCAAGGTATCGTGGACCAAAGTATCGTTACTTTACCAAATGTACAATGTTTTTTTTAAATGGACAGAATGCCAAATTGATATCGATACCCATAAAAGTATCGATACGTATTTGTTAAGGAACGATCCTTTTTGAAAGTATCGATAAAATGGTTTTATTTCAAATTTTCAAATTTGGCAGAATGTCAAAATGGTACCGATACCGTATTTAATATCGATACTTCTTAATGGGAGTATCAATACTACTTACTTGGTATCGATACCTAGTTCCTAAGTTTTAAAAATTTTCAAATCGGTCCTTAATCATGCTCAAATCTATTAAACTATGTTTTTCTGCTCGAATTAGTCTCTATTTGGTTCATAACTTCTATTATGCATGTATTTAGAATAACTTGATGATTTACATTGAATTCAATGTTATGGTTTACGTATGAATGTTCTAGTAACTATAGTACCATCCTAAAACTCGGGTCTGGAGATCTGACCGAACGAGGGGTGTTATAACGTAATTGTGGATTTAGTAGGTGGAATTATAATAATCATCGAAGGGTGGCCATACTAATTTTTTTTTCACCGCCAAAAGTGTAAAGATGAAGATAATATAGAGATTGATTATAGGATTAAAGTCAAAATTCATATTACTAGTCCTATACTATATGTAAAATTTTAATTGTTATGCATTTATAGTATGCTTATAAGCTTTGCTTAATTTTTCACATATTTATACAAATGAAATATTCATTTTTACGAATTTTAAAAATTGATAGATTTTATTTGCAACAAATGCATGTCACTTGGACTTTGATTTTATTGTATTGAGGCTAATGTTTTATGTTTGGATGCTTCAAAGATGACATCTACGACTACCTCTAGACTTATTAATTTGGTGTTTTCTTCAGTATAATGCTAGTATATATGTTTGTATGGTTAAATCACATACAAGGGTAAACCAAAATTTTACATTAGTATTGTTGAATCACATGCACAATAAACTTGAAGTTTACTAGTCTAAATCTATTATTTAGTTGGCATGGTTAAACCATCCCAATCAATAATGATGCGACAAAATAAGAATTTAAATGGAAATTTATTAAAGAACCTAAAGATTCTTCAGTTTTCAAGTGTTGCCTGTACTCAAAGAAAATGAATTATTAGAACCCCACTAAAAAATTTTGAGATTAAATCTCTTACATTTCTGAAAGAAATATCGGTCTATTTATCCAACAAGTGGATATTTTGATATAATTTTGGTAGATGCATCCATAAGATAATCGCATGTGAGTTATCAAATCACAACCTATTATTTGCGAGATTACTTGTTTAATGATTTGTTTAAGAATAAAATTTTCAGATTATGCAATCGAGACATTTCTTATTAATGTTGGTGAGTTTAATACTCAAGCTTTCAATGATTACTATATGCTAGATACTCTATGCGAGTAAGTATCACAAAGCTTGATGTTTGTGTATAAAATGATTTAGTAGAATTAATGATTTAATTCCTCCAATTAGTAGCTAAACCATGTCTTTTGAGACAAAACATTTTGTGTATATGTATAAAGATAAGATATTTTACATGATTTGACACTTGTACACATCATGTCAATAAGTTATGATAAATACTCCCCATTAGAATTGGTCAGGAGCTAAATACAATCTATTTTAGAATTTTTGAATGTGTGATGTATATTCAAGTTGGATTCAAAAAATTAATATATATTTGTCAACCACAATGCACAAAATGAGTATTCAAAAAAAGTTGAGAATATATATTAATTATGAATCTCCCTTTATTATTAAATGTCTCGAATGAATTGGATATTCAATTATGTCAGGATTTGATGATTATTATTTTGATTTGATAGTTTTCCCAATATTAGAGGGAGAGAAATAATAGTTGGATGAAATCAATTACTTAGAATGAATTATCATTATCTAAATCCTTATAGAAAGTAATTTGAACCAGAAGATCAAAAGGATAATTCATTTTATTACAATTTAATTGTCATATGTATTTATTGACCTGATGAGAATAACTGAGTGTTATATACCAATTAATGTTTTAATTTGAATCGATGTCCTATTAGGACAATATGTTAGAATAAACGAAAGTATACATGTCTGAAGCATGGTCGATCGATTGGTTCCAAAGTAAAAAAATTCTCACAAAAGAAATTAATAAATCTATATGGTCATAAAGTGGTGGCGAGTACTCTAGAAGTGATCCAAGACATAACTAATTATTAAAAATCCAAAACAGATTCAGATACCTGAAATTGAAGATGAAAATAGTGAAAATAACGAGATCTCAATAAGTTATGTCAATATGAAAAAAAATATGGAACCGTGTGAGAATGAAAAGTTGCAAACAACAGTTTTGCGTGCAATAGTATTATTGCGATAATGAAAGAAATTGAGGATATTGAATGAAATCTATTGAGAATTATAGGCATGAAATAGATCAACCAAAATGATAAGACACAATTCAAGTAGAATTAAATTTATGAAGTTTTTGGACTAGTAGTCCAAATATCTAAAGGTACAAAGTCAGTGAGATACAAATGAGTAGTTTTGTGAAAATGAAATTAGAAAAATGAAGTTTTTCACTAAATTCCGGCATTGATTATTAAAAGATATAATATTCTTTTGTGGTGGATGCAATAACCTTTACGCATCTTATTAGTTGGTAGTTCATGAAAGATTTGATATGCGTCTAATGATTGGTGCTGCAACATTTCTATCAATCACTATTTAATGAAGTCTATATTAAAACTTTGAACGATTTAGAATACTGAAAGCATATATAAATTCTAGGAAATTGTTCAACATGTTTTTGTTATTACTTATTGAATTGATTAAACATATCTATTACTATAGAATGACCCTGATCAAAGTTTGCTATGATTATTGTCGAAACTCTTGAAGAGATCAAAGTATATTTCCCCAAAATTTTTCTTCACTCATGGCATTAAAAAAAATGATGATATAAAAGTTTATCAAATTTGTTCAAGTGATCATTTGAAAAGCTGGTATTCAAGATTGGATGTCCATCGAGATAAGAACTTTGATATATATTAGGACTCTAATGTTCATTAGAAGTAGTGTTTTATGTTATTTATACTTCTTATGTTTATAAATATAGACTTTGGAGAAGCATTGTAAATATCCCTATTGATCAATAAAAAAATTATGACTCATTTGTTATCAATATTTCTCTTATTTTGTACTCTCTTTATTTTTTATTTTATAACATTTTCAAAAAAAAAATTATGTACTTTTAAAGAGTAAGGATTAAATTGACAAAAAAAAAACTATTAATGTTGAGGGCTAAAAAAGTTATTTTACCTTTGATATTGTCAACTTTAATAGAAAAATTAAATAGAGAGACCAAAACTTTTAAATAAAAAAGGTACAATGATATATGTCTCAAATTAAAGTATATGGACTAAATTTTATAGCAACAAAATGTATAATTTTAACATTTTGACTCCTTAGTGAAGATTGACAATAGGATCAATATTCGGTTCACGGGGGGCCATGCGGATCCAAATGTTAGAGACCAATCATGGGAAATCCTTAGAAGAATTGGTAGAGCAGTCAAAGAATAATGGATCGTAGGGGGAGACTTCAATGCCATTATGGATGACGCGGAAAAGGAAGGAGAAGGAAGCCGGAGAGGTGTTAGAGGAGCTGGCGTTGGTCGATATTAAACCTTCGAGGGGCTGGTTCACCTGGGTAAACAACAGGGACGGTAATGCTTTAGTTAGAGAGCATTTAGACCGCTTTGTGATGTCTTCTAATGCTGCTTGTATTTTTCCTTTTATAGATGCTAACGTTATTAGACAGACAAAATCGGATCACGATGCTGTGTTACTGGACACTATGGGTAAGAAGCCAAAAGAGAAACGAAGAGACCCTAGGCCTTCCTTTCGATTGCGTGTTGGGCAAATGACAAGAGGGCTAAGGAGATTATCAAGAATAGTTGGTGTAATAGAGGCGATAATACTTTGGAGAAAATTGATGGGATTCGTGAGGTTCTGGGGCCATGGCAGTTTAACAAATAAAATAGAATGAGTGCTCAAATTCGCGAGTTGACTGAGCAAATAGATAGGACTATCGATGGGCCCATCGCTACGTCAAATATTAACAGCCTTAGAGAAGCTGGCATCAAGTTGGGTAAGCTCTATACTGAGGAGGAAGGTTACTGGGCATAAAGGTCCAGGATCAATTGGCTTAGAGAAGGGGATAGGAACACAAAGTTCTTCCACGTGAGGGCCACAAGCAAACACAAGAAGAATAATATTGAGAGATTTCAAGACCATGGTGGAAGATGGGTGTACGATACCAAGGGCATTTGTAAGATTGCTGTGGATTATTTCCAAAACCTGTTCACGTCGAGCATTATTAATAATGATGAGGTGGAGATGAGCTGTATTCCTAAGTGCGTTGACCATGAAATCAATGACATGCTCATGAAGAACTTTACGGATGAAGAAATTTTAGCCGCATTCAACCAAATGGATCCCCGCAAGGCGTCGGGCATTGACGGCCTCTCGGGTATTTTCTTTCGAGAAAACTGGGAGGTTGTGGGTAAAGACATTCTAAACCTTTGCCATGATTTTTTTAACGGTCAAAAATATTTTTCTTGCATTAACAAAACAATAATTGTTCTTAAAGAACCCATTGCTATGTCTAATTTTCGACCTATTAGTTTATGTAAGGTAATTTACAAAATTATCAAGAAGACTTTAGCGAATCAGTTGAAGGATGTTTTGTCCTCGTGCATAAGCCAAAATCAAAGCGCCTTTGTCCCGAGAAGAATGATCCACGAAAATATCCTAATTGCGCAAGAACTGATGCACTACCTTCAAAGCTCAAAAAACGCCCTAAATAAAAGGCTCATGGTTAAACTTTACATGAGCAAGGGATACGATCGAGTTGAGTGGAAGTTTCTCAAAGCCATTATGAAGAATATGAATTTTGTTGATGTTTGGATCAATTTAATTATGAAATGTGTTCGTTCAGTTAAGTATGTTGTTAAGTGTAATGGGACTTTAACGAAAACTATAATCCCAAAGAGGAGTCTCCGTCTATCCCCTTATTTTTTTTATTTTGCATGGAGGCATTTTCGAGAATGCTAATCCGTGCTCAACAAGGTGGGCTTATTCGGGGAATTTGGGATAGAATTAATGGGCCGAGCATTAACCATTTATTTTTTGTCGATGATGCCCTCCTCTTTATTCTCTCCTGCAGCGGCTTGGACGATAGGCTAATCAGCGGCAATTTTGTGCCGTGCATTGATTGGTTGGAAGCTTCAATGAGGTTGCTCGATAAGAAAGCGCTGGAAGACTTCATCATCTTCCTCTGGAATAGTTGGAACAGCAGGAACAATTTCACCTTCCGGGGCAAGGAGGAAGGGGTGAGCGTGATTCGGGATAAAGCCTTCACCTTGAGTAATGACTTCCGAGTTCACAACTTAAGCCACAAGCCTATCATTCCTTTTACCCCTGCGTGCAATAACTGGAAGAAGCCAAAAAGGGTTTTGCAAAGGTACATGTCGACGCTACGGTGTCAAATGGGAGAATGGGGTACGGGGTTATCGCAAGAGATGAAGTGGGGTTCATGGTTGGCGGTTGCAGGGGCTGTAAAAACATGGAGGTGACAAGCGAAAGGGCTGAGTTGGTGGCTCAGGATGAAGGGATGCAGCTGGCCGGGAGATTAAACATCCAGCAGGTTCTATTTGAATCCGATAATGCTAGCCTAATAAATAGAATTAAAAGACGCGGCATGGATATTACCATCATGGGTAAGTACGAGCATGAAACATGCAGGAAATTGGAGATGTTTGCTTCGGCCGACGTGTAGGCCCCCAGGAGTAATAATAAGCTAATAATAATTGCGCTTGGGATTTTGATGTGAATTATCCTGGAGAAATTCAAGAAATTGTAATTCAGGATTCTATTAATGAAATTTAGGCCATTTATGGTCTTTTTTTCAAAAAAAAATATTAGAAATATTTTTTTAATAAAAATATTGACTAGGTGTACTTCACATTAATATTTTTATTTTTTATGAACTTTTTATAACGTTTTAGTTAGTACTTCTATTAAAAAAAAGCAATTTAACAATTTTTAAAAAATTAATAATTAAATTTAACTAAAAAAAAGATAAGAGCCAAATTAATAAAAAAAATTATAAATGTTATGAGTTAAATTATCATTAAAACATGTCCAATTTAACCCAACAGGTAAACTCTCAAATGCATATTTAAAATTTTTAAAAGTTCATATACTCATACATTTGAAGTATCGTATTCTCGAACTATATACATTATCAAATACGAATATTTAAAAAATTGAGCAACTCAGAAAAATCATAATATCCTACGAAATGTCGAGCAATTTATTAAAGAACCAGGTAACCATCCAACAAGGCATATAGAGAACATAACAGCATAGAGTACTTTACATGGCCATTAACGTGTGTTCTAAATCCTAATGTTTAACTATCAGCCACAGATGATGCAAACCCGATGCTAAAATCAAATCCGATGCATGTCAACTCACGTTTGTTTGCATCGAACATCTTCATTTTCAGAGAGTACGGGCCCTGCATAAGGTTAAAACTTATCAGAAGTAATTATTCCAAGGTTTGATTGTGGTGAATCCCTTATTACATTACATCTCATTGACCTCGAAAGGCTTCCAATTGGAATCAAAATTGTTCGATTTTGTTGCTGATTGATCTCACAAATAAATGCAAACTTTAGACTTCTCAACAAGCAACATCAATTCCAATATATTATGTCAAACAAATAAACAATAGATGAAAGAACGAGGGACTTATTTCTAAGCAAATGAAGAGCAATCTTAGTCAAAAAGGTTTCCATTTTAACCAAAATAAATGCATGCAGAAACCCCGATTGTTCTTTGCATTTGGAACATACATAAATCACTGTTTAGCTGTGAGAATAAACTAAAACTGAGAAAACAAGCCTACTGCAGTGAGTAAGCTTGTGGTATATCATAATCGATGAAACAAAGCTTGGGATATAGGCAAACAACTAAAACTCAACTGTATTACTGAAAATGATGATTCAAATCTGTTATGAGTTAAATTTTGTTTTCAAAAGAATTTGGAAAGAACTGAACCTGTTATGACTCGATAATTCTTGCAAAAACACCAATACATATTTTGCATGATCGAAAAGGTTGCTAAAAAACTTGAAGTAAAGGGAGTCTGAAGCATTGCATTAGTTTAACCAGATGAGAATACAATGAGGGAAAGAGAAGGAAGGGTTCAGCATAGTTCCAATCCCATAAAAACCCAATTTATTTCCTTGCAAGAAAACAAAATAGAAGGGAAGGACCAACCATATTGCCTTTAGTTTTTCTGATTTTCATTTTGATCTTCAATCCTTTGCTTTTGTTTTTCCTTTACTCTGAAAGGAAAAGAAAAACCTTTTCCCTCTTTCTTTATGTGTGTGCGCGTATATATATATGCATATATATTCCTTTCAACTCAAAATACCTAAACATAAAGCACACTCAACCAGAACTAGACAAAAAGGTTCGACAGAGCGTTTTAATTCTTCTGCTTATGCTAGAATATTGGTGCAAACAAAAATTAAAAAGAACATCCAACCGTTCAGCAACTATTAATCAACATAAGTTTCAGACTTACAGGAGGAGTATATCCGGGCAAAACTTGTGAGTGAGAAACCACAAAATCACCAGTTGACACAGGGCAAGATGTCTCATCACAAAGGTCATGAGTCTCACTGTGAATGTGCCATCCAAAATACGCAACCTCGATCACCAGTTTCCCCCCATCGATAGCTGCACCTGTACATCATTATAAAAAACAACGCCCACCTTCAATCACAAGCTTAAAGCACTACACACTTCGGTCGCATGTTACAACAAGCCTCATCAATCATCATATACCGACACAAAGCTACCATCTAATTAACAATTACATTATTTGAAAAACATAGATAAGTTACCTGTTGTTGCTGCGATACTGAAGGTAGCAGGCTGACCCCTGGCGATCGGGTTAGGCGAAATTTCAACACCTTGAACCTTTACATCATACTCACCTTGCTTATCTGCATTTGTATTATTATTATTATTTAGATTCAAAGACTAAAAATTTACATCCTAATATTGAGAGCTAATTTCATAAAATAAAAATAAAAACATCATTAATTTTCCTCGGTAAACAAATAATAGAATTTTCATCGATTAATAAAATAAAAACAATTTAATTAAAAAAAAAACAGCGAACCTAGGGCTTAGAGAAACTAACCACAATATTGAACGTCGGTGGCGACTGCCAAGGGAACAACTAGAATCAACGAGAGGAGCAAGAGGTGTGCGGTGAACCGGTTGTACTGGATCATCTCCATCTGGTTTCGATTTTACAGAAAATTAAAGTTCAGATATGTATATAAATCTCAGTTTGCAGAGATTTTGAGGATTGATTTGGTCTTAGGGCAGAGAGAAAAGTGCTGGAAATGAAGGGGGAATATATGGAGGGGAGAAGAAAGATTGAGTACAGCAGTTTGGAGAAATTGGGGGTGATCTAGGCCGTTGGTCTGTTTTGGTCAGCACGATTGACGGGGAGCGACTTGTTACTTAGACAAACCAGACTGGCAGTTGGTTGACGGTGACTGTTAGGTGAAAAGGTGTTTCTTATTATTTTTTTAATAAGAAGCGGTGTCTTTTTAGGTTTCTTCGACCAGGAGGCTTCCTTCTCTCTCTTTTTATTCTTTGGTATTTGAGTTTTATCTTTAAGGTGCATTTTGATACCCAATTTTGTTTTTCTTTCCTATTTAAGTACACCTGTATTTCATTTCCCTGCCAAAGTTGGTACTTGATACTATGCAAAACCACGTTGATA
Source organism: Gossypium hirsutum (assembly GCF_007990345.1). Classification (NCBI taxonomy): domain Eukaryota; kingdom Viridiplantae; phylum Streptophyta; class Magnoliopsida; order Malvales; family Malvaceae; genus Gossypium; species Gossypium hirsutum. The sequence continues at coordinate 31,989,893 of NC_053440.1, forward strand.
TTTTTTGAATATTTGTCCATGTATTGTCATAATCCGAATTTTTTTTAAATCTAAAAAAAAATATTTCTAATATTCATAAATTTTATAAATAAAAATTAAAAATATTAAATAAGTGTTAAAAATATTTTTATAAAGTTTTATAAAGAATCAAAAAAGGAAAATTTTATAATTTTTTATACAAAGAACCACAAAAATATAATGTTTTATAAAAATAAAAATATTAAAAATCAAAGAAAATATAATTTTTATAAAATATTAAATCAAAATCAAAATAATAAAAATATTTATTGAGTCACATTAAAATTTATAATTTACAAAAAAATATATATTTTTAATTTTTAAATAATGATGTCATAATCATAATTGTCGAAATAAATTCGAATATCAATTTGTATATTAAAACTAAACTTAAATACCAATTGTATATTAACTCATATATTTAAATATTTTCTGATTGCATGGTAAATTTTAGTAATAAAAATAATAATTTATATTTTACCAATTTATTATATTTAAATTGTAAATATTTTTCGTCCAAAATAATAAAATAATTTCTCTTTAAGAAAAATATTGATCTAAAATTTTCAAGTTTTATACATGAGAATTCTATATTGATTTCTTTTTATGTCCTTTTCAATTTTAAAGGAACCATATCTCTTATCTGATCTCTTTAAAATAAAAGATAATCACTTTTATTTTAAAATTTATAGAACTAAAAAATTGTTTATATATAAATTAGGATAAATTATACAACAGGTCACCCCAGTATTGCTCCTTTTCTTTTTTGGTCACCTAAATATTAATCTTTTTTAATTTGATCACCAAACTAATCGAGATTATTTTTTTGGTCCATTTTCATTAAGTGTCATTAAATCTCTGACAAGAAGCTGAAGTGGCAGTTAAAAATCGGTATAATAATAAATTTAGCCCTTAAATTTTACGATTTAGTCATAATTTTAACAAATTAACCCTCAACATTTCTAAATGGTCTCAGTTTGATCTTCAAAATTTACCTTCCTCTTCCACTCCCCCTCACCACCATTATTACCTCCACCTCTAGATTTCCACATAATTTCATTGTTTCAGTCCCAAAGCAGTACCTTTTTACTAAACTAGAATTAGAGGTGTTTCACAAATTTAGAAAGAAAAAAGCCAACAATGCTACTAGTTCCGATGTAGAAAAATAAGATGTTATACCAGCTCAAGTCACTCTACTCTTCACTAAGTAACAATATCAGTAGATTCTTGAGCTTTTGCATAAAGTGCCTTCCATTGATATGGTTGTCAATTAGGTAAGTATGATTTCTAACTACAACAATGTTGAAAGCACATCTTTAGAATGAATTTTGGACACGGGAGCTACTGGTCACATGATATTTGACTTACAATGCTTAGATTATTCAATTTCTTATGATTCTAACCACAAGTTTATTCGGTTGTCGAATGGTGAGTCTATGCCTCTTTCTCATATTGGTACTTATAAATACTTTTCAACTAACCACCTCACTAATGTCTTTTATGTTAAAGTATGCCTGAAGACCAATCATGAGATGGTTGTAATTACAAACTCATTTTACATTGTTTATTAATATAAGGCAATGCTATTGTTATTTTAGTTTCTTTTCTGTGTATAAACTTATCAATAATAAAGTCCTAAGAATAATATGATTATTCTTAAAAGGTCCTTAGTCAAGTATTATTGTGGGCTTGGAAAATAATAATGCATTGAGACTAATGTGTAGTTGATTGATGACAAAGTGTTATCATTGACATAAGGATGTCAAAATCAATACATGAGTATGTGTTAAAGAACAACATACTGGACTAACCCACCATGAGTATGTTTCTTGGATTATTATGTAATAGTCACAAAATTACTCATAGTGATAAGATCTACCACAATCCATGTAGTGGGATATGATTGATCAAGATAGGATTTATCCTTCCTACATAATGGGAGTAATATCCTGGGCCACTTGATGAAGTAAGACTAGAAACGCATGGCCATGCTCAAATAAGTTAATATGAGATATCACACTTATTTGTTTATTGTAGCCTACTCAAAATATCAAGAAATATGAGATTAAACTATACAAGTGTGACTAAACCATGACTTGTGACTAAACCATGATATAAAGGATAAAAAGTTATACTACATGAAAAGTTCATCACATAAAGGTTCTGTCGAATCACGACTTATTGTAACTTAGGCAGCAATGATGCATTGCTAGATGCCATTCATTGCTTGTAACATTAGAAAGGTTCTAGTATTTCTACCAACGTTAAAAGAACTTATAGGGTGACACCCTATGATTAAAGTGAACAAACTTCACGCCAATAAAATGGGTGTATACCCTCTTACATACGATTATGGCGAATTATTATCCTTAGTGGAGAAATATCGCTTGGTAGAACAACTTGGCAAACAATATTGCCTGAAAAATAGTATCGCCAGGCGAATAAAATAACCTGGTGGATAGAATTACCTGGCCAATAGGATTTTCTGACAGATACAATTCGCAATACCTTTCCAGAGTTAATATTTATAGAAGTTAGTATTCTTTTGGAAAGAATATAATTTCAATATCTTTCATGATTTTCTCTGAAAAGTACAAAAGAATTATTTTGTATTTTATATACATGATATTATTAAAAAGAATACAATCTCGAATCATGTAGATGTGAGTAAGAAAATTGAACTAGGTCTAGCAACCAAAAGTTTAGATACTCTTTGAAAAGTTCAAAAGAGTTTTTTTGTTCGCGATTGATTGGGTGGACTACGTAGAGGCCGAGACACTTTGTTATGGCTAGGATTGACATCGTGTAAATGGTTTCAACCAACAACATTATTCATTATTTTCAGTTCTAAAAAGGTATATCTTTAGCCATATTTCAACCCGATTTGTTCCTCGTATATGGATCCGTGGTTGACGATCGCCAAAATAATTTTTCTGCTGCGCCACGGGGCATATAAGTGACCTAACATTTTATGTGCCTAATTTCACTTACACTTTGCTTTCTATTTCTAAACTTACCCGAGATATTAAATTTTATGTTTCTTTTTACCCTCATTTTTGCATTTTGCAAGATCATTACAATGGAAAGATGAAGGGGATTGGTAAGATGGTCTTTACATTTTCAACTATAGTTTGTTAATTATTCAAATCCTTCTACTCATGTTTCTTGTAATTTAGTTTTTACTTTTGTTGATACTACATCTTTGTGGCACGCTCATCTTGCTAATGTTTCATTGTCAAAACTGAGTTACATACCTTTCATTGATTGTAAACATTTGAATAAAACTCATATTATAAAATGTTCCATTTGTCCTTTAGCCAAGCAATGTTGTTTATGCTTTCTTATGAGTCATACTCAATCTAACACTACTTTTACACTTATCCATATTGACTTGTGGGGATCGTATCGAATTTCTACACATAAAGGGCATTGATTTTTTAACCATGGTAGATGATCATACAAGAATAACTTGGACATACTTACTTCGACTTAAAACTGATGCCATAGTGTGTTTGGAACAATTTCATGCTCTTCTTTAAAATCAATTTTTAGCTTATATGGAATTTATTCAAAGTGATAATGGATTTTAGTTTTTTCAGTAATAAATGTAATACTCTTTTTTGCTTCTCTTGGCATTAAGCATCAAAGTTCTTATGTCGATACTCCAGAGCAAAATAGAGTTACAGAAAGAAAGCATAAACATATTTTAGAGGTAGCAGGAGCATTGAAATTGCATTTTAAGGTTCCTCCCAAATTATAGGGTGAATTTTTTATGGTAGCTTGTTATATAGTCAATAGACTTCCCACTGAAGTCTTACATTAGAAAAATCCCTTTGAAATGTTATTGAGCAAACCTCTTAAAATATCACATTTAAAAGTGTTTGGCTACTTTTTTTATGCCACCAAACCCCACTATCATGATAAATTCTCACCCAAGGCTACTTTTGTTATTGCCAGGCCGTGTAACTTTCGAAATGCAACCTTAAAAACCTACAGGGGACACACGACCATGTCGCATGGCCGTGTGTTACATACGCCCGTATATTAGGCTATGTGGACTAGAAATAGGCAAAAAATAAGTCATTTCATTCACCCATTTCAATAATATACCTAAGTACATTTGCACGCATGATTAAGACTTTAAAACATGATCAAGGTCTGCATAAAAAGACCCATTCAAAGATCCAAAATACATCCAACCAATATGCCAATAAGGCACCTTAATCATCAAACATCAAACATATTTAAACATGTGCATACTTAATTATTCATCAACCATTCACAACTAACCTATTTCCATACCAAAACATACCACAATTGACACACATCAAACTTCATCATCACATACCAAATTGGTCATTCAAAACATACATCAACTTAGACATATCAACACCAACCATCAAGGCTTTAAAGTACCATAAGTACCACAAGTTCAAAGCAACATTTACATGCCACAACAACAATTAGACATTAAACAAAAGTTCTCCTATACATGCCATTATAACCTAGACCAAAACATCAAAATCTACCGGTATAATTGCAGGATAGTGTGAAAGATTATCGAAGAGCTTCTCAACTGAACGAGCTTTCGATTATCTATAAATCATAAGAAAGAAAACTATGTAAGCACATAATGCTTAATAAGTTCGTAAAACATAAAACATAACCTACCATTTCATTAATAAACATTAAGAATAAGCATTATAAAATCCAACCACAAGCTTGGCACAAGCCTAAGCACCACCAACAACACATGTTAGCATATTCAACATGAATCACATGACCTTAACATAGATAAGCCTTTATACGTAAACATAATTCATTTGAAATCATCAATTTTCTTAACATAGTATACTTCCAATGAAACTTACCATTACTTTACTTTTCATACATGTCATGGTTTATTTTTAAACACTTACCATTTCTTTCCTTTTCATGCCCGTTGAACTATTTAGAATATTATCGAATACGCAGAATAGCTCACACGAAGTGTGCTAAACATATAACCTTAACATTTCATTTCCTTTACATCATTGCTCACACGAATTGTGAAATGGGCTTGCTCACACGAATTGTGGGTCAGAATGTAAGTTACACGATTCATACAAACTGTTGAGTATCCGCAACAAATGCAAGACCTCAGCCATCAATAGGACATTCAAGACCAGCACCCGAAACATGGAACCCTAATGACATGTCATTTGTATCCTATAAATTCCTAAGGTTCAAACGGGGCTCGATAGACATCATGGCATTGTTGGATTTTCACCATTTAGTTTACATAGCATTTAACATATTAACATATCATTTATAATAACATTAAAGCGGCATTTAATCATATGAACATACCTCGACGATTAAGCCATAGAAACGGAGTTGACTAATCTAAAGCTTTAACTTTACCTCAATCTAAATTCCTACGAGGTCTATCTTGATCTAAATAAGAAAATTCAATCTATTTAATTCACATACTATTCAATTTAATCCAAAATTCATACTTTCACAAATTTACATTTTGCCCCTAACATTTTAACTTCTTTACAAATTTGTCCTTACACTCTTAAATGGAAATTTATGCAATTTCATCCCTAACCCATGCTAGCCAAATTTATTATGTACACATATCAACTAATACAAATAATTATTTCACAATTTCACCATGTACTTTTACTCTTTTTACAAATAAATCCCTAATTGACATTTTTATCAAAAATCACTTTACAAAACTTGTCTATTTATCAACAAGGATTCATAATATTTCATTAAAATTTAAATATCATGCAATATGTTCATGGAAAAACCCTAATATTTTAAAAATTTTGCAAACTAGTCCTTAGGCTAGCTAGATTAAGCTACAACAATCCCGAAAACATAAAAATTATTAAAAATGGAACAAATCATACTTACATGCAAAAGAGAGGTGACCGGACATTCAAGGTACAAAATGGAGGCTTTTTCTTCCTATTTTCGATGGAAGAAGCCAAGTTAGAAGATGATACCATCCTTAATTTGTTTTAATTTTCTTTTATTTATTAAATTACATAATTAACCTTATTAATTTTCTTTATAATCAGTTCATTTTATGCCCATAAATGTCCACCAACTAATCAAATGTTTAATTACCATTTAAGTCACTCATAATAAAAATTCATAGAAATTTAATACCTTTAGCTAATAGAACTATACTTTTTCACCTTTTATGATTTAGTCCTTTTTACTTAATTAGGCATGCAAACATCAAAATTTCTTAACGAAATTTTTACATGTTACTACTAACATACCGTAGACATTAAAATAATAATAAAATAAATCTTTTTATATCGTATTTGTGGTCTCGAAACCACTATTCTAATTTTACTGAAAACGGGCTGGTACAATTCTAATGTCCAAAAGGGGTATTTGTTGTTCATTTTTTAAACCAATATTTTCTTTGTTAATCTTGAAGTAGTTTTTCATGAGAATTTCCCCCTTTAAGTTTCCTACTAATGAGTCGCATTTGTTTCCTTTAATAAATGTGTCTTGTGATGATAATTTGTTACACTTGCCTACCTTTAATGTTACTTTAACCCCAATATCATCCACTTCAACTTTAACTCTTAATGCTAGACCCAGTTTAGGGTTGTTATATGTAAATATATTTATCAAGTTCTCCATATAAGAATGTTGTTTTCACATCTAACTGTTCAAATTCTAAATCATACATGACCACAATACTAAGCAATACTCAAATCGAACAATACTTAACAACTAGAGAAAACACATCTATAAAGTTTACAACTAGAATCTGACTGTAACATTTTGCAACTAGTCTTGCTTTATACCTGGGTTCTTAACTACTAGAGTCTTATTTCTTTTTGAACACTAATTTACATCGAACAACCTTTTTACCCTTAGGAAGCTTCACTAGGTTTCATGTACTATTTTTATGAAGTTATTACATCTCTTCTTTTAGAGCAATTATCAACTTGCCTGAATCTTTACAACTTATTGTCTCAAAATAAGTAGACAACTCTTAATATGCATCTATATCCTTAGCCACATTTAAAGTATAAGCAACTAAATCAGTTTCCGCAAACCTCTTTGAAGGTTTAATTTCTCTTCTAGGTATGTTTTTGGAAATAGAATATTGTAGTGTTGATTGTGGTGAAAAAATAATTTTACTTTGAGTTTATGTACTAACCTGAGGAGTAGACTGTTGTAGATCCTAGATCAATCTGAAGCTCCACATTTTTCATATGTGTGTTTAATCTCTACTGGTCTTTATTGAAAGTTTCTTTAAGAGGTAAGTTATGCAGCATAACCGTCTCATAAAAAAATAAAATCTCTACTAATTACAACTTTCCTAGTTTCAGGACACCATAATTTATACACTTTAACACTAGCCTTATATCCAATAAAAAACACACTTACTTGATTTAGGCTCCAATTTACCATTATAAACATGAGCATACACGAAAGACCCACAAATCTTCAAATCAGAGCAATTAGCAGGAGTACTAAACCATACCTTTTGTAGAGTATTTCTCGCAATGACAATGGATGGGGACCGGTTAATTAAAAAACATGTTGTAGAGGAAGTTTCAATCCAAAACGACTTTGATAAATAAGCATTCGACAATATGCACCGAACTTTTTCAATTATTGTTCTGTTTATTTGTTCTGCAACATCGTTTTACTGTGGAGTATGACAAATTGTCAAGTGTTTCATAGATCCCCCTATTTTGTCTCTCTATTTTATTTCTTTAACAAGTGGCAGGATTCAATTCACACAACTCTAACAATTAAGTATACAACTTTTGCAGTTTGTAGCATCATTCACAATAGTGAAATCCATAGCCCAAGAAATGACTAAATGATATCCTCTTCTTAGCATTATATGATAGATAAAGAGTAAATAAGGTCATGGGTCGTTTGTTTTTATGATAAATGACTTAATTACTATTATATAATAATTAACTTTTTATAAAATAAGATGTAATGATTACCATGAGATGAAATAGGATTATATTAGGAGAATGAATTTATCCCAAATAAGTTAAGCATATCCTATGAGGGTAACACACTTATGGCAAGGTCATTGTATGAGCACTGATCGAGTAGCTTTCATAATAGTATGTGATTGGGGAGAGCTTAATCACAATAATATAGTGGAATGACTTCGTGACTAAATGAATTTATAATTAATAGAGGAAAAGCTAGAATTTAATTATAAATCATTTGAGCCCTAAGTATATATGTTCAATTGATCCCTTTAATAGTTTTTTGAAACTAGAAATGAATTGCATGTAGAAATCACTTTGCATTAGTCTTTATTAGTATATTTTTTTTGTTATTTTATAGTTTTTATTATTAAAAGGTTGGAGTGTAACTGATCTCTAGTATGTTAGCAAGTCTTGAAATTTTCTATTTATTGAGAGACTTGTATATGTTTTGTATAGAGCACTGAGAGCACTTTATTTGTTCATTTAGGAACATATTTTTGTAAGTGCATTTGATAGTAAACATTTTGTGTTTACAACCTAAATTTTTAAGGGGAAAATTTAGAGATAAGTGTTCAATTCTTTAGATACAAAAGTAAGGTATTTACTTCGAGAGTGAGAAAACTTGATTCATTTGTATTGTGAATTAAAGATCGTAGAATTACTCACTGAGCTAGGCTTCGCTGACATAGGAAACCGAATTGCATTAACAAATTTGTGTGTTCATTGTTTGCTTGTTTATCTCAATGGCAACTGGAGTGGCCACTATAGTCCAACACTTCCATTCAACACATAAGTTTCAAAGCATTTAACAACTATAGGTTCCAATAGCCCTTATTTTTTAAAACTGCCTAAAAAAATTTTAAATTTTTTTTCATATTTTAAATTAAAACATAAATATTTTATATTTTTGAAAAATTCAAAATTTATGAAAAGAAACTTTTAAAATTAAAAGAAAAAATTATTTTTTTAAATCATTTTAGAATTTTAAAAATATTAAAAACATAAGAAATTTCGAATTTTCGTAAAATACGTTATTTACTCATTAAATGGTAGTAAGAGGTGTTCATGGGCTATGTATCCTAGTCAGCTTGATTGGCCTAATTCATTCTTGGAAAGCCTTGGCCTTTTATTGTTAACCTCTATTTGGCACAGCTTGACTCATTTTATTGTTTAAAATAATAAAAATTATATTAATATTAATTTTTATAATTAAATTTAAATATAAAATCATTTGTTATTATTTTTAAACAGAGAAATGGTTCATTTAGGCAAAACAAACTTGAACCTGGAAAACTTTTTGAAATCAGGCCTCGGTCTGGCCTCGCCTATTAACACCTCTAATAGTAATAAGGCCTCTCCAAAGTTTGAGTTGTTCATTCAATCCATATTAAATCATATTTGAACAATTATTTTAAAAAAAATTAATTCAAATAATTTACATAGGCGAAGCCTGTACGAGGCATGATTTAAAATAAAAGAACTTGTTCAAATTTGATTTAATATAGACTGAACGAATAGCTCAAAGCTTGGAGAGATCTTATTACCATTCATGGAGTAAAAAACACATTGTTTGATTTGTTTTTTCATATTTTTAATAATGATTTAAAATGAATTCTTTTTTTAAATATTTTTAAAGAGTTTTTAATTGTTCAAAAAAATATTTTTATTTTAAGATACAAAAAAAAAATTTAAAACAATTTTTGTAATTGTTTATGTAATTTATCCAATTAACAAAAAACTTAAATGTTGAGGGCTAAAATAATTATTTTACCTTTTTAATAACAACCGCATCAATAATTGTAACACCCCAAACCCGGCCTAAACATTAGGGCCGAATCTAGTGATGTCACATTGTAACACCCCTTACCCGTATTCTATGCTGGAATAGGGTACGAGGCATTACCAGAATAAATACACTTATAAACATATTAAACCGAGTTATAAAATTTCATCCAAATTAAAAACTTTCAAATTATTATCTTCGAGTCGCTAATTAGGGTTTACGAGGCCCAATACATACCTATTCATATGCTCAATATATCCGTTAAATCAATCCAATATTGAAGAATCCACTTTAAGTCAGAATCAATATTAATCACAATCATAAATCTTTTCATGTTATTTTCATATATCACTAACTGAACTTTGAATGCCAATTTACGAATATGTAATTCATTAACACATTCTGGTATACACAATGTTTAATTGATGAAATCAATTAATTGAGCTAAATTTCATATTCACTCCGAATTTTCTTCTATATCCATAAATGCTTTCACTTACCATTTACCTAACCAATTTCTCGAACCAAGCTATCACACAACAATAATACATCACCTGTGCTTCATGAATTCAATGTTTGAATCTCATCACCATCAAATCCATGTCATTCGAATACTTAAAGTTTATTCAAGCATATATTATTACGTTTCATATACCAAGCATATGTCAAAATTACGAATACGTAATCAATTCATTTGTCATTTATTTGACTAGCAAATTAATCTCAAAATTCATAACATTCCATTACTTAAGATATGCCATAAAACACTCCTTTAACATAAACTAGCACCATGGCCGAATTTTCAGTATGCTATTTATTCCCCTTTTTTCGAATCACATAGCAAAATATTACAAATATGTATATATTTGAATACTATAATTATGCATCAACTTACCAACATGAGTTAATTCATGAGCCACTCATGACATCATTTCATGCCAAATATACCACACGCATATGCTATGAAACTTTATTTTTTCTCACACTACACCAAAACAGGCTTTTAGCGGCATTTTTAGCGGCGTTTGGATAAAAAACGCCACTTAAAATCAAGCATTAGCGGCGCTTTTTGAAAAACGCCGCTAAAAATATGCATTAGCGGCGTTTTTTAAAAAGCGCCGCAAAAAGCCTAAGCCCAACGACACCGTTTTTTGAGTTTTGGGGGCATTTAGCGGCGTTTTTTAAAAAGTTCCGCTAATGCTCGATACTTTAGCGGCGTTTTTGAGAAAGCGCCGCTAATGCTCGAGCCTTTAGCGGCGTTTTTGAAAAAGCGCCGCTAATGCTCGGGCCTTTAGCGGCGTTTTTGAAAAAGCGCCACTAATGCTCGGACCTTTAGCGGCGTTTTTTTCAAAAACGCCGCTAATAATAATAAAATCTAAAACCATTTCAATTATCTCATTCTTTGATAGATTCTCAAGTAATGTTTCAATTATATTTTTTATTATAAGTTGAAAAAATTGATATTTCGTTGTTAAAAGTTTAGAGATTATGGATTTAGGGATTATGGTTTAAGGGTTGGGATTTAAGATTTAGGGGTTAGGGGTTTAGGGGTTAAACGCGTTAGGGGTTAAAAGTTAGGGATTTAGGGGTTGGGTTAGGATTTTGGGTTTAGATTAATTGTTTTTTAATTTATATTTTAAATATGATCTTATATAATTGTAAAAGAGAGAATAATAAATTTGTTTAGGGTTTTTAGTTTAGGGTATATGATTAATTTAAGATTTAAGGCTGGTTTAGGAGTTCATATTTTAAGGTTTAGGGAATATGGATTTAGGGATTATGGATTAAGGATTTAAGGTTTAGGGATTCAGGGGTCGGGTTAGGATTTTGGGTTTAGATTAATTATTTTTTAATTTATATTTTAAATATGTTCTTATATAATTGTAAAAGAGATAATAATAAATCAAATATATTGAAATTATGAGTATAGTTTAAATTATTTAAGAGATATATAATAGATAGACTTTATTGGTATTGAATGGTTAATTTAGGGTTTAAGGTTAATGTTTACTTGAGACTTGTTAAATGATAAAATTTTATACAATTAATTAATGCTTTTACAGTTAAAAAAATTTAATCTAAACCATTTGATATATTTAAATATTAGTTTAAATAGAATTATTAAATAAGTTAAAAAAAGTAATAGATTGATATGAATATTTAGGTATAATTAATAAATCAATTTATAAAAAAAATAAAAAAAATTAGCATAGTAAAACGGCGTTATTTTGTTCAAAATGAAATAAATTTTTGCGGCGTTTTTCATAAAAACTTCGTCTACTGCTAAAGAGTCATTGTTTAAGGTTTAAGGGTTTAAGGTCTATGATCTAGTGTCTAAGGAATATAGTTTACGATTTATGGTTTTTAGAATAGGGGTTATGGTTTAGGGTTTAGGTTAACTACTATTTTTGAAAAATACAACCTGACTTCACCGAATTAAATTTCTAAATTGAAGTTTTAGAAAAATACAAACACTATACGGATTAAGTTCCTACTATAAATTTTAAGAAAAATACAAGCACTATAAATAAAATTTCCCATTTAATAGAATTAAAAATAATGTCATATTATTGTATGATATTTTTATTTTTTAAAATTATTAAATGTTTGGAAATTTTTAACAATAGTGGCGTTTGGACCAGAAACGCCGCAAAAATGTGTTTAAAATTATATAAAACGGCGCCGTTTGGTTACATGAATTTGATTTTTAGTGGCAGTTTTATCATAAACGCCACAAAAGGTATGCAATAGCGGCGTTTTTATAGAAACGTCGCAAATATATATCAATATGTGTACGCGAACGGCGTCGTTTGCTTAAATGATTTAACTCTTTAGTGGCGTTTTTATCTAAAACGCCGCAAACTTAACTTAGCATTTTATTTTCTCTATACTAATGAAACGGCGTCGTTTCTGTGAACTTATAGTGGCATTTGTATAGAAAACGCTGCAAAAGTTGTTTAAAATATTGGCCAAACGATGCCGTTTCAGATATGAACCTTAATTCTTAGTGGCGTTTTTTATAAACGTCGCAAATGTACCAGCAATAGTGGCGTTTGTTCAAGAAACGCCACAAGAGTGTATTAAAATTTTGGTTGAACGACGTCGTTTCTGTACACGATGTAATGGCCCAAATTCAAGGTTATCGGAATAGTGGTTTCGTAACCACAAATTCAATTTAAAGAGAAATTTATTTTAATATTTTTGCATGAATATTGATATGATAGGAAAATCATATGAAAATATCGATAGAAAAATTTTACCGATTCAGTGGTTAGTTAGAAAAAGAAAGTATTGAAGAAATTGGGTAAAACTAAGGTATCGAGACCTCGATCTCGTAAAATTGAGTCAAAAATATTTTTATAGATATTTATGAAGTGTTAGTAATATGGTATTAAAATTTCGTTAGAAAATTTTAATGTTTGGGTAGTCAATTAAGTGAAAAAGACTAAATTGAAAAAGGTGTAAATACTAGAAGGGTTAAATAGCTCAATTGTTAAATGAAGAGGGACATAAATTGAAAATAACCCCAAAAGGAGATATTTTGGGCTACGCTGAGAAAAATCAGGAGAATTGAAGAATTAAGGGTAAAATTAAAATATTGCAAAATTTGCTTTAAAAGTTAGGACTAAAGTGGAATTATCTAGATTCCTCTTTATTTTTCTGCATTCCCATCAACCAAAAACGTCCTAAGGGTTTCTTCAAGCTGGTTTTTCATAATTTTTGCACCAAGTGAGTTAATCCTTGCCTTTTTCTTGTAATTTTTATGTTTCTAGGACTTTTACAACTAGGTCCTATTACTAAATTCATTAGTTTTTGATTTTATGAATGAATTTGAAAGTTGCTATGAATATGTTCTGGAATTTTATGATGAAATAGGATGAAATTGAAGCTTTAATTTGTTTATGAGATGATTTTATTAGGTAATTTCAATAGAAATTGATTTGTAGGACTTAATTGTAAAAAAAGTTTAGAATTAAAGTCTAGTGGTAAAATTCTGATTTCCAAAGCTTATAAAGTAGTTTAAAGTGATGGGATAAAGTGTTAATTGAGAAAAATCAGCTCAATTGAGAGGTTAATTGAGCAGGGATGAAATTATCATTTATTGAAAGTTTAGGGAAAAATGGTAATTAACATCATACACTAAAACAGTTTTGGACAGCAGCAGTACTCTAACTTTGAAAAAATCACCAAATATTTTATAGATCGAATTATAGGATGAATAAAATATGAAATTAAATCTTATTGAGTCTAGTTTCTTATAAAAGAAACGGTGTAAGCAATGGAATTGTAAATCATGAGATATAATAGATTTTGTAAGACAAGGTCAGAATGAATTCGGGTTCTCCTATTCTGACTTTTGAAAATCATTAAAAATTGTACAAAAATTATTATGATTTATAATTTATATGGTTAGAATACTTAATGAGTCTATTTTCAGAAGAAATAAATGAAAACATCATCCAAATTCTTTATAATGAGATAATTAATTTTTAGTGAAGAGGGCTCGGAACTGTCAAACAATGAAATAGGGGAAACTTTAAAGAATAAACTGTACTTTTTGGCTAAACCAAAAATTCTGAAAATTTTATGGTAAGAAGATATCTGAGCCTAGTTTTAGGGAAAATTAACAGATCTTAGTTTGAAGTTCTTTAGGTCAAGATATAAATAATTTAGTGACTGTGACTCAGTGAGACAGCTTCGAATGCACTATAAATAATAATGGAATTATAGATAATGTTACATATGAACATGAAATGTATTAGATTGATGATTAAATTTATTTATTTAGATCCAGAAAATTCAAATACGAAGCAAGATCGAGGAAAAGAAAAATTTCGGGATTAGTAGATTTTTGGTTACGAACAAGTGTCGAGGTAAGTTCGTGTAACTTGAATTATATTCTTAAATGCTTGAAATGTTTGTTATTGATGTGAAAATGAGTTGGATGTTTATTGTATGATAATTGATGAATTATTGATATTCTTGATGAAAAGAGAAAATAAATCCCGGTTGAATGAAAGGAAAATTCGATGGATCTCTGAAAAGGAATTGATGGTAAAAAGGATCTAGCCCGGACGGGTGATCCTATTCTGATATAGCCCTCCCGAAGAATATGTGGAAAATGGATTTAGCCCGGATGGGTAATCCGAATTAGGGTCTGAATTTAGCCTGGACTGGTAATTCAGATCCAAGCTCATTAGAGTAATTGTCGTTGCAGGGGATTTAGCTTGGACTGGTAATCCCGACAATACTCTATGAGTTTATATTACAGGGGATTTAGCCTAGATTGGTAATCCCGCTGTAAGGATGAGGTTCGCGGGAGTGTGCTCTCTGAAATGGAAATGTGCACACATGAATATGAATTGACGGACCCGGATTTGTACACTTAGGTGTACCTCTGAAAATCCATCGAAATTCCAAGTAGTTCAACGGGATAAATATTGAAAAATAACAAGGAAATGGAAATCATGAAATTGATGAGCTCATCAATCATGGTATAAATTATTGATACATGGAAATTATTGGACTAATTTGAATGTTGAGTTTGTGCATGATAGGGGAATAATGCATTGAATGGATGTATGAATGTTTATTGCATTGTATTGAAAATATTAGGTAAGTATAATTCCTGTTACATGAGCTTACTAAGCACAAAGTGCTTACCCCGTGTTCCTTTTCCCCTATTTTGTAGTGTTAAGAGCTCAGAGGTCGGATTTGGTCGGAGACGCATCACACTATCAACCTCAAGATCTCGGTATATAAAGAAACTTTATTTTGAAAATCAATGGCATGTATAAGCTAGTAAAGTAGATGTTAATGTGAAATGAATGTATAGTTAGCCATTGGTATGGCTAACAAATTTTAGTTTTGGTATGTGATGAGATTATCTTATGAATATGATAAATCTATCTTGAAAATATATTGAAATGGATTGGTTGTGCCGGATTGGTCTCAGTTTAAAATTTACAGGGAAAATTAGATATTTATAAAGGGGTTATATTGAATTTTTTTTAAAAAAATTTATTCGGTAAAATCTGGTAATGCCTCATACTCTAATTCGGCGACGAATACTGGTAGGGGGTATTACACACGATTTTTAACTTATCATTTTCTCTAGATTAATAGAACGGCGCCGTTTCTGTTAATTTTTAGTGGCGTTTTACATGATTCGCCACAAATGTGACTTAAAAAATTGGCTAAACGTTGCCGTTTGACTTAAGAAAATTTATTTTTAGTGGCATTTTTCTGGAAAACGCCAGAACTGTGCATGAAAGATTAATTAAACGGCGCCGTTTCTGATTATAACTTTAATTTTTAGTGGCATTTTTTCGAAAACGCCGCAAATGTATAAGCAATAGTGGCGTTTTTGCAGAAAACGCCGCCAGAGTGTCTTAACATATTGGCTGGACGACACCATTTCTGTACACGATTTTTAACTTATCATTTTCTCTAGATTAATAGAACGACGTCGTTTCTGTTAATTTTTAGTGGCGTTTTACATGATTCGCCGCAAATGTGACTTAGAAAATTGGCTAAACGTTGCCGTTTGACTTAAGCAAATTTATTTTTAGTGGCGTTTTTGCGGAAAATGCAGAACTGCGCATGAAAGATTAATTAAACGGCACTGTTTCTGATTATAACTTTAGTTTTTAGTGGCGCTTTTTTGGAAACGTCGCAAATGTATAAGCAATAACGGCGTTTTTGTAGAAAACGCCGCAAGAGTGTCTTAACATATTGGCTGGACGACGTCGTTTCTGTCCATCGTGTTTTAACTTCTCATTTTCTCTATATCTCAGACGACAGACACAAACAGAAATAGAAAGACAAAACGAAAGGGGAAAAAAAGGAAAGAGGAAATAAAAAGAAAAAAAGGGAGAGGAGAACTCAGAAATCTTTAGAAACGAAGCAATGGTTGAGTCAATCTTGACAGGATACTATCAAAGCTACGGAATTTGTGGTTAAAAGGTAATCTTTTTTCTTTCGAAACATTGTATCTTGATTTAGGGTTTTGGTTCAGTGTATTTTGGGAATTTGGGGTTTAGATACCAAGTTCAATCACCAAGCTTGCCAGTTTATACGAGTATTTGGGAAATTTGGGAATTTTTCCGTGTCTAGGGTTTGGGAAGAAGTACCGATTGGGTTTTAGTTTGTTTTCTAGTTTGTTCTTATGAGCAAATGAAGGGCCCCCAAAAGTAACACTTGTTCTTATGTTCATGTTTTGTTCCCCAGAAGTAACACTGCATTTGCCCAACTGTTAGAGAAAGGAGAACTCAAAATTGTGGATTAACCCTTTGTTACTGCCTTATTGATCAGCTCATATTTAGGTAAGTTTGCTGATATTATTTTTATCAAAATGTCCTTACTTTCCTGTCTAATTTATTGGGTGGGGCTGGACCAAGCCTAATTTATTCATATATTGTTGAGGCTTTTGAGTAATTTAGTATAAAACTGCATCTACAGGTAAATGTTTTAGCTGCTCTTCCTTCTTTATATATTTTTAAATTTTTCTCCATGTTGCAGTAAAAATTGTTGAAAGTAATTTTCTTAGAATGTAATTGATTTTCCAGCACTCTGTAATTAGCTCTGTAGTTGGTAAACGTTGGTAAACAATGTTAAATTATGTTACACGATTTCTTCATTCTCCGATTGTTCCTATAGTATCCGTCTGACAGCTATATCTGGATTCCTGACACATATTCAAACATTGATATAGAACACATGGACAACAAAAAGTTCCTTTCACACCGAGTTCCTACATGTCTGTTCTGCTTTGTTCAATGAGTTTGTTATTTCTCTGTTGTTTGTTTCTTAGACACGAGATTTGGATATTGTATATACATTGTAAAAATGGGCTACCCGATTTAACAGAATGTTTTACATCATGTTTTGGTCCTTTATATTTTTTTGATTGCTTAGTAATTAATGTTTTAAAATACTTGGGAACCAGAGGTGTAATTGATTGAATGTTAATGTTTAATAATCTATGATTATTCAATAAATTGATCGATAAATTGTCAATGAATGTCAATGAATTATTAATATATATTTTTAAAATTTATAACTTACATTAATTAAATATATATTTTTAAGTATATATTACATTACTTACATTACTTACTAAAATATAGTACATTACTTAAATACATTACTTACTAAAATTTACTTAAATATATTACTTAAATACATGACTTACTAAAATTTAAGTATATATTACATTACTTACATTACTTACTAAAATATATTACATTACTTAAATATATTACTTACTAAAATTTATAACTTACATTAATTAAATATATATTTTTAAGTATATATTACATTACTTACATTACTTACTAAAATATAGTATATTACTTAAATACATTACTTACTAAAATTTTCTTAAATATATTACTTAAATACATGACTTACTAAAATTTAAGTATATATTACATTACTTACATTACTTACTAAAATATATTACATTACTTAAATATATTACTTACTAAAATTTATAACTTACATGACTTAAATATATTACATTACTTAAAATTTATATATATATTTAAAATTTTATATATGGTATGGATATATATAACCTATATTGCAATTTTATTGTCAATAAATTTTATAATTTTAAAAATAATTTTAAAAATAATAACTTACATAATACACAACTTACATAACTTAAATAACTTACATAATACATAACTTTGATAACTAACATTATACACAACTTACATAATACATTTTTTACATAACTTACATAATACACAACCTACATAACATATATATTAACTTGTATATAAACTTGCACAAGTTACATAATAACATAATAACTTACATAATACACAACTTACCTTAAATAACTTACATAATACATAACTTTGATAACTAACATTATACACAACTTACATAATACATTTTTTACATAACTTACATAATACACAACTTACCTTAAATAACTTACATAATACATAACTTTGATAACTAACATTATACACAACTTACATAATACATTTCTTACATAACTTACATAATACACAACTTACATAATACATTTCTTACATAACTTACATAATACACAACTTACATAACTTAAATAACTTACATAATACATTTCTTACATAACTTACATTATACACAACTTACATAATACACAACTTACATAACTCATTTATAGGTATAACTGAACAACTTACCCGTGCAAATTACGTGTGTCAGTCAGACTTCAAGAATTAAGAAATGGACCGATCTTGGATGAATTTGTCAAGGGCAAGTGATGGTTATCGAAATGGAGTACAGACTTTTCTAAATTTTGCATTTCAATATGCAAGCCAAGAGAACATGATTCTTTTCCCGTGTAAGAAGTGTGTCAACATAAACTGGCATTATCGTGAAGTTGTATACGAGCATCTAATTGTTGATGGGTTTATTTGGGGTTATAAACAATGGCTTTTTCATGGAGAATGCCCGCCTAGTACTTCCTCTTCAAGGATGGATGTATCTTATGATAGTACTGCTTACCATCAGCCTGTTAGAGGGGATGACATGGAAGGGATGTTGCGGGATGCATTTAATATTCACAATCATGGTTTACAGTCGTTCCCAGCCGACTTTGTGGCATCTGATTATTGTAATCTCGGTGGAAATACTTTTACCGAACCCGGAAGAAGTGTACATCATGAAGAGCCGAATGGAGAAGCGGCGAAGTTCTATGCGCTACTTAACGACATGAACGAAGAACTTTATGAGGGATCAAAATTCTCAAAATTGTCTTTCTGTATTCGTCTTTTTCAGTTAAAATGTTTGGGAGGGTGGACCGGGAACTCTTTTACAATGCTGTTAGAGTTTTTGAGAGAGATGTTTCCGTTTGAAAAAATCCCTCAGTCATGCAAAGATATGAAGAAAATGATAAAAAAAACTTAGGTCTTGGGTACAACAAAATCCATAGTTGCCCGAATGACTGCATGTTGTATTGGGGCGATCAGAGAAACCAACAATGCTGTCATGTATGCGGCCAATCACATTGGATAAATAGAAACACAAAAGATGGGAACGACGATGAAAATGATGCACAGCCAAGAAAGAACCCGGTCAAGATTTTACGGTATTTTCCGCTGATACCAAGGCTTCAAAGGCTTTTTATGTCGTCGAAGACAGCAGAGTCAATGGCGTGGCACCATGATGGATGAACTGATGATGAATTATTAAGGCATCCAGCAGATTCTTTAGCTTGGAAATCATTTGACAATAAATTTCCAAGCTTTGCAAGCGATCCTAAGAGTGTGAGGCTTGTCCTAGCCTTTGATGGATTTAATATTTACAAGATCATGAGTACTGCATACAGTACTTGGCCAGTAGTGCTTGTTCCTTACAATCTGCCTCTATGGATTTGGATGAAGCAATCTTCCCTTATCTTATCTATGATTATCCCTGAAGAGAAAGGGTCCAGGAATGATATCGACATTTATTTACAGCCACTTATTAAAGAGTTAAAACAATTATGGGCCGGTGTCGAGACATACGACGTGCTCAGAAAGGAGAACTTTAATTTACGTGTAGCTTTGATATGGACCATTGATGACTTCC
This sequence comes from Gossypium hirsutum, assembly GCF_007990345.1. Lineage (NCBI taxonomy): Eukaryota > Viridiplantae > Streptophyta > Magnoliopsida > Malvales > Malvaceae > Gossypium > Gossypium hirsutum. Next base: position 32,010,248 of record NC_053440.1, read on the forward strand.
CCGCTTATGCCAATTTATCAAGTTGGAGTACTAAAGGTCGTTATATGTGTCCTTGTTGTGCTGTACAAACATGTTCACAATGGTTATACAATGGGAATAAGTTCTCTTACATGGGGCACCGTCGGTGGTTACCGAAAAATCATAGATTTAGATTTCAGAGTTCAGCATTTGACGGTACTGAAGAGTTCAGAGAAGCTCCTTCGCAGACAAGTAGATCTGAAATCTTGTTAATGTTGGAAGATATGAATTTCAGTTATGGGAAGATGAACCAACCGGCAAACACCCAAAGAAATAGAAGATCAAATGATGAAGCTGATGATGACTCCGATGAAGAGGATGATCCTAATGAGGCAGACTTGTGGAAAAAAATAAGTATTTTTTTGAGTTGCCTTATTGGGAGCACCACCTCTTACGACACAATCTTGATGTTATGCATATTGAGAAAAATGTCTGCGAGAACATTGTCGGTACAATTTTGAATGTAGACGAAAAATCAAAAGACAATCTTCAGAGTCGACTTGATTTAGTTCAGATGGGAATTCGACCTGATCTTCATCCGAATCCACTTCCGAATGGGAAATATCGGTTGCCGCCTTCTATTTTCTCAATGTCCAAGACGGAGAAAGAACTGTTTTGCATGGTGTTGAATGATATAAAGGTTCCAAATGCATATGCATCAAATATATCTCGATGTGTTAGTGTTAAAGATCGAAGACTATATTCGCTAAAATCACATGACTATCACATCTTGATGCAAGATTTACTGCCAGTTGCTCTACGATGTTGTATTTCGAAGAAGGTGACGTCTTGTATAATTGAACTATCCTATATAATGAAAGCCATTTGTGGCAAAGTTTTGGCTGTTCAAGAACTTCAGAAGGTACAGGATTGAGCCGCGCTGACTTTATGTAACATGGATGTATCCCATAAAAAGGTGTTAATTACAATTTTAAAATTTTCCTTCATTCACCTATAGTACATAAGTTACAACTTTTCATAATGTTACATATCGTGTTTAGGTTCCTATCCAAATTAAAGTCTTACTGCCGCAACAAGCGTTATCCAGAAGGATCGATTACTGAAGGCTACTTGGCAGAGGAATGTATGACCTTCTGTTCAAGATATTTGGAAGATGTTGAAACAAGGTTGAACAGACCAAATAGAAATGCTGGACTCACGGATCATAACTTCGCCGATACTTGTTTGTTCTAAAGTTTTGGAGAACCAACCAGCAAAGTTGAAATTTTAGAATTAGATGATTTATCATGGGTACAAGCACATCGATATGTTCTGTTTCACCACGAATCAATGGAACCTTTACGCAAGTAAGTTCTACAAAATTGATAAATATTCATCAATTAAAAATTGTTTATATTCTAACAAACTGAACATATTTTTAACATAGTGAGTACAAATAAATATTGAGATCTCGTTCGCGGTCCCGAAGAACACAACATCGAGATATCAATAAGTTGTTCGCAGATTCTTTTTATGAATGGTTAAGCCAAACGGTATGCAATTGGAGCTTTCATTGAAAAATAATAATGTTCTCTCATAACATTTTTAATTACTCAGTTCACTTTCCATTCAATAGGCTTGGACTGGGAAGAACATCACCGACGAAGTGAAATGGCTTTCCCAAGGTCCAAATCGGGTGGTTAAAAGATATAGTGCATTCCTCATCAACGGATTTAGATTTCATACAAAATATCACGAGAGATTGAGAAGAACGCAAAATTGTGGAATAGTTGTTAATTCATCAATTACAAGTTATGCTAGTGCTAGGGACAATAATCCTGTCGAGGGAAATGTGGAATATTTCGGACTTCTTACTGACATAATTGAGTTGGATTACTACGGAAAATGGAAAGTTGTCTTATTTTGAGGTGATTGGGCCGATGTTAATACTGCTCGTGAAATTAAGCAAGATCAATTTGGTTTCACAATGGTGAACTTCGATCGATTGATTCACACAGGACAACAATTAATTGATGAGCCGTATGTATTTTCTTCTCAAGTCAAACAAGTTTTTTACTCAAAAGATCCAACTGATGAGGGTTGGTACGTTGTACTCCGTAACATCCCTAGAGACTTGTTTGACATGGGCAGTGGAAGTAGAGATGGCATTGACGACAGAACACAAACTTTGTCATTTCCAGAACAAAACTTAAATGAAAACATCCCTAGTACTAGTACACAATTTCAATGGGTCTGCCGGGATACGGATGAAGATGTTTACGAATTATAATGTAGTAAGCTTTTACGATTAGTTTAATTATATGTAATATCATAATATAAATATTGGTCTTATTATATATTTCGACTATTTTATATGTGCTATTATTGTTGTAATTGTATACTAAGTTTTCAACTATTTTATTTGTATTGCAGATAAAATGCCTAGAAAAAAAGTGCGAGAGCTAAGCATTGTTCAAAGTACTCCAAACTCGGCGGAAACAAACAACACTGAACAACAGACTGCTGTTGGATCTTCGAATGTCCCAACTACGCCTGAGGAACCAATAGAAGTTCAAAGTAATTTAACTTTTAATTTACATGGCATTGACTTTTTGTTTATTTGTTTTTAAAATTCTTATATTATAATATAACATTTTTCAGCTGAAAGTGGTGGGACGCGGAAAGTTCGAGGACGTACGCTACTGAGGGATTTATATGAGCTAAATCCATTCGAGCGTGTCCAAGTATGCAGTAATAGCTTTGGTCAGCCTGTTGGATCAGAAGCTCGCCTTCTAGTAGGGTACTTGGGCATTCTAGCACGGAATGCAAATATGTTGCCAATTAACTACGAGTCATGGCATAAAATGCCCGAGAGTAACAAGAACCAAGCTCTCGATCAGATTAAGGTAACGAAACGTTAGTGTCATTTATAGTACTTAGGTTTAAGTTTCATTTATATTTACTTTCTTAACTTGTGTTTTTTGTAGGCGAGATTTGCTCTAAAGGTCTCCGATGCTTATGTAAAGAAGGCATTGGGAAAAAGATGGAGAGACCATAAGAGCACTTTAAAGAGAGACTACTTTAAGACCAAAACAACACTCGACGAGAGATTCAAAATGTCCCGCCGGGAATGCTGAGGTACCAGTGGGAAGAGGTCGTTAGATTTTAGACTTCGAAGAAAGGAGAGGTATGTGTTACTACAAAAATCTTGTAATTATTTTGGTTTATAGTATTTACTAATTAACGTACTAATAATTTCATAACATAAGATCGTGAGCGAGTTGGAAAAAGTAGTAGGGAGAAACAAAAATTCACTCACACAGCTGGCTCGAGAAGTTTTGCTTGTATAGCTCAGGCCGAGGTATTTGAATTTTTTAATACTGTCAGATATTTATTACTTTCTATCAAATAATATTTTTACATATTAATATTGTAGGAACTGTCCTCCGGTCAAAAAGTTGGACGCCTTCAGCTTTTTGACATGACACATAGGAAGAAAGATGGAAACCCTATGACTCCTGAAGCTGCAGAAATTATGGTACGTTTGCTTAATACAATTTGACTTGTTTAAATTATTTTTAGTGTTTATTTTCTAATGGTTTATTTCATCTCTTGTAATGAAAATATTGTTAAGTTATGTTGCATTTCTTTTTTTAATATAGATTGCGTTCCTAACTATTTGATTTATTTATTAGGAAAAATTAAAGGATAAAAAGGCGGAGTACAATGTGATGTCTTCCAGTGATAGTTCTGTTAATATTGACGACATTGATAACCGGATTATCACTGAAGTTTTGGGTCCTGAAAGGTATGGTCGAGTTCGGTTTCAAGGTTCTTTTGTTAACCCATCTCAATATTTCAGATCCAGCTCGAAACAATACATGCCTTCGGGGAGTCAGGCTCAAGCTGAAGTCCAGAGGTTAAGAGACCAGATGGCTCAGATGCAAGCGACAACAGTTAAGCAAATTACACAACTTAAAGTGGAGGTAGCATCGAGAGAAGCTGAGGTTCAACGAAAGTATGAAGAACTCCAGTTGCAGTTTCAAACAGATGCGACAGTGAGGGAAGCAAGGGAAGCAGAGCAGCGTAAAAAGTACGATGAACTCCAGCAACAGCTTCAGAATATGATGAAGATGTTTCAGCAACAGCCGCCGTCTTAGACTATCGTGTAAATATTTTTATCATTTTGACTTTTAATTATCATTTTAACTTTTAATATTTTTATAAGAATAATACGAATTTTATTTTATTTATTGATATTTATTATATATTATTCATTTAATTTTAAATATTATATAGATTTATTGCTTTTGGTTGGTTTGGATTTGGTTTTTTCTGATTTTTTTTTACAAGAGGGCTGAAAATATAAAAAATTAATTTTACAAATCTGCCAAAATTAGTGGCGTTTTTAAAAAAGCGTCGCTAAAGGTCAATGTCTTTAGCGGTGTTTGTAGGAGAAGCGCCGCTAAAGGTCGTGCTCTTTAGCGGTGTTTGTGGGAGAAGCGCCGCTAAAGGTCGTGGTCTTTAGCGGCGTTTTTGGGAAAAGCGCCGCAAAAGCTCGTTGTCTTTAGCAGCGTTTGTGGGACAAGCGCCGCTAAAGGTCATGGTCTTTAGCGGCGTTTGTGGTAAAAGCGCCGCTAAAGGTCATGGTCTTTAGCGGCGCTTTCCCAAAAACGCCGCTAAAGACCACGACCTTTAGCGACGTTTATTTCAAAAAAACGCCGCTAAAGTTAGCAACGCTCACATTAGCGGTGTTTTTTGCGACGCTTCCAAAAACGCCATAAATGGTTTTAGCGGCGCTAAAAAGCGCTGCTAAAAGCCTGTTTTGGTGTAGTGTCATGAGCTTACCATGACCAGTAATGCACCAATATAATCATCACTCCTATTTCAACATTTATTGATTATAATCATACATTTAATCGATTATACACAATTCATTCATATACTTTATTGTCCTCCTCCTCCTCTCCATCCCACATCCTTTATGTATATAACATGCTTAAATAGCATTATACATAATTTCACTATTCACTTACATTTAAATTCAAAGCTATCTAGTTGAGTTATAGTTACTAAATTATTTTTATCCAGAGCTACAAAGCTCCAAATTAAGTTCTGTTAATTTTCCAAAAAACTAGACTCACATATATTCTTACCATAAAATTTTTAGAATTTTTGGCTTATCCAATTAGTACATTTTATTCTTTAAAGTCACCCCCATTTCACTGCTCAACATCTCTGACCTCTCTTCACTAAAAATGAATTATCTCATTGTACAGAATTCAGATGATATTTCCGTTTATTTTCTTTCAAAATAGACTCATTAAGGATTATAAGATATAAATTATAACTCATAATTATTTTTGTACAATTTTTAATTATTTTCCAAAGTCAGAATAGGGGATTCCGAAATCAATCCGACCCTGCCTCACTAAAATTCAAATATCTCAAAATATATAACTCTTTTTCTTGCTCTGTTTCTTTTACATAAAAATAGACTCATTAAGATTTCATTTCATATCTTATTCACTCTCTAATTTAGTTTACACAATTTTTGGTGAGTTTTCAAAGTTATTGTTACTGTCCAAAACTGTTTTGTTGCTAATTTTACTTTTTCATAATTTCACTTTTTCACTTTGAATCATTATTCAATTCAATTCCACACATATATTCATCATTCAATCACACTTAATCATTACATGATCTCATGAATTTTCACTTAGTCAATTTCCCGATAAACATTTCGGAATAATAACAGATACACGATGGATTCAGCACACAGCAACACCTTTTTAATCAATGATATTCGGTGGGATCAGCACATAGCAACCACATTATAATTAATGATACTGGTTCACATAGTAGCCTGAACATAGTACTACACATGTGACCATCACCATCCGATACACGTAGTAGCCTGCATATAGTACTACACACGTGACCATCACTTTCACTTTCACTTTCACATAGTGGTGCACACACAGTCCATGCCACACATGTGATCATTTCTGTCACTTCATTCGTATCCCTTTTTATTCCGAATGTTCAATAAGCAAATTTCTCACTTTTTCTCATTTTTTCCTTTTTCACTAATCAAAGTCAATTTCTTGTCTTTCTTGACTTATAATAACATATTTAACTTATTTAACACTCACATTATTCAATCCAGTCCAAAAATCACATTTTGGAAAAATTATATTTTTGCCCCTAAAGTTCACAAAATTACGATTTTACCCTTAGGCTCGGAAATTAAACTTTATTCCTTTTTCTTATGTTTTATGACATGCTGAACATTTTCCCCTTCTATGGCAACATCAAATTCTCACTCTAACACTTACTTATGAACATTAGGTATTTTTACCAAGTATGTCAATTTACTGTTTTCATTTAAAATCGGCTAGCAAAAGTTATTTAATATAATTTCAAGCTTCATATTCCACCATAAAACATCAAAATAAACATATTTCACCTATGGGTATTTTTCCAAATATGAACCCAAGTTTAAATTATTACTAGAATAAGCTAAATCAAGTTACCGGGACTCCAAAAACGTAAAGAACATTAAAAACGGGGCTTGGAATCACTTACTATAGAGCTTGGAAGCTTGAAAACCCTAAATATGGCTTCCCCCTCGCTGATTTCGTTCACCATGGAGAAGATGGACAAATTTTTGGCTATTTTGGCCTTTTTAATTCTTTTAATTACTAAATGACCAAAATGCCCCCAACTTAAAAATTTCCTATTTCACTTATCTCTTGTCCATTTTTGTCCAAAAAATTAACCAATGGTTTAATTACCATTTAAGGACCTCCAATTTAAAATTTCATAACAATTGGACACTTCTAACATGTAGAACTCAACTTTTGCACTTTTTACAATTTAGTCCTTTTGACTAAATTGAGTGCCCAAACGTCAAAATTTTCAAACGAAATTTTCAAGAAATCATTTTGTGAAATCGTAGACCATAAAAATATAATGAAAATAAATTTTTTTCTTGTCGAATTTGTGGTCCCAAAACCACTATTCCGACTAGCCCAAAATTCGGGCTGTTACAATAATTCTAACGGCAAAATTGATGGAGGGACCAAAATTTTTAAATAAAAAAATTATAAGTACTCGATTTCTTAAAATTAAAGTATAGTGACTAAGTTTTAAATTTTAAAAAAGTACATGATGGGTGTCAAATCCATCAAAAATAATATTTTTACGCCTAAATAGTAAATAAATAGCATTATAGGGGTATGATCGATCCCATAGAGATTGGAATATCTAAACTTATTGTTCATTTAACCAAGTTGCGTGTTTAGGCAACTGTTGTGCCCACGACGTCTGATGGTCTGTGCAAAAAAAAATCGAGGATTTAAGTTTTGATAAAAGTAAAAATAATTAAAATAATAGTAAAAAAAGTAGAATCAAAATTAAATTGAATAAACCAATGTACTGAAATTCTAGCTTCAGGTTAGATTTTGGCTCCGATTTGGAATCGATCATTGATAGAAAATTTTCTTCTTCAACCGATAAGTTAGTTATAGTGATTGAGGATGCCTTAAACCATTAACCCTTCCGTATGTAAATTAATTGTGGGAACCCCAACAATTAACCTTTACGGAACGAGCAACCATGAAATACACGTCCACGATTTAGCTCTCCGGTAGCCATGCGATCTAGAAGGGCCCAACTTAAACCAATAACTTCAACCATGTGGGCTGTTTAAAGTCGATTGTTATTTCACTTAACGGATCCAACTAACCACTTAATTAGACACATCAATGAGCTCTTCAGTAGACTGATTACAACAAACAATCATACCGGTTCTGCCAATTGTACGCCTATCAACTTTGAATCATCGGATCTCTTTTTATTTGATATCAATACTATTTTATGAGACAACTATATCTTTCTTCTTAATATGAGAAATAATAATTATTGGTATGAACATTTTTATGTATAATTTTTAGTTTCGCGATTTTAAAAATCAGATAAAAAATTAACCTAAAACTAGTTTAAACTAATTCATAAAATTAGAAAAAAAGAAGAAGAAAATATTCAAGAAGGAATTTTTATTCAAATAAAAACAAAACTCAAGAAAGTTGAAACAGTGGTTTTTTTATCTGCGCATATGCGCCTCGACCTTTTCTCTCTCAACCCAAGTATATATATATATATTTGTGTTAATAAATAAAACGGGTGGCAGTCGCGAACCTCCGTACTCTTTCTTTTTCAATTCACCTAAATAAAAGCTTTAAAAACATAAGAAATATTAATAATAAAATAATCTTAAAATCTTCGTCTTATGGGTCAACTAGAATACTTTTGTCAATTTTTGTGTGCAATTCATTTATCTATTTCTTTCTTAATACATTAGACTATGATTGTATTTGTATAGAAATTAATCGATTAAGTATTAAATTAAATAAAATTTATAAAATTAATTAAAATAAATAATAAAAATGTGCCGAGTACATGAAACTTTTAGCAAATTTGAACCCCAGGATTCACAGTGATATTTGAGTACCCATGGACTAAAATGGATATTACGTTTTATCTATTAACCTGTGGTTGTTCACCTTAAAATCTAAAACTGGATTCTAGAAGTTTATCAAACTTAACACTCAATACTCGAATGACGGTTTAACACAGATTTTGTCATTTCACACCGATGGTGGTAGCAAATTCTAAAAACGCAAGGCATAGTACACTAAGTTTCACCTCAAAAGAGTAGCTTTAGTCGAACACCAAACCGACCACAAACAACTCTTCTCGCCACTCTCATATTTTTGGAGCTTTGCAGCTATATATCTAATTTACAAAACAAATGCCTTTACGAAGTTCTCTTTCAAGAAGCACCAAAGCTTCTGGCTGTTTATGTTATCTAGGGTGAGTAAAACTCAATTCGAATTAAAAAAATCGAAAAAAAATTCGAATTTCGAGTTAAATGAATCGAGTTATTCGAATCAACTCGAATTTTTTTTTCGTATTTCGAGTTCGAATCGAGTTGAGTTTTCGAATTCGAATAACTCGAATAATTCGAATAATTCGAATATCAAACTATAATATTTTACATTTTTACCCCCAACTCCCAAACCTTTTTACTTTTCCCTCAAAACTTTTACTCCTTCCCACTTTCCCCCCAAAACTTTTACTCCCCTCCCCTCCCCTCCCAACCCCCCAATCTACCCAAAATTCATTTCACACCAAAATTTTACTCTCCCATTTATTTTTTCTCAAAATTTTACTCCCAAAAACCGTCAAAACCTTTTATTTTCCCCCAAAATTTTTACCCCCTCCCACTTTTCCCTTAAATCTTTTGTTCCCTTCTCATCCCACCTCTCATCTATCCCAAACCCTCCCCCTCCAATTTTTTTTAATATTTTCTCTCCAAAATTTTACTCCCCCTATTTACTTTCCCTCAAACTTTTATTAACCAAAACTTTTTATTTTTTCCCTAAACTTTTACTTCTCACCCTTTACTCTCAAATAAAAAATCAAAATTATCCAAAAAAAATCACTAAACATAAATAGTAATAATTTTATTTATATCTACTATTTATATTATTAAATTAAATTTCACATTTTATATTATTTATATTATTGAATTGTTTAATCATATTGAATATTTATATTAAAATTGAATTATTAATTATGCCATAAAATATTCGTGTCAAAATTTTATATTGGTATCAATTTCACATTTTATTTTTAAAATAACTTTTATTAAAAAATTATATTTTTACATTTAATATATTTTTTAATTCTAAAATAAATAGTGACAAGAATCTAAAGATAATTGAAACAACTAAGCAAACAAAGAAACTAACCAATATATAAAAAATTAATAAATAAATTATGAAGTAATGAAAGTTAATAAAAAATTTGATTAATGTGGACAAATTTTATTACGATGGGTGACAATGGTTACAAGCACCCAAAATTATTTTTTAAAATTTAACTCGAACAAATATATTCGATTCGAATTCCATCTCACTCGACTCGATTCGAAAAAACTTCAAATAAAGTTAGGATGATAAAATAAGATTCGAAAACTCGATTAACTCGAAAATTTTCGATTCGATTCGATTCGATTCGATCGAATACTCACCCCTAATGTTATCCATGGCTCAAACCTTACACAAAAATAAATTAGACTCACTGTAATCCACATCTTTATTTGGGTTTCTTTTTCTCAACAAAATAAAGCTTTATTAATATCATAAAAGGCAGTGAATTGTCTGGATTTTAACAGACACCCAAAAACCATCAGAACCAATTCCCACAATCTACACCCCAAGACATAAAATAGTCCAAAACCAAAATCACCATTCCCGGGTCCCATATTTCCCGACATTGGTGCATAACATCCATCCTATCGAAAACCAATTTCCTTTTAAAAATAACTGGAATAAAAAATATCTCTTGGGAAATTATTTTGATGATAAATCCTAAAAATTTTCAACACCTCTTATTAGCTTCCACTTTTGGAATAATTGCTTAGGAAAACCGTCCGAGTAGGCGCAATAAAATTTTATTTTATTTTTCTAAAATTGATCCTTATCATCCTATTTATAATAATAAATTTCATAAATCTTCTGAAATTAGGAAGATAGTGAACTCGCTAGGGACTTTTCGAAAGTTGTCCAGATTTGTTAATCAATCCAAATTGGAGTCCAAATCATTTAAGTTTTCAATCGAATGATCTCCACAATTTCTGATTTCTTGAATATTTAGAGAGTGAACTCCAACTTAAAAGAAAAGAAAAGAAAAAGGAAACATAGGACCAAAACTCAGGACTTCCTAGAATTTTATGTAGGGATCCAAAACCCAAAATCAACTTCTCTTTTTGAATTGTAGTTGCTAGATGATTGTAATTTTAATCTCACAAATTTGAAAACAAAACTTAAGAAAAAACAGAATTTATTTTAGTTCAAGGAAAAGTAAACTCAAATAATTTTTTTACTAAATTTCGACAAAGTTTTCTTTTAATATGGACATATGAAAATTTCGGTATTTATAGAGGAAATACTGTAAGAGTTATACTTGAATTCAAAGTACATTAAATAATTATTGAATAAGAATTTGAGTCCTAATAGAACTCTCTTGCCTATAAGCCAGCAACACTAAGGGATTTTACTCCTCATGTGTCGCAGCACCATACCCCTATTGGGGTAGCTGGACGAGTTCAAGTTTGATTTAATTATATGTGTTTATCTCTCTTAAATTAAATAAAAAACTAAGCTCATATAATTCTCCAATCTAACTTTTGAATATCTATAAAAAATAATTATTTTAAAATTAATCAATTAGTTAATTCGATTAAATAATTTACACAACCTAATTCCACTTTTGTTAAAATCATGACAAATTTACCGCATTAAAATTTATATGTAAGTTAATTTAATTGTCCAAATAGAATATAACTACAATATCTATTTAATTTAATTCTCACTTGGACTCATTTATATAATTTATTCATCCAACTAAATAATAATCCAAATAAATTTAATTATCTCCGAAGTCATCTCTTGTCATCTTGAGAAAAAAAACATTTATATAGAAAGTAATTCATGCAATCTATTTCTCATACGTCTTTTTTATCCATTCATTCAACCAATTCTTATTGTGCAATCTATATTGAGTTATAATGAGCTAGTAGAAGGACTGGTCATACATACATAATATTAAAACCCGAATGTCAATACCTTTGCTCCAGACATAAAAAATACAACAATTACAAGCATATAATTCATACCAACTAATATCTAATCATCATGTATCATTCACTTCATCAAATGGTCATTAAAATGTCCTAAGTAACAGTCCAAAATATCATAATCATGACCAAGCAAGAAACCAATAATTCAAACTGAAAGTCCACAAGTCCTAAGAAAAATGACCATGTAAAGAACATAAAATTCATAGCAAAAACCAACATATAGTCTATTACATTGCCCTATTCCCAAAACATAACCAAAACAATAACAACTTCGAAATAACAGAATGGACTTGCTTGGAATCACCCCTCTGAAACACACCGCTCGCACCGAGGCACTACTAATCTGCAATGGTTTTAAAAGGAGTGGGTAAACTTAACAAGCTTAGTGAATGCCTAGAACAACTACCATGCAAACAGTTCATCAAGTATTAACGAAACAACCATATAGTACAACCTCAACAGTTCCAACTCTAGTGTCATATTATACTTACTCATGCATTATTTACTAGTTCATTTACATGGTAATCATATTCACTTTTAAGCATATATCACATTGCACATATAATCACATAACATTCAAGCATATATCACAATACTCAAAAACATGTTTATAAATAAATTGACACTTGAGATATGAAACGTAAAAGTGGGAACTATCACCACTTATTGAATACACAAATTTCCAACACACCATATAGACTCACAGAGTCAAACATGTCCCAAAAGTGAAGCATAAAGCTAACATTCTCCAAAACACCAAACATGTCCCGTTGAATGGAGCTTAGCTCACATTCACTTATCCCTACAACATGTCCCACAGCCTCAACGCCCAAATCATATAACATATAAGTGAGTACTCACAATTCTATAGCAGCCAACTATATCCAACAACTTCAAGAATCACAAGGCCAAAATATTTGTTATTAAGCACATATATTACTTACCGGTTTATCATTCACTATCACTGCATATTTACATCATTAACACAATATCATCACTGTCACATATGTATGACATGCCTACATATATACTTTCACAACAATAATCATGAACACATAACACATGTAATAGCATCTGATCTCAATCTACACTTTCATAATAACACTAACACATATTTCACAAGTTAAACATGAGTACGAGAAAGCTTACACTCAGAATTTACTATAGGGGTTTAGGCTACAACTAAATTCCCAATTAACATACTGAATCATGTTCACAAATAATTATTCCAAACACTCACCAATTATGCTTTCGTCAAAAAGTCGAAAGCTCAAACTAGCTTTTTCTTACCTTTATCTCTACTCATAGAAGGTCCTATCAATTCCAACGCTTCAACAAAATAAATCACACAACAACACAATCAACATTCAACCAAAGGCTTTCATCAAACAATCCAAAAACATAAGACTAAGCTAGGTTCTCTTTTGACCGAAATCTTCGACATAGAAAACTTAAAATTTGAATATCTCGATCTATACTTAATCTTTTTTTCCTGAAACAAATTTCATTCATCTAATTATTTACCTAAAATTTATTCTCAACCTTTAAACTACTCAAAACTACCCAATTCATGGTATCAAAATTTTTGACATGTTTATGGCAATTTAAAAAAAAATCATTAAAACGTTGGAAATCTTAAACTAAACTTTAAGGTAACTTTAGAAACCTTCTAATCATGTCAAAACTAATTGAAAAACACTTTGAAACAATGTTTTTACCAAAAATCTCGAAATCCACCATTAACAACCCAATTTTCACCTTTTATTTAAAACATGTGATTTAATGCTAAAAATTCCGTTTAAAAGACCAAATATCATTTAAAACTAAGTAGGAATTGAATTGTTACCTTAGTTGACGAAAAACTGAACGTTTGATCGAAACCTCAAAAAACACACAAGCTTGACATGGAGAAAACTATGGTGCTTTTAGGTGCTTTTCTTAATTTTATGGAGGTTTATAACTAGGAGGATGATAAAAATCAAGGGAATAGAGTTTAGGACGATAAACTTACCTTAATATTTGAACTTCTTTACAATTTAGTCCTTAATCTCGTAAATGAAGATTTATGCAATTTCATCCATATATCATGCTAATCGATTTACCTAAGGACTCATATCAACCCAAAAAAATCATCATTTCATAAATTTATCATGGTATTTTACTATTTTTACAAATAAGTCCCCTAGTTGAAAAATTCATCAAAAATCACTTTATAAAAGTTATTTATTTATCAACAATGACTCATAATATTTCATGAAACTTCAAAAAATATACAAACATGTTCAAGGAAAAACCCTAATCCTTTAACAGTTTTGTAAATTAGTCCTCGGGCTAGCTAGATTAAGCTACGACTTCAAAAACATGTAAATCATTAAAAAAAAGGACAAAAGCCACTTACATGCAAGTGAATGTAGCTTGATCCCCTAGCTATGGTTTCCCTTGAAAATTTCAGTTGAAGATGAAGATAGGAAGATGATAGCTTATTTCTTTCTTTTATTTTTATTATAATAACCTTTAATTACTTAATTACATTTTTAACCTTTAAAAATATCCTTAATTTTAATAAAACCAAACCCATAAGTATCCACTACCACATAAATGGTCTAATTACCACCTAAGTACTCTTGCATTAAAGTTCTCTAGCGATTTGATACCTTTAGTTACTAGAACTCTACTTTTGCACCTTTTACGATTTAGTCATTTTCACGAAATTAAGCATGTAAATGTTAAAATTTCTTAACAAAATTTTTATACGAAACTACTAACATACTGTAGACATTAAAATAATAATAAAATAAATATTTTCACATCAGATTCTTGGTCATGAAACCATTATTCTGATTTCACTAAAAACCGACTGTTACAACCCTTCCCTTGAAGGAATTTTCATTCTCGAAAATCTAACCAAAAAAGAGGTTCGGGTATTGCACTTTCATAGCTTCTTCTGGTTCCCAGGTAGCTTCTTCTATACTGTCTCATTGCCAAAGAACTTTCACTAAAGCTATGCTTTTATTTCTCAATTCTTTAACCTCTCGAGCTAAAATTCTGATTGGCTCTTCACTATAAGTCATACAAGGCTGAATCTCAACTTCAACAGGTGAAATTACATGCGAAGGTTCTGATTAATACCGTCGTAACGTAAATACGTTCAATACATTGTGAATCTTTTCTAACTCTGATGGAAAAGTTAATCTATAAGATACCAGCCCTATTCTTTCAATAATCTCATACGGCCCAATAAACTGCAGACTTAGCTTTCCTCTATGACCGAATCAAAGAACTTTCTTCTAGGATGATACTTTCAAAATCACTATGTCGCTGACTTGAAACTCAATGTATTTTTTTTCTTAAATTCACATAATATTTCTTTCGATTTGAAGTTGCCTTCAAACTATATCAAATTACATTAACCTTTTCTTTTGTTTCTCGTATCAAATCAATCCCGTGAAGCTTCTTCTCACTGAGCTTAGTTCAATACAATGGAGTTTGACATTTTCGACCATATAAAGCCTCATATAGTGCCATTTTGATGTTCGACTGATAATTTTTGTTGTATACGAATTCATCTAACGGTAAAAATCTCTCCCAATTACCTTTAAAATTTAAAATACAGCCTTGAAGCATATCCTCGAGTATCTTAATCACTTGCTCAAACTGACCATCAGTCTAAGGATGAAACACAGTGCTAAAATGAAAATGAATACCTAAAGCCTCATGTAACTTGCTCCAAAATCAAGACGTAAATCGCAGATCCCTATAAAAAATAATAAAATTTGGCACTCCGAGTAATCTGACAATGTCAACAATCTATAACTTTGCTAATCTTACGAGTGAATAATCTGTATGCACTAGAATAAAATGCGTAGATTTTGTCAAGCAATCAACAATGACCCAAAAAACATCTTTCTTTCTCAAAGATAGAGGCAATCCTGATACGAAATCCATCGTGACATGTTCCTCTTTCCACTCTGGAATCATCCCTTGCTGTAGTAAACCAAAAGGTACCTGATGTTCAGCTTTAACTTGCTGACAAACTAAACATCTTGATACAAACTCTGAGATCTCACGTTTCATACTTGGCCACCAGTATATTTGTTTCAAATCACCGTACATTTTATTGCTACCAGGATGAATAGACAAGCTACAACTATGAGTTTCCTGCAAAATCTTCTGAATGAGATTAGAATTTCTCGAAACGCAAATTTTGCCTTTAAAGTACAAACTATCATCAGACCCAATCTCAAATTTTAAATCAAGAGTTGTCTAAATTCATTTTTGTTTACCGATCAACACATCATCGCATTTCTGAGCATTGCAAATTTGTTACAAAACCATTAGTCTAGCTTTCAACTCAGCTAAAATAGAACCATCATCAATCAACGTCAACAGTGTGTTCAAAGCTCGCAAAGAAAACAAAGATTTTCTACTCAAAGCATTAGCAACTACATTAGCTTTTCCTGGATGATAATCAATGATCAAGTCGTAGTTTTTCAATAACTCGAGCCATCTGACACTGTCTCAGATTCAAATCTTTCAGTGACATTAAGTACTTCAGACTTTTATGATTCATGAAGATATGACATTTTTTTCATACAAATGGTGTTGCCAAATCATCAAAACAAATACAATTACTGCAAGCTCTAAATCGTGCGTCAAATAATTCTTTTCATGCAGTTTCAACAGTCTAAAGGCATATGTTATCACCTTGCCCTCTTGCATCAAAACATAGCCTAAACCATTCAACAATGCATCACTATAAATTACAAATTCTTTACCTGACTCTAGCTTAACTAACATTAGTGCCTCAATTAACATCTTTTTGTAATAGTCGTCAATGGTGTAGCAATAATCGAGAATCCCCTAACGAATCTTCTGTAATATTGGAGCACAATAAGGAGAAAAAACTAGGTTGAGAAAACCCCTATCTGCCAACTCTTGCAACTGCATTTTCAACTCTTTTAACTCTGTAGGTGCAATTCTGTAAGGAGCTATCGATATCAGAGATGTTCCCAGCACTAACTCAATAGAAAACTCAACCTCTCTGGTCGGTAGTAACGCGGGTAATTCCTATGGAAACACATCTGAATATTCACATGCCATTGGAACTGACTCAAGCATCAACTTAGAAACTCTAGAATCAAATATGTGAGAAAGATACGCGTCACAGCCTTTTCTAACATATTTCTGTGCTAACATTGCTGAAATAACATTAGACATACTACTCAGTCCATCTGATTCAATCTAAAGCTTTTCACTGTGTTGACATTTTAACACAATGAGCTTTCATCTACAACTCACAACGGCATCATGTAGAGTTAACCAGTCCATACCCAAAATCACATCGAACTCATCAAAGGGTAATAACATCAAACCAGCTAGAAATTTGCAACCCCGAATCATCAAATGACAGATTTTACAAATTTTATCAATTAACACATATTGACCTAGGGGGTTCGTTACTTTAACAACAAATTTAGTGGAGTCAACAGGTAATTTTTTATCTGACACTAAAGTCATGCATACATATGAATGTGTTGACCCTAGGTCAATTAAAGTAGTAACATCATTATCAAAGATAGAAAATGTACCAGTGATAACATCTAGCACTGACGCTTCCTCTCTAGCACAGGTTGCGTAAGCTCTAGCTGGCGCTCGTGCCTCAGATCTCATAACAGTCTTTTGTCACACTGCAGCCATTTCCCATATTTACAGTGTTCCTTGGTGGTCTACCTCCCGTAGTAGTGTTGCTCGGTCGAACAGTGTGAGCCTTTTCTTTTTCGGACCTCTCTGGGCAATCTCTAATAAAATGTTCATACGAACCACATTAAAAACATGCCCCGTCTTTCATCTTGCACTCATCAAAGTGTCGACGTCCACATTTTTGACATTCAGGCTTGTTACTCTTCACACTGCCTATGCTATTTTACTTGATCTCTACCAGAATAACCCACGGAAGTTGACAAACAATTATGAATTTCTTTTGATTTCATCAATGGCAATTGATATGATTTTCCCGCTGATCTCTTACCTGAATCACAAGCCTCATAATTTGCTTTTCTTTTAGCTTTACTCAATTCTTCAACTTTGTGCGCTCGATCATCTAGAACAACAAATTCTTTTAATTCTAGAATCCCAACCAACAGTTTTATATCTTCATTTAGCTCATCTTCAAACCATTTACACATGGAAATCTTGGTCGATACACATTCTCGGACATACTTTCTCAATCGAACAAATTCCTTCTCGTATTTAGATACTGACATCTGACCCTGTTTAAGTTTGAGAAACTCTTTGTGTTTCTTGTCAAAAAACCTCTGACTCACATACTTCTTTCAAAATTCGGTCTGAAAGAATTCCCAATCTACTCGCTCACTCAGCACAACTGAATTCAAGGTGTTCCACTACTGATAGGCTGAGTCTTTCATTAAAGAAACAACATATTTCACACACTCTGCCGGTGTACAAGGTAACTCATCGAAAACCTTGATTGTATTTTCTAACCAGAACTCAACTCTTTCTAGGTTATCTGCAAATGTAGCTTTAAACTCTTCAGCCCCATATTTACGGATTTTATCGACTGGAGGCTTGCTCAATCGTACTGGTTCCAAACCCTGAGGAACTACAGGGACCAGTTGGGAAACAGGTGAGGGTGGAGGTCATTGAGCCATCGAGTTTGTTCATACGAACTCGGTAAACCATTCATTCATCATTTGGAGGAAGGCTTGCTTTGTCGCTCTTCCCCAACCCTCAGATACGGGCCTACTACCACTCGATGCTACTCCGTGAACGGAGGCTTGCGCATTACTTTCAGCCTCATCGGAATCAGCTCGGTTGGATGACATTATCTATAGGAAAGCATAATTCAAATTGAGTTAGGAGTTATCAAACTATCAATGGTTATATATTGGCATGTATTTCTAGCATCATACACACTACGTTCAGTTTGAGAATCGACTAAACTGTAGCTCTGATACCACTAAATATAACACCCCTAACCCATATCCTTTATCAGAATAGGGTTATGGAACATTACCGTAAAAAATAATATAAAACACATTTCTGAGAATAAAAACTACATTGAATAATAAAAAGATCGATGATATCCCAGAGAAAATCTAGAAGAGTAATATTGGACATACACACTAGAAACAGTTGTGATAGAGACAATATAAATTGCATATTTGCAATTCAAAGCTTCAACCAGTAGAAGTAGAAAATAGTATCATATGAATCTTATCATCAAGTCTTCTCTTAAACATAATTGATTAGAAAAATAAAGAAAAATAGAGCAATACCGCTCATCAATCACCCAGACTTATAATAATTCTGTCTATTGTTATAATTAGCCAGCCTTTCTGTATGATAAGTATCGCATCTGAATATGAACAATTACATATGTCTTTGAGAATAACAGAACATATAGAATACCCAAAGGAGATCGCTGTAAAATACTCAACTATAACAGCTGCTTTCAGATATCTTTGCAATTTGAACACTATCCCATTGACTACTACAATCATCAATGATCCCACTTTATTCCAATCACTAAAGAAATCAATTCAGAAGAAATTTGAACACTATCCCGTTCTTTAAATACCACACCACACCTGAATAAATTTATTACTCGTAAATAACTTCTTCCTTAATAACAACATTGTATATCCCGAATAATCTTCAGAATAATTTGATATCTCTTCTAAAATCGTCTTTACTTGCTAACCCATTCTTAGTTATGACCATATGAATAATCATTTAACCACTAAACTCTTCGGTTTCACACTTGTGAACTTAATCAATATAAATATTGTGAATTTCATTGTATAAGACTGTACTAGAGAGAGGTGGAGGTTGTAAAGCCTCAAAATTTGACTTTCATATACACACGTATAACATGACATTTATCGTCAACATGTTCATTACAAGCATTTATTCATACCTTTATGAGTCTCTACTCATCATAAGCAACCTTTTTAATCAGATACTTGAGTATCGCTTTCAACATTATCAGAATTAGCTCGGTTGGAAAACATCTCTGTCTATTACTAAAACAATTCTCATCAGAGTCGGGAGATATCACACTATCACAGGTTACATAATACCATGTATTTCTAGACTTCACATATGCTACGTTCAGTCCAAGAACCGACTAAACTGTAGCTCTGATACCAATAAATGTAACATCCCTAACTCATATCCGTCGCCAGAATAGGGTTACAAAGTATTACCAAAATATACTGATCAAGTAAACAAATATTTCATTTTATACAATATTCATGTCAGAAATCAAACATAAAGTCTCTTATATGAACCCTCGAGGTCCAAAATATACATTAGAAATGACTCGTGGCTAAACCAGGTACTTATAAAATTTTTACAAAATCTCAAAATTTTTCCTAGGTCCAGGAGTCATACGCCCGTGTGGTCAGGCTGTGTGGTTCACACGGCCAAGGAACACACCCGTGTCTGAGGCCGTGTAACTCTCTGATTTGGGTCACACAGCCAAGACATACGCCCGTGTGCTAGGCCGTGTGTAAATACTTGGGCATTCTATTTTGAAATTTTAAAGATGTAGGGGACACACGGCCAGGTCATACGCCCATGTGCTACGCCATGTGTCACACACGGCTGAGACACACACCCGTGTCTCTACTCGTGTAGACAAAAATAGACTATTTTCAAAACCATATTTGATGCAAACCTGTGCTCGGAGTTGATTACGAGTTATGAATGTTCCCGATCGCAAATTAAGTAGTATCGCAATTGAAGGCTAATTTTGAAATGGTTTCAAGATGGTCGATTTTCAAAGGGATGTTAGATGGATAATTTGGCTAAGTTGAGTTTAAAATTAAGGTTGAAGAATGAACCAATATTATAGATGAATATTGACTCGATTCTTATGTCAACACTTAATAAGGGATTGTTGAGAAGATGTCAAACTGTGACCCACTATCTAATTTAGATAGGAACCAAACAGTATAGAGGTTGAATGCCACACTTGTTGGAAGTGATAAGTTCGGAATGAATCAGGTTAACGCTACTAGACTTAGCTAGATAAGTCAATCGAGTCACAAAAGAACAAAGGGAGTGGAGTAACTCATAATGAGCTCAATATTCATAAAAGATTCAAAGTTTAGTAACCTGAAAACAAATTACAATGAGCTCTTTATAAGCTGTTTGTTCCAGCCGAATGGACACTAAGTAAATACAATTAATAATACCTGGAATTTCAAATTAGTTTCAGCTAAATGAACCTTGAAGGAACTTAATGTTTCAATGTGACACTTGACGTCCCCGAACAGCCATGGAGCTAACTTAATAGCTAAGCTGAGAAATTCATCTAACTTGTTCAGTCTATGTAAAGCTGAAGTAAATATATTCTGGTGCACTAAATGCATGAATCAGCAAAAGGGATGTTTCTAAGCTTAGGAGACGCCAACAGCCTTGGCCCTTGCATTTCCCGAACGGTCAGTTAGATAAACTTGGAAGTTAGTTGAATCAAGCATGTACATGATCAGCTAAGATGTATGAACATGAATTAATCCTCCTTGGGCAACCGAAGAAGCATCATTGAATTAATGCTGGTTGTGGCACACGAAAAGCCATCAGGTGTGAACAGTCGAAATTAGATGGACATTTAGGTGTGAACTGGAGTTAGCAAATGATTAGTCAAGTGAGAAAACACTTGATCCATTGAATCCCATGAAGAGGTGCTTGGAAGAAAGCAAACAACAGCTCCTAGTGCATGCATGTCCAGGTGCATGTCCTCTTTAAATGCCTCCTTGGTGCATGCACGTCCAGGTACATGTCTCCTTAAAATGCTATCCATTGATTCTGTTGATGAGCACCCAATGTATTCAGCCTACAAGACAAAATTAATACATTACTTAAATGTAATCATAAGACTTAATTTAGACACAATTTAATTTGTCTAAAAAATAGACACAATTAAAGTGTCTGAACTAAAACCATAATAAAGCTGTACAAAATAAGATAGAATTGTTAAAATTAAGACATATTTAAAATGCTCAGATTATGACATGTTTAAAACTCTAATTATTGATGTTCAAACCATGACATAGTTATGAATCTGAAACTAAATTAATTAACTAATTAGAACCGAATTATCCTTTATTCCAGTAATTAAATCAACAACTGAAATTAAATCTTCATTTTGCACTTGGTCCCCTCGTGCTTGGGCCAATTTCGATGTCGTCGATTTGTATCATGACATGATGCGGTCGAGATCGCATCATACCCTCCCTCTTGAAAATGATTTGTCCTCAAATCTGGCCATTTGCTCGCGAAAAATCTTTCAAGATCACGAACCCCTTTGTTTATGAACTTGACAAAGTCACTTCCAAAAATGTGAGAATCACAAATGGTTCGAAAATATGGAAGGTTATTTGCATACCCTCCCTCTTTAGAAGGGTGCCATTTCAAATTGTCACCTACACAAGACTGAAACAAATTGGTGACATTATAAATGATAGGCACAAAATAACGTTTCGGTATCCTATTCAAGAATGGAATGCATAAACCAATGCTAGAGTAAAATTTATAAGTGGATCTTACCTTTTCAGATTGAATCAAAAACCTCATCGATGGCAACAAACCAAAATCACAAAGCATCCGAAAGTTATAATCTTGGAAAACAAAATTCCATGGCTCAAAACCCTTGAACAATTATATAGAACAATAATCTTTGGGATCAAAAACAAAGTTTTCTCTTACCATTTCAATCTGATTCAAAAGTTTTATGGTCGGCAACATAGAAGAAACATGAAGCATGTGAAAGTTATAATCATGCAAAACATGCACGAATCCGTTAAACCATAATATAGAGCAAACTTCGGAATCAAAGATTTGATTTTGACTTTGCAAGTCATCAGAATTCACATGTTTTGTTTTTGAAAATAATGATAAAACTAGAAGCAAATGGAAGGGGCCAACACATTTATACAATAACTTAGGGAAACATGCTCCAGTTTAAACACATGGTTTTGATCACTTATTTTCGAATATAGTAAAAACTTTTTGTGCAATAGCAATTCACATATGCCAAACAAACACAATTTAGGCCTACTCATGTTCAAACAACCATACCTCTCAAGTTTCATCCGAACATGCATGCACATACATAAAGATCTCGCAAAAGATTTAAAGAATTCACATAACCATCACAATCAAACAAATTAAGCTTTTTACGTGAAAATTCTTTATCACACACGACCAAATTTTGTATACGTCGATTTAATCTAACATCATCAATAGACTTACCAACACAATGCATATCATGAGAAAACCTCTTCAAGACACTTCTTGAGACAAAATCATCAACAACAATCAGAGTATGAAAATTAATCGAAATAATGTACGAAGATCTTTCAAAAACTAAGTCATCGGTAATTTTCTCAACAACATTCAAATTGGATTGAAGTGATTCAATTGCTAAAGATTCCTTACCTTGCTTACCTGTAAGCACTTGTGGATTAATTTCATTTTCGATCTTACCTTTCTTGATCAATCGAAATTGTCTCTCATCAGGAAGGTATTGAAGTTGGAACTTGTCAAATGAATCTTTAGTGACCTGAAAAGAAGAAAATTCACAAGGCAAACTCGCATGTGGGTTAGTTAGAACATTCCTCACTTTTTCTTGATCACTTTCGCCTTTTTCACTTTCTTTTTAAATCTCATTTTCAAACTCGCTTTCTTTTTCCACAGTCTCTTTTATTTTTAAAAACTCACTCTCACTCTTTATTTCACTTTCTTTTTCAACAACAACACTCGTTTCATTGACACTTTCATTTTTTTCTCGATCTCAATGAAATACTTATTTTTCACATTTTCTTTTCTTTCGCTCTCCTTTTTCTCTTTTTCATCCTCAAACTCTTTTTCAAGGTTCTTTCTTGCTCACATTCTTTTTCTTTCTCTTTTCGTTCAAGCTCTCTTTTTCTTTCAATTTCCTTTTGTTTCATTCTTTCTTTACAAGACGGGCTTGGAGTAAAATTAGAAGGATTTACATTTGAGACACGACCATCCCTTCGTAAGTGAACCTCCGTGGATGAGTACTTTGGTGCATACAAAGAATTACTTGTGCCTTCTCGTTTGTCACCTTGAAAGGCTTCAAACTCATGGTTTGCTTTATACTGAATCGAATTCCTTGATGAATAGGAATCACGATATGGATCTCTTCTCAATAAATCATTAGACGTTTGACTCCTTAACAATCTCGCTTCCATCATTTGATTTTTAAAAGTACATTCTTTAGGTCTGTGGTTCCGTTGACCTCGTCGCCTCTCGCTTCGATATAAGGCTTGGTCACTTTCCATATCACTAGGCTCATGGAATCATATCGGTTTAGCCTAGGACGACTCTGGTTCCTCCTTGGATTTTGTAGAGTCCATTCACGTTGGACTCGTTCTCTCAACTGTTCCAAATGCTCTCGTACGGGCTTTAGACGTCGTTGAAGCATTTGGTCCATCTCACGGATGAAGGCTTGATATGTTAAGTCAGGTACACCACCAGCAGGTACATTTCGTACAGGGCGTGCACCACCTCCTTCGGTCACATTTCTTTTCGGACTACAAGACATAGTATTTTCCTTATAGCAAACCTCACAAGTTCACTCAAAATAAAAATAAACACTCCGCTCGTGTTTTACTCCGATTTTGGATTTTTTATTACTCTTAATGTCCTCACTCACTCTTTTCTTTTTTCACTCGAATTCGCCTCCGAAAGTTCGTAGGTGACTGCCTTTACCTTAACAGCAAATTTTGGTAGAGTCGGCATAAAAAATTGATGTGAAGGTGGGAGAGATGTTGGGACTAAGGTGGGCTAGAAAGAAACAAATTAAAAGTTTGGTTGAACAGGTTTTAAGTAAGAAAATTTGTTTTTTGGGAAATCAATGCTTTTCGAGCTATCTTTCTTTCTTCTATTTTTTTAAATACAAATCAAGTCTCACCTTTTGTATTTTTAGACTTTGTAATTGCAATCACTCTTTTTTTTAATCGATTTTTTTACTTTTTATTTTTATTATTTCGATCCCGAGAGCTTCAAAAACATAAATACTTACTTAATTTGGCTAGCTCTGATACCAAATGATGCAAACCCGTGCTCGGAGTTGATTACGAGTTGTGAATGGTCTCGATCGGAAATTAAGTAATATCGCTATTGAAGGGTAATTTTGAAATGGTTTCAAGATGGTCGGTTGTGAAACCATGAATCTGAGATAGAAAAGTTTATTGTGACTAAATTTTATGATTTATCGATTGATTGGATGCATGTGTTAGAATACCGATAAGAAATTTCAGCGATTGCATGTCTGAATTGCATATTAGGGTTTAATTGCAAAAGTGGGTAAATATGAGCTTCAAATGATAAAGAATTTAATAGAAGTGCATAATTGAGGTAGAGGTCCTTAAATGATAATTAGACCATTATATTTTCATGGACAAAAATGGGCATGCATAGATAAAAATAACTAAAGTTTTAATGAAGGGCATTTTATTCATTTGGTAATAAAAAGAATTAAAAGGGAAAAAGATGACAAAAAGTGCTCATCTTCTTCCATAAGGGCCGAAGCTTCAAGGGACTCCATAGCTAGGGTTTCTTCACTTTCTCAAGCTCATAATCAAGAGGATTGAAATTCGGAGTTAGACCGGGGAAAGAAAAAAGGTTGAGGACTAAGTTGCTAGATTTGATCGTATTTTGTACCGAGGTAAGTTTACGGTAAATAAATGCAATATTTCAATAATTATTATTACTGTTGTTATTTTCCATCAATGATGTACTTATTTTATGAAATTATTTAATGTTGACTCAAGTATGAGATGATAGAGAATTAGTGTTAAAAAGTCCCGTTGAAATATTAGGAATGTATTGGATACAAATGTTATGACATTAGGGGGATGAGATCCCATGTAAGACCATGTCTGGAACATGACATTAGCATTATTGAGGTTATGAGAGGTCTCATGTAAGACCATGTCTAGGACATGGCGTTGGTACCGAGATGAGAGGTCTCCCGTAAGACCATGTCTGGGACATGACATGGGCACCGATATGAGAACTCTCATGTAAGACCATATCTGGGATATGGCATTTGCAGTAAAGGAAACATGCCATGTAAGACCATGTTTAGGACATGGCTTTGGCATGTTATTATCAGATAGGAGACCCGAGTATCTTTAGTATTCCAAGTGGTTCAACGGGCTAGTAAATAGAGAATGTTACATGAAAGTTCAGGTAAAAGCATAATAAATAGATTCAGGTGAGTTATAAGGGTTAAGAATATCTCAGTTACCAGTTCAGAAAAAAAATTCAGCAAGGGAGGAGTAAGTTTTAATCATGAGTTGTTTAAGTAAGCAAGTAAGTTAACAAGTAAGAGAGTAAGTAAAGAAGAAAGTAAAGATCATGATACTTGATGATAATTTATGAGTATAATTATTTATGGTAAATATTGTTATTTATTTTCTTGTAAACTTACTAAGCTTTATGCTTACCCCTTTATTTTTCTTCTTTTTATAGTATCACCAAACTAATTCGGGAATCGTAACGGCGTCAGAGATCGTTTCACACTATCAACAGACAATCTCGATATTTTGTGATTCGAAACATTTTAAGTTATGGCATGTATAGGGAGTTAGTCATTTTGTGTGTGTGTCCTTATGATATGGATAATGAATAGCATGTAAATACTCGATAATGATTAGCTATTGAAATGGATATTTAAGAACATGTTTTGGTGTTATGTATGCCTAAATGATAGTTAATACAAAGAAATTATAAAAGAGTAAAAATTTATAATGGTATAGTTTATGGACAGCAGCATTAACGTGACTTTGAAAAATCACCAAGGACAGTAGAAGAGGAATTAGAGAGTGAATGAGATATAGAACTAAAGATTATTGAGTCTAATTTTATATGAAAGAAACAGTGTAGCCAAAGGAATTTTATATTTTGTAATATTTGAATTTTAGTGAGACAGTGTCAGAATGGTTTTTGAAGTCTCTTGTTCTGAATTTAGAAAATAATTAAAAATTGTACAGAAAGAATTATGAGTCAAAATTTATATGTCTAGATTCCTTAGTGAGTCTATTTTGAATAGAAACAAGTAGAAGTACCATATGAAGCCCGTAAAATGAGAAAATTGATTTCTAGTGAATAAGGGTCAGAACCGTTGGACAGTGAAACAAGGGAGAATTTAACGAATAAACTGTACTATTTGGCTAACCCAAAAATTCTAAAAATTTTATGATAAGAAGATATATGAGTCTAGTTTTATGAAAAAAATTACGGATCTAAATTTCAAGTTTTGTAACTCGAGTTATAATTAAATTAGTGACTGTTACGCGAGTGGACAATTTTTTTGTGAATAGTGAAATAAATTCTTTTGATTTGTTTAAGTATTCAGAAAATTTTTAATTTTCTCGATTTGGACCCGAACCATTTTCGTTGCATGTTTTAGGGTCTCGAAGGCCCTTTTTAGAGACATATTGATTGAATGTGAGTGAATTATTTTTAAAACCAAATTTTTATGCTCCGAACTAGTAAGTTAAGTCAGGTAACGCCTCGTGCTCGATTCCGGCAACAGTCTCGGGTAAAGGGTGTTACAGGTTTTCAAAGGGGTGTTAAATGGATAATTTGGCTAAGTTGAGTTCAAAATTAAGGTTGAAGAATGAACCAATATTATAGATGAATATTGACTCGGTTCTTATGTCAACACTTAATAAGGGATTGTTGAGAAGATGTCAAACCATGACCCACTATCTAATTTAGATGGAACCAAACAGTATAGAGGTCAAATGCCACACTTGTTGGAAGTGATAAGTTCGGAATGAATCAGGTTGATGCCACTAGACTTAGCTAGATAAGTCAATCGAGTCACAAAAGAACAAAGGGAGTGGAATAACTCACAATGAGCTTAATATTCATAAAAGATTCGAAGTTTAGTAACCTGAAATCAAATTACAATGAGCTCTTTATAAGCTGTTTGTTCCAGCCGAATGGACACTAAGTAAATACAATTAATAGTACCTAGAATTTCAAATTAGTTTCAGCTGAATGAACCTTGAAGGAACTTAATGTTTCAATGTGACACTTGAAGTCCCCGAACAGCCATGGAGCTGACTTAATAGCTAAGCTGAGAAATTCATCTCACTTGTTCAGTCCATGTGAAGATGAAGTAAATATATTATGGTGCACCAAATGCATGAATCAGCAAAAGGGATATTTTTAAGCTTAGGAGACGCCAACAGCCTTGGCCCTTGCATTTCCCAAACGGTCAGCTAGATGAACTTGGAAGTTAGCTGAATCAAGCAAGTATCTGATCAGGTAAGATTTATGAACATGAATTAATCCTCCTTGGGAAGCCAAAGAAGCATCATTGAATTCATGCTAGTTGTGGCACACGAAGAGCCACCATGTGTGAACAGCTGAAATTAGACGGACACTTAGGTGTGAACTGGTGTTAGCAGATGATTAGTCAAGTGAGAAAACACTTGATCCATTGAATCCCATGAAAAGGTGCTTGGAAGAAAGCAAACAGCAGCTCTTAGTGTATGCATGTCCAGGTGCATGTCCTCCTTAAATGCCTCATTGGTGCATGCACGTCCATGTACATGTTCTCCTTAAAATGCTGTCCATTGAATCTATTGATGAGCACCCAAAGTATTCAGCCTACAAGAAAAAATTAATACATGACCTAAATGTAATCATAAGATTAATTTAGACACAATTTAATTTGTCTAAAAAATAGACACAATTAAAGTGTCTGAACTAAAACCATAATAAAGCTGTACAAAATAAGACAAAATTGTTAAAATTAAGACATATTTAAAATGCTCAGATTATGACATGTTTAAAACTCAAATTATTGATGTTCAAACCATGACATAATTATGAATCTGAAACTAAATTAATTAACTAATTAGAACCGAATTAACTCTTTATTCCAGCAATTAAATTAACAACTGAAATTAAAACTTCATTTTGCACTTGGGCCCCTCGTGCTTGGGCCAATTCTTATGTCGTCGATTTATACCATGACATGATGCGGCCAAGATCGCATCAATATTTCTCACCCCATTTTTTCATCCGCCCACACCAACAGTTTAACACATTCACAAGCTATTATAGCTCATTTAACCTAACTCAAAATCAAGTCCTATACATGATATAATACCTCATATAATCAAGTATACTCACTTACTTAAATTACCTAGTTAAAATATATGCATGTATTATTAAATATGCTAACTTAATTCAATCATCAACATGCCAATATAATTTCTATCAATCAACCATTTCAAAAACATACCAAACATATCCATCACAAGTCATTCCAATGACTAGTTACAATTAAAGCATTTATATGCTGATATTGGTCAATTAACCTATACATGCCATTATAACCATAATTGATTTACCATATATATATACCAAAATGGGTTAATGGATTGTGTGAGTGATCTCTGCCAAGCTTCCAATCCAACGAGCCTCCGAATTACTATAGAACAGGGGAAAATAAAATAGAGTAAGCATGAAATGCTTAATAAGTTCGTATAACATGGTAATTAACTTACCGTTCATTTAAATTCAATATAAACATACAAGGCACATTCAATCAACTTGATCATGAGCCCTAACACATATCCTCATCACCCTTGTTAGTCATATATTTCATATAAATATAAAAAATGCTGTATGGGCCCAACAATAATTAGATTTCCATGTACATATACTTTCCACATCATGTATTCATATAACTTATGCAAATAATTTCCTTGTATTTCAAGTACATTTTCATAATAATTTGTCTCGAGCTCAAAAATTATTTCATGTCGGAACTTTGCCCATTAAACCATTTGAAATATCAATGTCACATGGGTATTACACTCAAGGTGTACAAATTTATAATCATGGATGAACATATTCATCAAACAAATTCCATGTTCATATATTATCATCTCGTATTTCCATATATCATGTATCATCATTTTCATGTATTCAGGCAGATACGTGTATTAATTAATTTCATGTTCATATTTTTTAATGCTAGGATTTTGCCCGTTGAATCATTGAAAATATTGATGGATACACATGTAGTACACTCGAAGTGTACGAATCAAAAATCCATCAATTCATATTCAGGAGTGCTCTTTAAATGATATTTTTATTTCACTTTTATCATTTATCATCTTTTATTATTTCACTTTCAAATTTCATCCTTTTCTTTATTTTATTTTCCATGGATGAATCATCATCCTTAACCACTAACCATTTTTAATGGTCTATTTGTCATATAAGAATCTCAAATTTTAAATCCATAGCTATTTAATAATTTTAGCTATTAGAACTCAACTTTTTCATTTTGTGCAAATTGGTCCTTTATCAAATTAAACATGTAACCGATAAAATTTCTTTACAAAATTTTTTTATACGACATTACTATCATACTATAGACCATAAAATAATATAAAAATAATTTTTTTTTGAAATCAGATTTGTGGTCTTGAAACCACTGTTCCGATTTTATCGAAAACGGGTTGTTACAGGAACGATCTCAAAAACATAAAAATTAAAAGAAATAGATGAAAAATGGCTTGCCATGAAAAGGTATAGCCATAGCCGAACCTTGAAGCATTTCCATGGTGAATTCGGTGGTGAACAAAACCAAAATGAAGAAGAAAATCTTATGTTTCCTTATTTTAACATTATTATATTATTTTAATATTAAAAATAATGTATAAAACATATAAAATTCAAGGAAATTAAAACTTAAACTGTCCACTATCTTAAGAATGGGTAATTTCCCCATTAAGGCTATCCAATTATGATTCTTTAATCAATTAACACCTTTAAACTAATAGCGATTGACTTTTTCAACTTTTACAATTTAGTCCTTTTCACTTAATTAACTATCGGAACGTTAAAATTTTTCAACGAAACTTTAATACCACCTTAATGACATTCTATAAATATTTATAAAAATATTTACAGCTCAGTTTATAGAAACAAGGTCCCGGTACCTCATTTTCTAAAACCACTTGACCTTAGAGTCTTACCACTTGAACTTAATAAATCGCTTATATAACATAAATTATCAAATAAAAAACCTTTTTAAAACCATATTTGACTCGTAAATATTAAATAATAATATTTACGAACTTGCTCGTCGGATTTGGTGGGCCTGAAACCACTATTTCTAACAGCACTGAAAAATGGGATGTTACACGTTGTTATCCCCATAGTCCAAGAGTTCTATGCATCCTTTAGGGATCAAGAATATAAGAGACCATATGATGATGAAATTTGGGAAGATATAATAGTGAGAGGCAAGAAGGTGCACGTCACCCCCAGTGAAATTTACGAATTTTACAATGGTCCATATTAAGAAACTGATTTTCTTGAAAACACTGATTTAACAAATTTTAATGAAATAGATATGGATAACATTGTAAATTACTTGATCGAAGGGAGGGGTGAATGGAATCACCGATCGGATATCAGACTACCAACCAATTTTAATCAAGCAATCTTGCTTCTCGTAGCTAAGGTGTGAATGCAATTTCTATGCACTAGAATTACGCCTACTATGAATGTTTCTAACATAAACACTTTTCGAGCCATTTTGTTATATTTCATTGTACAGAAAAAAACATATATGCATCAGGAAATGGATTTATCATAGCACGAAAAGTTGCACCAACATCCAAAAGGTTGAGGTTTTCTTCCTTCACCTAGTGAGGACATTATGCAAAAAGGTTGGGGTTCCGGTGGAAGAAGATAAGCATTTCATAAGGCTGAGGAAGAGCTTAATATGTGACTCTATGTATACCCAGTATGTCGAGCTTAATCGAAAACAAATCAAGGATTGAAACTAGTGAAGAAAGTAGAAGATGGATGTCTCGGCACCTATGAAAAGGAAAGAAATATCAAAATCTCAAAAAAGAACTACAAGAAGTGAAATCTAAGACACATAGTGGATAATAAGGTGGATACATGAGATAGGCTCGGTTGGACAGGATTTTCCACGGTAAAACTGTATGAGAATACCAAACTTACAGCCACATAAATATGGCCCCATGCAATCCCACCATAGATACAAGGAACATTGGAGCGAAGAAGAAGAAGGAGGCAAGAGAGAAAAAGAGAAGGAGGATGATGATTATGAGGCAACATTTCAGTCGTAATGATTTAAGTAGAGAGGGCCCGTCATCCATAGCCCAACCCGATATGCACATTCGTTGGCCAGAGGCTCCTCTCAAGGCCATGTCTCGAGCCGAGGGAAAGCACCAATTGAGGAGGGAAATCACCCCATTTTTATGATTGAAAGACGTTTTTTTCTTTTTTTGGACTTGTAAAACAATTAATTAGGATGATTTTTATTTTTATTTTCCATTCTAGATTAGGATTAAATTAACAATTGTATATATATATTTTTAATTTTTTTATGCAGGAACCCCACATGAAGAAAGCACTACATTTACGAGCTTAACACAAGCAAGGAAGAAAGCAACCACCATAAGACAATGACAATGTCACAATCAATCGGGTAACTTCGTTCCTTATCTACTTAGGGGGTGCACATTAGAAACAATGTGCTATCTAAAGTGTGGGGATAACATATATAGGGAAATTCATTTTTATTTTCATGCCTTTTCTTTTATTTTTGGTGTCAAAAGTTTGCTTTAGCTTGTAGAAATACAAGTGATGGGTTAGGAGCATGTATATTGCTTGATTGTATTTATTGTAAATTTGGCATGATAGTGAATGATTTTAAATTTCCAGCTATTAAACTACTAAGTTCTATATATTACACTGTAAATCGGCATTAAATAATTGAATATACCAAATGACAGAGAAAATATAGGGAAACGATCATGTTAGTATGAATGATAAATGGTTAGAATTGTGATTACTTAACTGATCAATTTTGTGAATATTGAGATAACTAGGGATGACCTAAGTTATTGTTTGGTACAACCTAGATCCAAAAAGCTAACCTTATTCATCGATCCTTAATACTTATATTTGAGCTGGAAAACTCTTCTTGATGAACCTTTATGCAAAACCTAAGCCAAAATGCAAATTTGTACTTACCCTTTTTCTTTAGTCCCTAAAATGCATGAGTTTAGATGTCTGGCCAACGTATTGAGGGATAGGTAGAGACATAATGATGGTTTTGTAAAATTAGAGTGAAATAGAAAGGAGCAATGTGATATAGTGATTATGGGTTTAGCTGAAATATGCAAAACGAAAGAAAAATTCAGAAAAAGTCAAAATGAGTAGAAAAAAAATACTTGAATAATGAAAAAAATTTGTGAGTGAGATATATTGAAAAAGTCAAAAGTGACTCAAAAACAAAGTCACAAAATTAGAAAACTCAATCATTAGTGCACAAAAACTCATGAGCTGGTCGTAGTTACTTTATTATGTTGTGTCTTCCAACATGGAGAAATAAGAAATGTGAGAGAATGAGAAATAAGGCGGTGAGTGGGAAATGGTCATTAAGGGGGAGAATAGGGGACAATGTGATGTACCAAACTACTTTCATGCTTGAACCTATTTTAACACTCCTTGTTCTTGAACTCCATACCAATCTTAAGCCTCATAACATTACAAGTCGAAAAGTCCTATGTGACTTAGGTAAATCTATTCGTGAATGAACATTGTATTGAGTAATTGCGATAATAATTATTTGTATTCTGCTATGATAATCAAATTACCTGTATGATTTATCGATGGATTAATATCTTTGAAAATGTTGTTGTTGCTTATATACTTTGTAATATACTGAACTTAGATGTTTGAGGTTGAGAATGGTAAGTCATTTACCTATTATGCCAGAATTACGTGTATGTATGATTATTCCTAGTTATATGTTCCAAAACTTGTCTTTGTATTATGCTTGATCAAGAGTCAACTTTTATTTTTCATTTTTATGTTCTCATGTTTGAGGACAAACAATGACTTAAGTATGGAGAAGTTTGATCTACCGCAATTCGTTGTAGCAGATTAAACCATTTTTCGTATTAAGGAGCTTGTATAAAAGCTGTTTCATTACATTTTACTTAATTTTCACTTTTAGTTCATAATTAATAAAAATTGTGATTTGAGCTATTTATATGACCTTAGGGTCTTAAAGGAAGGCTAACGTATTCGGTGAGTGTGCAGGACAACACTCGGAGGCATGAGAACACGAGATTGTTTACAATGCTGCAACATGGAGCGTCAATGTCGCGACATAGTGAGCAGAGCACCCAAAAGAGAAATCTACCTTCAGTGTCACGACACAGCTAGAGGATGTTGCGACACCACCTCAACGTGGAGAATCAATGAGCCAAGGGCGTTTTGGTCCGCACAAAAACAATAACGTAAAAACGTCAACCAAATTAGGTCAATGGACGATGAACAACCCTAAATCTATAAATAGACATTTCTAAACACTTCATAGGGGACGATTATTCTAGTTTTAGGTTACGAATTTCATTTAGTTTTAGTTTTAAGTTTCTTTAGTTTCTTTTGTACTTAGGTTATTTCTATTTGTAATTTAGTTGTAGTTTTCTTCTTGTTCTTCGGAGAATTTGATTTGGATAATTTATCAACTCTTTGTGGATTGTGTTCACATCCTTATCAATATATATATCAAGATCTCTCTTTAAACTCTATTCTTGATTAATTCTTTATGTTCATCTTTTCAATCAAGTTTATATTGTTTATGAAATCCATGAGGAATTAATCCTTTTTTGGGAGATTAGTGAGTGGATGTGGGAGCAATTAGTTTCTATGTAGGGTTTCTTAGCGGATTAGCTGGTTAGGATAGGAAGAACTTAAAACCCTAGGCCTTACAACCCTAGGAAGTCATCTAGGTGGGAATGAACCCAAAATTGGTATTGCTTATCTGTGAACACCTTACCCCAATTTAGATTGGACTGTGAGGTTGACAGATAAGTAGTTCTTGTCGACTCATTAGTTTAGTGGAAGATCGAGAGATCTTGCTAGGTTAATGACTAGTTGAATGAATAGAACCCGAAATAGAAATTAGTTACGACCATCGAAGCGAGTTAGACTTCCATTCTTTGAATTGATTTAGTTTACAAATTAGTTCTCCATATTTATTTTAATGTAATTTATTTTTTTATATACAATATAATTTTGCTTCACTTGATGGTTTATCATAATATAATTTAGTTAAAGTACTAATTAGATCTATTAAGGTCGAAGTTAGAATTAATTTAGTTTCGCCTCCATTGGATACAATCCTCGGAGTACTTCCATACTTCATTGTATAAACTATATTACAACCTAACCCGTATACTTGCTGAAAATGCCTAACATCTATATGATGTCCGGAGGCGGTCAAGTTTTTGGCATTGTTGCCGGGGAGGCAACACTACTAAATTAGTTTTAATTTTTACATTTAATAAAAGAATTAGGATATTTTTAAATTATAGATACGGTTTTAGTTTTAGTTTTTTTTTCTCTTTACTGATTTTTTTGTGGTTTCAGTGTATGACTCAGGGTAGGGGCACACCTATAGAGCCAGCTACTGATTCAGAAAGAATAATTCGCAAAAATTGTCGACAATACAATAACAACAACAAATGCAAAATAATGCACCTGTTATGGGAAACACCATGAGACAATCCGCTCTTCGACAAACCTAACCTACAAGACTTACCACCACCGCCACAATTATCGTAAGACCCACAAATGGTTCGGGAAGAACATACTTTAAGAGATTATGCGCTACCAAATCTAGACATGGTGCACGGCAGCATTGCAAGGCCAACCATTACGGCAATAACTCCATACCATCACATATATCCCATACCAGTGTACAAATAACCCTATTGGTGTGCCAATTGTATCCTATCCTTGTATACGTTCACTCGAGCACATTTAGTACATATGACCATTTCTTTACAATTTAGTTCATATCTCACCTTTTGTACCAAATCTTAAACAATTAAAATTACATTTAAACAAAAAAAATCATAATTCAAATATATATACATTACAATTACATGTAAATACACCCTATGAACTTACCTAGAAAAACAACAACAACAAGATGTCGAGGACTAATCAGTAATTTTATCTTTTCCTCGATTATCCTTTGATTGGTTCAATTCCCGATCTATATGATAATTTATTTCAATTTATCAATTACAAATATCTTATATCATCCTATTTTAGGCATATGACATTTCAATTTCAATTTTTGAAAGCTCTCAAAGCTTTGCATTTTATTCAATTTAGTCATTAAAATTGAAATTGTCATATCTTTTAAATTTGAGCCTCAATTTTGAAATTGGTCTCAAGTACATCATTCTAGGTAACACCCTTAATCCGTATCCGTCGCCGGATTAGGGTCACGAGGCATTACTGACCTAAACACAACTCAGAACAATTATTCTTTTCAATTTATGAACAATTTATATTAACTCAAGCACGAATTTTTTTTATAATAATTTTCAATCAAATTCAAATAGCAATCATCCACTCACTCGTATAAGTCAAACTCGTATATATATAAGCACATAACCAATTAAAATCAAACATGCATTATTAATCATATTACATATACAAACCATGTTTCAAAATTCAACCATATCAATATTATGGATATAATCAAATTTTCGAATCAAATAGCTTGCATCAAAACCATGCTACATATGCTTTATAGATACATAATTCGAATCTTATGACCATCATATTTCATAGCATGCGAATGACTAAATCATAAACCAACATTTTTCATCTCATGAACCAAACAAGCATTAATACTTCCTATAGTACAAGTTCATTTCTTTAACTAAATATTAACATACCATTTTGCAGATCTATACCCATCCTCGTTTTTAATCCATACCAATCATATCACATGTCATAATATTCATTAACATAAAAGATATTAGCTAGCATTATCACATGACCAAATATACCTCTTTTCACATTACAAAAATCATGCGCATATTACCGTAACCGATTGAGCCATTTTTAAACATATCTACCAAATTAAAACATACCAAAATTCATTATTTTTGCATCATATCAAAATTAAACATACATAACAAATTTTCATTTCTATTCGGCTAGCAAAATTAACCTCAAAATTTATACTAATATTACCATTCACTATTAATCTAATTATACTGTTTCATAGCCTAATGCAAACAACAAAATTTCACTTTAAAATTTCACATGAGATTAACGACATTTACCTGAAACATATTCATTATTTGCCATTTACAAACCAAACCTAAATAACTAACCACTCAAGCATAAATTATATGCATACTTTGCCTTCACAAATCATACCTAATCAACCAATATACAAACCATCAATTATACCTAACTTAGTTTATAAGAACTTATGCATTATATACCATGAAACATACTTCCATAATAAGCTTAAAACATAACCAAATTATCACAAACATTAACATCATGATCAAGCCATTTTTGCATGGTTATTTATACACAAAATTTCAAAACCCAAACATATCAAAACTAGCCTATACATGCCATATGTCTTAATTACAAACTTCAAAAGTACCAGATAATAGTTGATAGTGTGACGATGATCCTTGACGATCCTCGAGTTCAAAGCTAGCTTTCAAAAATCTATAAATTGTCGAATATACACACAAAGTAAGCTTGAATAGCTTAGTAAGTCATAAGCAAATAAAACATCACGAATACATCCATAATTCAATTCGAAATAACCGAATCTAATTAGTTCCATACACATGTACAATCACATTTCTCATGTAATTCTTATGATCACATCATATATCAACTCTTACCTTTTTCATAATCATTTAACTTTGTATGTACCTGAACCATTTAGCTCATTTTTACATTCGATCTTAACTCGATATTGCCTGTTGAACCCTTTGGAATTAAATAGGATATTCAGATAACTTGAAAAGCTCATTCAATGCCAACGTCCCAGATGTGGTCTTACATGAAATCAAATATCGATGCCATTGTCCCCGACAGGGTCTTACACGAACTCCTATACGATGCCGATGTCCTAGACATGGTCTTACACGTAAATTGCAAATCGATGCCAACGTCCCAGATGTGGTCTTACACGTAATCACATATCGAAATCCTATATCATGACATAAGTATCCTAACTATTCCTAAGGTTCGTACAGGGCTTTTAGACGTCGTAATTCGATCGATTCAAACTCATAAGTAATACTCCCATGCTTAATTCAATTCGGCATATACACATACATTTGTAATAATTAAATTCGGCACTTATAAAATATATACATTCAAATTTAACGATATATAATTACTTATGTACTTACCTCGTACTGACACAAACGGACCGGAACGACTAATCAACAACTTTCGACTTCCCCCGATCCAAATCCAATTTCTTCTTTTCTTGATCTAAATCAATTCAAATTTAACTTATTTAATTACAAATTCCTTCAATTACATCCAAAAACACATAATTGGGCATTTTTCACTTTAGCCTCTAACATTTCACATTTTCACAATTTAGTCCCTATTTCCAAACAACACAAAATACTCAAAATTTCATTAAAATCTAGTTAGGCCGAATTCTCCCTATGTCCCTAGCAGCCCATTAATTTTATTTATTTCACATTTTGACCCTTAAATTTTCTAATTTCACAAATAAATCCCCAATTTGAATTTTTATCAAAAATCACTTAATTAAACATAATAATCAAACATCAAAGATTTATTTTCCATCATCAAACAACAAACACCACAAGCTATCATCAATGGCAAATTTCAAATTCATCAACAATACCAAAAATTAGAGCATGGGCTAGCTAAAACACAAAACAACGATCTCAAAAGCATAAAAATTATCAAAAACCGATCAACTAACTTACCTTAATCAAAGATTGAAATGGACGAACCCTAGCTTGCTTATTTCTTTCTTTTTTTCTTTCAAGATTCGTCAATATGGATGAATGAATCATCCACAAACATGTTTTATTTATTTTATTACATATTACTTTACTTTTTACTATTTTAACCTTAAGTATTTAATTATAAATTTTATAATGGTTGTCTAAATGTGTCCATGCATAATTCTAATGCCTAAATATCAACATAAGGACCCCACATTAGAAAATTCATAACAATAAAACACTTTAACAAATAACTAGCCACTTTTTTATTTTACGCGATTAAGTCCTTTTTCACAAATCGGCACACAAACGATAAAATTAATTCACAAAAATTTCACACATGTCAATTCACATACTATAAGCACGGAAAATAATATTAAAATATTTTTCTGACTCAGATTTGTGGTCCCAAAACCACTGTCCGACTAGGGTCTAAACCGAGCTGTTACATTCTACAATCGTCTTGTTATAGCCAACACCCAGCTTGGTAAGATATTATCTGCTTTGGGTGCACATATGCCTCACAGCTTTATTCTTGGGAGTGCCCACATAGCCCCAAAAGGCCTCTTACCACTTAAGTGTTGCTACCCCTTTATTAGCCCAAGTTTCTCCTATGCTTTGCCGATGTGGGATTTGCCTAGGGTGTTACATTAGTAAACTAGGAGAGACCCAAAATTCCCTCATAATACATATGAGGGGCGACAACCCTAGTATATTTAACTAAGGTGTGTTGCCCCCTTCTTTTAGTTAAACTAGAAGACTAGTGTTTTTTTTATTAAATGAATATTATTTGTATTTTATTAATTCAAACATAATTCTCTCATATCTCCCTATAAATAGATGGTACTAATAGAGCTATACATACAACAATTTTCAATATTGTTATTCTATCTGAAAATAGTGAGAAATTAATTTCTAGGTATAAATTCTATTTTTTGGGAATAATAATTCTACCGATTTTTATTGAGATAGACTTACTTTCCTACTAAAAGTGATAATTTTTTTCTGGTTCTGTGTTTGATTTGTGATTGTTCGAGCTCACACTCAAAGTGATTTGTGGTACAAGAATAGCGGAGAAGGTCGTTCAATTGAAAGCCAAGAACGTATATAATCTATCTTGCATAAAGCATAAGTACTTTTTGAAAAAAATTTATTGCTATAAATATCACAAATCAACTCGATTTTCAAAATTTTAATTTCCCATTATGACAGAAAATTGTTTTTAAACTATATTTTTCCAACACCTACATCATTCCCTATTAGTAGAATGTCATCGACATATAGAACTAGAAAGATCACATTTCCATCCATAATATGTTTATAAAAAAAAGGTTCGTCAACATTTTTGTCAAATGTTTTGATTGCTTGATCAATCATTTGATTCAATGAGCGGGATGCTTGCTTAAATCCATATATGGACGTAAGTAATTTACAAATTTTATACTTGTTTTATTTAGCTATAAATGTAGTGGATTTCACCTTGTAGATACTTCCTTCAAGATAGTCGTTCAAAAACACTATCTTGACATCCATTTTCCAAACCTTGTAATCAAGAGTTGCCTTAATGGATAATAAAATGCAGATTGACTTGAGAATAACTACTAGAGAGAAGGATTCTTCGTACTGGCTTTCTTCTAAGTGTAACCCTTTTCTACAAGTTTGTTCTTGTAAGTTTA
Organism: Gossypium hirsutum; assembly: GCF_007990345.1. NCBI lineage: Eukaryota > Viridiplantae > Streptophyta > Magnoliopsida > Malvales > Malvaceae > Gossypium > Gossypium hirsutum. Next base: position 32,050,501 of record NC_053440.1, read on the forward strand.
AACCTTTGCTTTTGTATTCATGTTCTTCTTGTAGACCCACTTACACCTTATGAGTTTTATCTCATTCGGTAAGTCTACGAATTCCCACACTAAGTTGGATTTTACGGAATCCATCTCAGGTTCCATAACTACTTTTCAGATCTTAGAATCAACACTCTGTATCGTTTCATCAAATGTGAGGGGGTCATCATCTTCTTATTTGGAAAATTGTAAAGTTAAAAATAGTTCAACTAGATTGGAAGAAATCAAGCCTACAATAGACCCTTCCACTACGATGAGGCTCCCTATGCTACTGACTATTTGTAGGTTTACTATTAGGAGTTGGATCTAAAATCGAAACTAAAGGGCTTTGTGTATTTCCCAAAAGCTCATCTAGTACTATTCTACTTTGGGGTTTAAATTCATTCATGTAGCTTTCCTTAAGGAAAGTAGCACGAGTCGACATTTTTATAGTTTGATCTTTTAGGTTATAGAACAAACCACCCTTCGTTCCTTTAGGATAGCCAACAAACATTCATAATTTTGTCTGTGGATCCAACTTTTTTGCATATTTATCCAACACATGGGTTGGGCAGCCCTAAATCCTAAAATGATTTATGCTTGGCCTCCTACAATGCCACATTTCGTATGGAATTTTAAGTCCAACCTTAGTTGGAACACCATTTAGAATATAGCAAGTCATTGGTAATGCATATCCCCAAAAGAATATAAAAAATTATGATTAATTTAACATTGAACAAACCATCTCTAAAAAGGTTCTTTTCCTTCTCTCTACTGTGCCATTCTATTGTGGAGTTCTCGATACAGTTAACTGGGATAATATCCTATACTCTCTAAGGTATGTTAAGAACTCATCCGATAAATATTCCCCACCTCGATTGGACTAAAGTGTCTTTATGGGTAAACTTAATTATTTCTCTACTTTCGCACAATACTCTTGAAATTTATCAAATTAATCCTTCGCTTTTGCAGTGCATTAGGTATATATACCCATAATGGAAATAGTCATGGTACTTTAGTAGAATGATTCTATAACTAAATAATTTTGGATTAATAGACAAATATTTGAAACTTAATTACAAATTATTTAAGACTTAATTATATAAGTTCAACCAATCCCTCCGTTAGCTCAACTTTTTAACGGATTACATTTAACATGAACACTTGTATGGAACCGTAAATAATTGAACAAGGAGAAATGGTTCACTAGATTTATTCATTAGAGTAATAGGCGTTTCTCATTTTAATGATTAGATTTATATGGGGTTAATTTAATCACATTAGATATCCATTTAATTAGATTAAATGATAAAACCGAAATGCAGCTAAATTAAGAAATCATGTTATCTAATTATTAGCAATGAAATAAAGTTAATTAAATAAAGTTACATCAGCACTTTAATACGATAAAGTTGTCATGACTTTAAAGGAATTAAAATAAAGCTTGTGCAAATTATTTAGCAGGGTAACTAATTTTGGTTTATTAACTAAAATTATACATATGTAGGCTTTAAAGTGACCAAAAAAAATGGTCAAAATAAGCCAACACATAAGGGAGAAGAGGCCTTGCCACCCAAGAAAGCAAGGTGGGCGTCATAGGGAGTCCTTGCAGAATATGCTTGTCGCCCATTACTATTATACTCAACCTAACACTTTTTATTTTATTAGTAAATTCTAAATAATTCGAACTCTAATCATCTTTCTATATAAATATCTTGTACTGGATAAAGATAAAAGATTAATGATTGATGAAAATCCTTGAATTGATAACTAAAATTCCTTAGTTGCCTATTCACTTATTCAACAAATAGAGAGAGAAAGAGTTTGTTCAAGAATTGGTTTTCTTTAGAGAGTTCTAATCCAATATTTGTGCTTGTGTTTGGAATTATGCCCATACATCGCGTGATCCATGAGTTAGAGAATAGTGGAGAAGATTCAACCAGTTGAAAGAAAAGATTGATGTTTCGTGAGAATCTAAAACCAATCTTGTAGGATTCTATAGGGTCAAATTTGACTAGACATTTCAATATTCTTTTTGGTGATTCTTATTCCTAAATTGTAGATCTTCTAGTTCTCTTCAAAGAAATCTTTTAATCATCTTATTTTGAGGTATTTTGCTTGCGATATGGTTGTTTTCATAAAGTAGTGTGGTTCCTTACAAGAACGAGTTTAATCGCTAGATCTCATAGGGGTAATTTTGACTTTATTTGATAAAACCTTATGACAATCTTTTTGGGTGATTATTGTGCCCAAATTTTAGATCTTAGAGCCCTCTTTTAAACGAGTTTTGAATTACTTGATTTTGAGGTCTGTAACTTGAGATATGATTGTTTCTGTAAATGAGTGCAAATTCCTTGCTTAATGATACTAATATGGTGTTAATTACTAAGAAAGATAGCCTACTTGTATGAAGGACTTATGCCCCATTGCCTTATGTAATGTACTATATAAAATTATTACGAAAGTACTAGCTAATCAGTTAAAGAATATACTTCCTAGTATCATCTCGCCCATGCTGTCATCTTTTGTTCCAAGTGGTCTAATTATTGATAATATTTTGGTTGCCTTTGGAATTATTCACTATATGAAGAATAAATGAAGGGGAAATGTAGGTGAACTGGCTTTAAAAACTGATATCTGTAGAGATTACAACCGTGTTGACCATAATTTCTTAAAGTTTATCATGTTAAAACTGGGTTTTGCAAGAAAGTGGGTTGATTGGATTATGCTTTGTGTAACCGTAGTGAATTATTCTCTCTTTTAATGGTAGTGAGGTGAGACCTGTTTGTTTAATTGAGGCCTAAGACAAGAAGACCCATTGTCTCTCTGTCTTTTTATTTTGTGCACTGAAGGCTTTAGAAGAGCTTTCAAACCTAGATATTTTCCACAAGGTATTTTTTTTATGCTAATGAAGGCAGTAACCCTTCCTTTATTTGGAGGAGTATCTATGCTACTAAGCAACTTATTACTAAAGGATTTCATTGGTGATTGGGCAATGGTTCAACTATGGAAGTCTTTAATGATTCTTGGATTAGTGATTATGCTAATGTTTTTTTTTTGTTGATTCAATACCATTGATTGGTATGAAGAATATTAAGGTGCAAGAGCTAATTCATGAAAATGGCATTTCACGGGACACAAGTTTAAGCTGTTATCTTGACGCAATATGATGCAAGTCGAAACTATAAGATTCCCATAACAATTCACAAGGGTCAAGATGTTTCATTTGACATTGTAATCAAAATGGTATTTATTGTATGAAGTCAAGAATAGGATGGCTCTTAACATGTATATCACTATTTCTTTATATATTCTTGAAGGCCATTAGCATCGATTATGGAACTGTCTATTACCACCAAAGGTTAAAATTTTTACTTGGAGATTTCTTCATAAATTTATCCCTACTAAGTGTTGGGATAAACCCAGTTAAGCAATGAACAGGTAAAATAACGAAAAAATTTAAAAGATCGAACACAAATATTTTATGAGGAAAAACCCTCCTAAAAAATTAAAAAATCACAGGTAAAGATAATTTTACTAAAATGACAAAAACGAAGAGTACTAAATATGAAAATAAAACAAAACCCCGAAACCCAAAATAAGAACCCTCAAAATGTAAATATAAAATTTTTTAAAAGCTTGTAAAAGTTAATACCTAAATGTGTAATGTGTTATTTTTTTTAGTGTGAAAAAATTACCTATTTATATAATTCAAATTATATTAAAATAATCTATATTAATCAAAATTTAAGTTGAAACTAAAAAAAAGAGTTTAACTAAAAAAAATATGAGGCATAACTGGCTGAAAAAGGAGTCAACATTTCTATTCATGATGTGGAGAAGATGAAACATCAGATCATGTTTTAATTTTCTGGTCTAAAGCCTAGAAAGGTTGGCAACAAGTTGGAGTTTATTTCACCTAATCATCTTCGCATAAGATTATAATGAGTTTGATGTCTTTGCATGATGATCAAAAAGTGGAGCACACTTTAATGATTATGTGGAGCCTTTGGTTCCATCGCGATTTACCCTACTGGAAGCTAAGAATTTGGGTTCAGCTCAAATTATACATGTTGTTGTTATGTTCTTCGAAAGATAAGTGATGCTGAACATGTTGCCCAACCTCGATCAGCAACTTTGTCTTTTATTGGTACAGGTTGGCTACAGTGCAACATAGATGTTGTTATGAAAACTCTACAAGTTTTGCAGTGGAAATTGGAGACAATGATTAAGCGTATGTTAAGGTATATTTGCTCATTATTGGAACCCGGATTGGCTGAATTTTTTGCTGTAAAGGGGCGTTTGAATTGGATTGCTTGGAAGTGCTGAATGTGCTATCAAGGTAAGGTAACGATGATTTAGAGTTTGGGATATAAGTTTAAAATTGTTATTTTTCTTGGGCACGAAAAGCTAATAAAATGATTCATTCTTTAGTTAGGATGGTTTTATCACAAGTAAATCTTATTGCCTCTTTAAATGATTTTTTGCCAAATCTTAATTTAGATGGTCATTTCTTTTGCTAATAAAAGAGGGATATAAGAGGAAATGTATGAGTAAGTTTATTTGCTTGAGTTTAGTTTGTCTTCTTCTTTATTTCGTCACGTTATGTTACTTTATTGAATTTAATAAAAAATATTCCCTAAAACTTATAAAAATAAAAGTTACACGTTTCAACTAGTATTTACCTAATTTTTAGTTGTTAAACTATTCAAATGATTGATTTCCTCACAAACAAAAGCCTTTTTCAAACCACAATTTATTTTTCTACAAAAAAAATCTCAAAACCATTTATGAATTATAGTTTAATGTGTAATTATATACATAAATTTTAATTTGGTGTACTTTTATATATGAAACTTTGATTTGATTCAATTCTGATAAATTATTAACACAATTATTGATATAACATCATTTTATATTTATATATTACATATATAAATAATATTTCAAGTTACATATTTAAGCCATAATTAAAGTTTAATATGTATAATTACACCAAATTAAAATTTTTATATACAACTACAAATTAAATTAAAATCCATCTAAAATTTAAAATTTATGCTTAAGAGTATGAACAAATTACTAGTAAATCAAATCAAATCAATTACCCAAACCAAAAATCTTCCCCGCCCCCCAACGCGTTTTCCCTTTGCCCCCCTCAACTATTCTTCGTAAGAACATTGGTAGACTCGGTTCCTGACTCAGTCATGACCCTCTTTATTTTCTTCCCCTTTCCAAGATGTTTCCTCGTTTTCCCCTTTCAAATCTGTACTTCCTTCCTATTTAAAAAAACAATAAACAATTATATGTTTATCTTACCTTCTCCTTCCCCATTTGACTTCTTCAACCCCCCTTTGTTGAAACTCGAGACTTCATTGACCAAAACCCCACCTTCCCCCTCAGCTGCCTCCTTCAACCTTCAAAATCTCTGTTTTTCACCCTTTTCTCAAAATCCCATTTTTCTGATCAAGATTTTCATGTTTATGACTTGATACACCCTTCTTTTGCACCCATATTCATATAATTTCTTTCTGATCCTGAAATCCCCAAGATGAACAATCTGTTCTCAGGCTCCTTCTCTCGCTTCCGGAGCGAAGAGGCGTCCCCTGATCACCATGTAATCGAGATGACTCAGTCCTCCTCCACCTCTGGCGGTGTTAACCTCGACAAGTTCTTCGAAGACGTCGAGTCCATCAAAGACGAGCTCAAAGAACTCGAGAGGCTAAACGACGACCTTTCAGCGTCTCACGAGCGAAGCAAGACGTTGCACAATGCGAAAGCCGTGAAAGAATTGAGAGCAAAGATGGATGCTGATGTAGCCATGGCCTTGAAAAAGGCCAAGCTCATTAAGGTTAGGTTGGAAGCGCTTGACCGCTCCAACGCCTCTAACCGGAGTTTACCTGGCTGTGGACCGGGTTCTTCTTCGGACAGGACGAGGACGTCGGTTGTGAACGGGCTGAGAAAGAAGTTGAAGGATTCTATGGAGAGTTTTAATGGGTTGAGGGAAAAGATCTCGTCAGAGTATAGAGAAACTGTTCAAAGAAGATATTTCACGGTTACAGGAGAAAACCCAGATGAGAAAACTCTTGATCTTTTGATTTCAACAGGTCAGCTTCATCTTCTTTTTTTCTATTTCAAGTTTTAGCTGCTCTACGCTAGGAAATTTTCCGGGAAACTGCGGGATTCATGGATGATTTGGTTTGATTATCAATGAAATATTTAAATGAAAATTCGGGCATAATCTAATCTTAGAATGATTTTCATATAGTGCAGTAATGTTTAATTAAAATTCGTAGTTGTTTTGGTTTAATTAGCAATTCAGATTGGTGTTTGTGTTCTGATTTGAAGGAGAGAGTGAGAGTTTTTTGCAAAAAGCCATTCAAGAACAAGGGAGGGGCAGAATTTTGGACACCATCAATGAGATTCAAGAAAGGCATGATGCTGCTAAGGATTTGGAGAAGAATCTCAAGGAATTGCATCAAGTTTTCTTGGACATGGCGGTGCTGGTTCAGGCTCAAGGAGAGCAATTGGATGATATCGAGAGCCATGTGAATAGGGCTAATTCATTTGTGAGAGGAGGAACTGAGAGGCTTCAAACAGCTAGGAATTACCAGAAAAACACCCGGAAATGGACTTGTTATGCTATCATACTGTTGCTGGTGATCGTCTTATTTGTGGTGTTGTTCACTGTTAGACCATGGGAAAACAATGGCGGTGGCGGCGGCGGTGGTAACAACAATCCCACATCAACCCCACCAGCTCCACCTACTGCTTGACCTTAGGTTGACATGTTAGCTATGCAGTATTGTTCATTGAGATTTCGAGATTTTGCATCTTATTATTTCTTTGGATTGGTTTATAGATTCTTCCGTGTAACTAGTTTTTTTGGTTGAATTCTTTTCTGTTTTCTTTGTTACTAGTACATATATTTTACTGTTTATTAAATGAAATAGTGTTCCATTATATTATATTATATTATATTATATTATATAGTTCGTGGGTGACCTGGTTCCTGAATATACATATTTGCCAGTTTCTTGCTTTCGGAATCAAATTCAACCATGGTGGGTGACTGAAGAGGAATTTAATTTTTAATTAAATAAATGGTAGCTGCCACTTAACACTTTGGTTTAAATGCCAAAAATCTTTTCTAAAATAATTTCAAATAAATTATAAAAATACATATTTGGAATGTGGTTCTCCATGTTGATTTAAATTTAAACAATCATGTCTCTATATTTATTCAAAATGAATAAAGAAGTATAAAAATTTAAAAAAAAAATGAAAAAATTCAAAAAATAAAACAAAACATTAAAAAAATGCAACACCACTTTAACTGATACGATAAGCTTTTGTCATATTTTAATATATTAAGAAATTGAAACTCTGAATGTTGGCTTAAGGAAATAAACAGCATTCGGCATATCAACTAATAAACAATACGATCAGCTTCTTTCAAATTTTAATTTATTATGTACTCCTAATGCACATATATTTGTTAAATACTCAAGATAAAATTCTAAAATTTTTAAAGATGATAGTTAAAATTTAAGGCTAGCAAGAGAGGGCATCCAAACCATATGGCCCTCGAGGAAGAGACGTATTGCCTGTCGCAGGAGATAATGGTTACAAATTTTCCAAGGGTAGGTTGAGTTTCCAAAGGGCTTTCCACTTCTTGTTATTATCACCATTCCTCCCAAAGGAATTCGTATACCTTTTTTATTGAGAAGTTTCTCTGTGTCATCTCTCCAAACAAATTTATCATTCTCCGCCAATGAAGGATTGGTCTAGCCAGAAGTTCACTAAGACCCCTGTCCTGTCATCAAGATGCGTACTCAGGATGCTGATGTCCCGGTCTTGACCGAAAATTCTCAAGACCAAGACCACACCTTACCGCTCCATATTGGACCCCCAAGGAATCCGAGGGGTTTGCTCAAAAGATATCCGTGACATTGCTCAGCTAGAACACTTGCAGGTATTTCTGGTTGCAATTTTAGGTATTTCGTGCGTTAGGCAAATCATGGTTCATGGGAATTGCCAAGAAATTTATCAAGACCCAAAGTTCATAATTGGCCAACTCAACCTTAGTGCAACAAGAAAGAATCAAAGTGACTATCTAACCAAATCAGAATGGATGTCTATGGGAATTTTTGCTTTTGGAATTGTCATAATATGCATAACTCAAACAATGTAGAACTACATATAGTCCAAAATTTAGAAGTCGAGTGAATCATCTCCCTTCGCTCTATGATTTACATGCAACACATTTTTAATCAGTTCTTGAATAAGGTGGAAAATGATATTTATGGAAACATAATCTGGAAGTGAAAGGTAATATATCTGCATAATTTTCTAGATCCTCCTTTCAAAATCACCTATTTGTTTTAGTATACCTATCAAACAGTGACGCCTGAAACCAATTCGCTGCTTTCAAGACTATTTTCGGCAGGCAAAGGAGTACGTGGAGCTCTATCTGCAGCCATATTTAATCGTAGAGGTCGACCTTCAACCTCCTACAAGCATGACCATATTGAAACACACATTAAAAAGGGAAACAAACTTCAATGCTGAGTTATTCAGTAACAGACTCTTACCACTCCATTCGTGGCAGTTAGCGCAGACTCAACGGTCTCTGCTGACTCAAAGGAAATGAATCCGAAACCACGAGACCTTCCTGTGTCCTTTTCATAGATGACTTTAGCACTCAACAAGCCTGGTTGGCTATCAAATGCGTCTCTGAGACCTTCTGAAGTGACACGCCAACCTAGGTTTCCCGCATAGATCTTGTAAGGGCTGTCGATAAAGCTTGTGTAACTTCTCCGAATCCTTGGTCCCATTACTTCCCTCTCACCTCCTCTTGGGACCTCCGGGAAGTTCACCTTCACTGTCCGACCTCCGACTTGCTGTTAGCAATTAGGAACAAACAGTTTACTAGTAAGTCAAAATGGAATATCCCACATAAATGGTGCTCCAAAAATCAAATAAATACCCTTCAATTGAAAACCTAATAATCATATAATCTAATTGAATCTGACATTAGAGGATGGAAGAGTAGAGGGTTTTTGTGTGGTTTTAGGAGTGTTGACCGTTAGAAGAAGATCAATCATGCAGGATCCAAATATTAGCTCTTTAGAGCAATATTTGCTCTGATATCATAACAGATAAACATAGTTAATCTAAGACTAAGTTGAGATAATGATTAAAACCGGAATTCAAACTGAAGTACTTCTAACAGTCAACACCAAATGTTTAATCAGGCAATGCAAACAAATTAGTGATAAAAAGAAGGAGAAGCTACTTTATGGTCTTTTCGTCTATACATTTATAATATTTCATTGGGAATTGAAGGTTCAAGCAATGGCTAATGTAGAAAGTCAAAATAAAACTCTATTATTGAACTTACAGATCCATCAAACAGTCTAATTGCTTCTTTGGCCTCATCAACGCTCCCCATTGTTACAAAGCCAAATCCCCTGCTCCTATCCGTAACTCGATCATAAACAATCTATTAAACAAAATTAAACAAGAAAAAACCATTAGCCAAAGAAAAAAAAAAGAACAAGGAAAATAAAGTAGGATAACCCAAAATCGAATGGTAAACAATAAGAAAAAAAAATCCACAAACCTCCACTTTAGCAACACTACCAGCCTCACTAAAAATCTCAGTTAACTCAGAAGAAGTCATTGAATAAGGCAAATTCCCAACATACAACTTTCCTTCTTCACCGCCAGACTCTGAAACCTTATCTTCTTCAGCTTCCTCTTGTTGTCGTTGTTCTTCAAGGTCTTGAGTTTCTGTTTCTGAGTATTCTTCTCCACTGCTTTGGTCATCTTCATTAACTTGAAAGCTGTCAAAAGCTGCTGAAAAGCAGGGCAGACGTGGGAGAGATAAGTTAAGAGACAAAGGAAGGGAATTGAGGCTTTGGGTTTTGAGGTTGGAAGGTTTTAACTGCTTAGAGCTAAGTCTTGAAGGAAGGAAGTGAATTGATGAAGAAAAAAGAGAGGAGGGTTTGGTGTTATTGTAGAGTGAAGAAGAGACAGCTGCAACACCGGCTGCCATGGAGAGTGTAGGAGCTGACATATTTCTCCAAAGAGAAGAAATGGATGACCAATGGAAACAATGAAAAGAAATGGGATATTCTGAAAGGAATTAAAATGGGAAATGGCTGGAAGATGGATAAGGTTCGGCAGTATTTTTTTCTGTCTTTCCATTGAAGTGTCCTTCGTTGGTGTTGGTCCAGAATCTGGATTATCGACTTTGGGTTGGATTCTAGTTGGGCCACATGAAACTAGTAAAACATGAACCCATTATGTTTCTTTAGGGATTTCCTTTGCAATTTTCCTTTGGTTTAATAAATAATTTAGTATTGTATTTGATAAAAATTAAACATTTTGGTACATAAAGGTAACCGTGCTTAGGGGTGAGCATTCGATCGAATCGAATCGAATCGAATCGAAAATTTTCAAGTTAATCGAGTTTTCGAATCTCATTTTATCATCCTAACTTTATTTGAAGTTTTCTCGAATTGAGTCGTGTGAGATGGAATTTGAATCAAATCGAATCGAATATATTAGTTCGAGTTAAATTTTAAAAAATAATTTTGGGTCCTTGTAACCATTGTCACCCATCGTAATAAAATTCGTCCACCTTAATCAAATTTTTTATTAACTTTCATCACTTCATAGTTTATTTATTAATTTTTTATATACTGGTTAGCTTCTTTGTTTGCTTAGTTGTTTCAATTATCTTCATATTTTTGTCACTATGTATTTTAGAATTAAAAAATATATTAAATGTAAAAATATGATTGTTTAATAAAAGTTATTTTAAAAATAAAATGTGAAATTGATACCAATATAAAATTTTAACACGAATATTTTATGGCATAATTAATAATTCAATTTTAATATAAATATTCAATATGACTAAACAATTCAATAATATAAATAATATAAAATGTGAAATTTAATTTAATAATATAAATAGTAGATATAAATAAAATTATTACTATTTATGTTTAGTGATTTTTTTTGGATAAATTGATTTTGTATTTGAGAGTAAAGGGTGAGAAGTAAAAGTTTAGGGGAAAAGTAAAAAGTTTTGGGGAATAAAAGTTTGAGGGAAAGTAAATAGGGGGGAGTAAAATTTTGGAGGGAAAATATTAAAAAAAAATTGGAGGGGGGAGGGTTTGGGATAGATGGGAGGTGGGATGAGAAGGGAATAAAAGTTTTAGGGAAAAAGTGGGAGGGAGTAAAAATTTTGGGGGAAAATAAAAGGTTTTGAGGGTTTTGGGGAGTAAAATTTTGAGAAAAAATAAATGGGAGAGTAAAATTTTGGTGGGAAATGGATTTTGGGTAGATTGGGGGGTTGGGAGGGGAGGGGAGTAAAAGTTTTGGAGGGAAAGTGGGAAGGAGTAAAAGTTTGGAGGGAAAAGTAAAAAGGTTTGGGAGTTTGGGGTAAAAATGTAAAATATTATAGTTTGATATTCGAATTATTCGAGTTATTCGAGTTATTCGAGTTATTCGAATTCGAAAACTCAACTCGATTCGAACTCGAAATTCGAAAAAAATTCGAGTTAACTTGAATAACTCGATTCGTTTAACTCGAAATTCGAATTTTTTTTTGATTTTTTCGAGTCGACTCGAGTTTTGCTTACCTCTAACAGTGCTAACTTTTTAGTATAAAATTTGGGTTTTAGAGTTAAGTTGATGAAAATTTATAGTTAACTAATAATATTAAGAATTAACTTTCATCAGATCAACCTTAAAACTCGAATTAAATCATATCAAGCATATTGTATTTGATAAATTAAACACAAGATTAAATAAATTCACAATTACCATTAAATTTATTTTATTAACAAAATCATGAAAAATTCAAACCTAACAGCATGTTTGGTTGGGTGTATTGGCATAGCCATTACACCCCTAATCGGTGGCCCCGCTTAATCCCCCTTTAATCTGCTATTACGGGTCTAATACATTACAGACCTAATCCTCAAAATCCACCGATTTCTATTCCGGAAGGAAAGCTCAGTTTTGCTACGTATTAAGTTCTCCCAATTTCTTCTACCCTGTTTTACCCTTCTAACTGCTTCTTCTGATTTCTTCTGATTCCATAACTTTTTCCTTCCTTTCGGCCACCACAACTGCTTCTTCTTCATCACTCATCAGTAGACTGCTTCTTCTTCTTCATCTGCTCGCCGACCGCCAGTCATCTGTGTCCATTTTCGAACAACGATGTCTTGACAGTTCGTATTCCGTTGACACCAGTACGAGAGGGGAAGATCTGTGTCGGTGCTTTTCCATTGCCTGACATCCTTATACAAGAAAGGTTTTTTATTTGCTAACATTTTACATTTCATTCTGTTCTCTGAAAAAAATTGAATTTTGACCACACGCCAAGCAGCCCGAGCCCTTCTAGTTTTAGTGATTACACTTCTCGGCTCCGGGCACTTAGCTCCTTATGGTTAGCCCGACCTAGAAACTGATATTATTTTATTTCATGAAAGCTCAACTTGACTGCATTAATGCTTTGCACAGAGTGTTCTCCCTATTTCACCTTTTGGTACCCATTGATGATTCTTGGATGGTGAAGCATAATGTGAAATGTAAATTTCGGTTGCTGTGGTTTACACTCACTAGCCTATGGAAATGGCAGTAATTTAGACAATTGCTGTATATTAAGTAGGATCTGAGCAAAATGTGTTTATGATTGTGTGTAGTAATCTCACATGTGAGGCAAATCTTCCAAAACTTTGACCATCTTGTAATCACCTTAAGTGCAATGCTAACTTAGATAGTTCAATGCTTCCAAGTATTTAACCATCCACATATCATATTAGCATCAATTTTTCTCTGAATTGGCCATCTCTCTATATTACAATGTCTAATGTAATCAATGATGGAAATGATCCACAGAAGTTATTTACAAGTAACAAGATATTATGAACCACGATGTTGAACTCCCAGGCAGTTGATTTTGCATCTTGCTTGTTCATGAATGTTTGGTCTCCACTGGCCTGTAAAATTTTCGCCTATCCTTCTTCCTGCAAGCATGAATGTTTGTTCATGAATTCTTAAATAAAAATAACAACTAGCTTGAGGTTAACTAATTGTTAATAATGGCTGATATTAATCAGATAGCTACTATCTATCATGCTGAAAACTTCTATAACATTAACGATGAAGAAATCTGAAAAAAGAAAAGGCTAGAAAAGTATATAGAATTATGCAGTTTGTTCAATTTGGTGTTTTATTGATGTTGTACCTTACATTTGTTCCAAAATCTTATTTCTTTTACAGATGTCTGAGTTACTTAATCAAAAGTCTTCTATACAAGGAAAAGTTCCTTCAGGGTATCTTAACAGTATATTCGATTTGAGTGGAAATTGGCTTCATGATGCTACAGACACCAAAACTCTCGCTTTCGATGGTTACTTTATTTCGTTGTATTATTTACACCTTACAACATTTCCACTTGTTCTAAACGACAGAGTTAAGAAGTCTGTTCCACCTCATTGGGATCCAGCAACCTTGTCTAGGTAACTTTTCCACATATTGTTTGCACATTTTTGGCATTAAGAATCATATGGATTATGCGGATGCTTTTTGAATGAATGAAGAAATAGTACTGGTGACCCTACTTTATAAACGCTTGCCTATGTTAAAGAAAATATATTATTGTTATGCTGAATTAAAGTGGTTCTCAACTGGTTAGGTCGATCATGTGGCCGTATGCTGTAAAAATATAGTGTAACTAATTATATGTGGGATGATGAAGGAGCTGCAATATGTGTTTTCAACTTTCTTATGCAATTTTAGCTAATTTCTGAACATTTTCTCTCAAAGAAGTAGAATTCTGTTTATTGATCATTAGATTGAACTTTCGGCATATAAACTGTTACATAATTGTGCTTCTATTGCCTAATTGGAAAATTTTGAGACAAGGATAAGTTACTCTAGTCCATTGTAAAGTTATAAAATTGCTATTGCTGTGGTTGTTGTCAATAGTTGTAGTATAATATGCAGTATATATCTAATAATTTGTGTTTTGGTAGGTTCATACAGACATATGGAACACACATAATAGTCGGCATGGCTATCGGTGGTCAAGATTTAATATGTGTCAGGCAAAACTCTTCCTCTACAATTCCTACATCCGAGCTTAGAGGGTATTTGGAGGACCTCGGAGATGTTATGTTTTCAGATGGGAAAAGCCCTTCATTAATACAGAGAAAGTCAAGAGATGGCAAACAAAAAGTATAAGCACCTCATTTATATTTAAGGGCCCTTTCTTCTTTTGTTCGGTAAACACTAATATTTTTACTAAATGTCGTATATTTATGTAGGTGCCCGACATCTTTAACCGTATTTTGCAATCAAGCACCATGCAGTTGGCCAGCATTGCAGAAACATCGAGCGTTCGGCACATTGAGGTACTAAGCCATTAAGGGCTTGGTGGTGATTGGCAAAACCCCTTTGCATGCAAACCCCTTGTCCTCTGTCTCTATGGTTTTCTGATTCCAGTTCTTTATTCTTAAAAATCACATCTAAATTTGTTTATAGTGATCGCGATTCTGTTCGTTCTAAATAACTTTCTCATTGACAAAGAAAGTATGTGTCCCATAAAGAACTGCAAAAAGTTCAAAAACAAAGAAAGTAGTGTTAAACCACTAATGAACATGTCTAGAAGTATGTATATGGTATATGCCCCATGTTTTGAAGTCTTTACTCTTTAGCATGTCTAAGAGAATGTGTATAGTATTTGCATGTTAAATTTTATATAAGCAAATTAAGTGATCAGTTTACTAATGCAGGGAAGAAGCAGATGAGTTGTGCCGAACGCTGGAGGAGAAAGAGGACAGTTCATGTACTGCCTCAGATCAGTTTTCTTGTATCACAATATAATGAACCTTGCTAAACAAGTTATGCGTGCAATTTAGTTGGAGAGGTTTTTTGTTAGGTCATGTAAGACTTTTGTTGGTTAAACTATTAGAAATTCAAGAGCAAATTGGGTCCTCTAATATAAAAATGAGCAATTTAGTCCTTATATAATTCGTTTTGAAGCAAACAAGTAACTTTTGAATAGTTTTAATATTTTTCTTATCTAAATGCTCGTGGAAAAAATTGAAAATAAACATGTCTAAAAGTTTAATCATAAAAAAATCCATCCTTTTACAAAAAATATAACAAAAAAAGAAGTTAAAATGAACGAAGAAAACAACATTGAAGACCAAAATTGTTTCAAGTCAAATCTAGAAACAAAAATGAAATTGAGAAAATAAAATTTACGTTCTAAATTTTAGAATTCGAAATTGTTGATGCACGAACAATAGAATCCTAATTTATCAATGGACAGAAAATCACTGATGAGATGAGTTGAAAGGTGCTTTACGGTCGGAAATGGAATACATAATTGAGAATATGAAGAAAACCCCTAATTCATTATGTTGATACAATCATAAGAATATTTAATACTAAGAATTTTATTAAATTATATATTTTTGTTAAATTATATTTAATAATAATTATTTTAAATTATATTTTATAGTATTATATATTATGATTTTAGTAAATTCATATAAGAATATTTAATACTAAGAATTTTATTAAATTATATATTTTTGTTAAATTATATTTAATAATAATTATTTTAAATTATATTTTATAATATTATATCTTATAATTTTAGTAAATTCATATATTTTATTAAATTATATATTTTTATTAAATTATATTTAATAATAATTATGTTAAAATATGATTAAATTATTTATTATTTATATTAATAATCTTATTAAAATTTAATAACAATAACAATAATCATTTACCTAAACAAATTTATGCTAAGGATATTCTAGTCATTTTAGTTTTTTCCATTATGCTATTACAACTCCATTCCATTCAACCAAACACAAGATTACTATTAGGGGTGAGCAAAACTCGATTCGACTCGAAAAAATCGAAAAAAAATTTAAATTTCGAGTTAAACGAATCGAGTTATTCGAATCAACTCGAATTTTTTTTTTCGAATTTCGAGTTCGAATCGAGTTGAGTTTTTGAATTCGAATAACTCGAATAATTCGAATAATTCGAATATCAAACTATAATATTTTACATTTTTATCCCAAACTCCCAAACCTTTTTACTTTTCCCTCAAAACTTTTACTCCTTCCCACTTTCCCCCCAAAACTTTTACTCCCCTCCCCTCCCAACCCCCCAATCTACCCAAAATCCATTTCCCACCAAAATTTTACTCTCCCATCTATTTTTTCTCAAAATTTTACTCCTAAAAACCGTCAAAACCTTTTATTTTCCCCCAAAATCTTTCCCTCAAACTTTTATTCCCCAAAACTTTTTATTTTTCCCCTAAACTTTTACTTCTCACCCTTTACTCTCAAATAAAAAATCAAAATTATCCAAAAAAAATCACTAAACATAAATAGTAATAATTTTATTTATATCTACTATTTATATTATTAAATTAATTTCACATTTTATATTATTTATATTATTGAATTGCTTAGTCATATTAAATATTTATATTAAAATTGAATTATTAATTATGCCATAAAATATTCGTGTTAAAATTTTATATTGGTATTAATTTCACATTTTATTTTTAAAATAACTTTTATTAAAAAATCATATTTTTATATTTAATATATTTTTTAATTCTAAAATACATAGTGACAAGAATCTGAAGATAATTGAAACAACTAAGCAAGCAAAGAAGCTAACCAATATATAAAAAATTAATAAATAAATTATGAAGTGATGAAAGTTAATAAAAAAATTGATTAATGTGAACAAATTTTATTACGATGGGTTACAATGGTTACAAAGACCCAAAATTATTTTTTTTAATTTAACTTGAACAAATATATTCGATTCGATTCGATTCGAATTTCATCTCACTTGACTCGATTCGAGAAAACTTCAAATAAAGTTAGGATGATAAAATGAGATTCGAAAACTCGATTAACTCAAAAATTTTCGATTCGATTCGATTCGATTCGACCGAATGCTCACCCCTAATTCCATTACGCCTCTATTCCAATACAGCGAACTAAACGTGCTTTCATCAAATTAACCCTAAAACCTGAATTGAACACTAAATAATTAACCTTGTTAGCTTTAGGTATCAAAATATATAACGTTTATCAAATATAAATATCAAATTGGACTAAAAAATAACACAAATACCACATTAAATGGTTTCATTTTCATTTTAACTACCGACAATAATCCCAAGATCATATGCGGAATTATATATGACGAAGCAAAATGGCATGGACAAATTTAGCACTTCTCAAAGTAATCCTACAAAGTAGATCAAGAATATAATATAAAACACATCTAATACCACAAAAGATTATTTCACATATACCTACATAATTCCGAGTTAGGAACTCCACAATTCTACACATTTAGTATTATAATAATTCCGAGTTAGGAACTCCACAATTCTACACATTTAGTATTATAATAATAATAATAATAATAATAATAATAATAATTAAACAAACTTTGAAGTTTCTTTCTTGTTGGATCAGTGGAAACACTCACATTATATATCTTACACTAGGTTTAATTGAGCATCTTCCACCACACCTTCGAGAGCAATGGCATTGAGAGTGGTAAAGAAGAGCTTTAAGTGAGATGAGCCAAGAATGATTTGCCTAGCAACCGAAACCCGATCCCTTTGGTTGCTGCAGGGAAAGTGGGAAACCGAATCCCCACCAATCCCCCTAGAATCAAATTTTCAGGTTGCAACAATACTTATCTGCTATTGCAACCCACTTGCTGAGATCTCCCCTGGAATACATGCTGCTGCTCACCTCTGACCCTGAAAATGTTGAGCCTCCTCCATTTGGTTCCTTGTACGAGTTGATGGTTCCACTGTTAGACTGTAGGACTTGAGAAATTTGTGAGCCTGTAAGCCGAGAAAGTTGCCCTTCATTAGCTTTCATCATCTCCATTCCATCTTTTCCGGTGTTTGAACTTTTTGTGTTCAAGAAACGGCCACCATTTCCCCTTGGACGACGCACTGCGTGCAGATGGCGCGAGTAGTGCAAATATGGCTGTAGGACAAAAGCATAATCTAAATATTTCATGCAGTTTTCAAGTCAAGAATCATCTAGTACTGTTTAAATATACCATATCCAACTTGTCTCCATAAAAGCTTGGGCCAAAAATTTCCCAACTAAAGAATTCAGAAACCAAAAGAAAGAAGATCATATACCTTCCGAGCTTTAGTCACTTTAGTCTCAAGTGCAGCCTTTGCACGGTATCGCCAACGATTCCATTGTACTGCTTGGCATTTACGTATATGGGTCCGTCCTCAGTAGCCAAGTTCAACGGCAGCATAACACGACCCTAATTTCATACATATGGGTTACATGAGCATAATATAGATAAAGAACATTTCGACCATAGTCATGAGGGTTAGCAAGAATCAAACAGATCCAGTTATAGATGATTTGGAGCTATCTCTCAACCGTAGAGCATCCATTGCCACATATTTGGCTTCATAATCATTTGATAGATCAGAAAGAAATAAGCAGATCCAGTACCATATATGACGATAAAACTCCAGCAGTATAATTAATTCAAGTGAAGTTGTTAGCTAGAGAAAGTGGAAGAGACAAACCGAAATTTGAGGTCCAAAAGTAGGGAAAACTCCATAGCCTTGATCCATTAAGTAAGGATATTTTGCACAAACCTACAGTTTTTGAGTCCAAAAAGGTTATTATTATTAACAAAGGTAAGAAGGTGAGATGAGCCGGTTTATGGAAGATTACCATGGGCTGACCAAGTCCATGTTCCGACTGAAGTGATTGCTGCCTAGGGATGACTGCCTTAAGCATTGGTTCATCCCCTGAATCTTTGCAATCACCTGAAAGAGAAAACCAACTAGCTTGTTAGTAATCTTCAGCAGTTTTTGCTCCTCTACCATTGCATGCACGCTTAAACTTTGGTTTCAGTTCAACATGACATGATTCATTAAGATTATTTAACAAATGAAATTAACAAATGAAATTATATGAAAAGCTTTCGCTTAAAGGAAATTCACGTGCTTAAAAGTAAAAGCATTGGATTCAACTTTTTACTGAAACTTGTATATATATTAAATAAGGTTTGTAAATTCACAGTCATACAATCAAATCTCATCTATAAATAATTATCCTTTCAAGGTATTATTTTGAACTTGATGATTTTTTTAGGGTGGTATCTATATTTGACAAAAATTATATATTTTGATATCTAAAGATAATTTTGTCAATTTTTTTAATATATAATTCGAATTTTAGGGTTGATTTAAAGAAAATTAATTGCTAATATTATTAAGCTTAAAATTGTTAGTAATGCAAATTTATTTTAGCAGTTACAAACCATTATTTCCAACAGTTACAAACTGGTTTTTTATAGTTACAAAAATGTTAAAGATTTTTCTGATCGTTATCTGAAATATTATCATTTTGTCCCTTCCAAAATCCTATAAATAGGAGACATTTTTCTTTCATTTGAAACTTTAGAATTTTTCTTAAATTGCATTAGAGCAAATTCTGTCTAGGAGTTAAGGTTTTAAGCGGGACTATCTGTGACTCCTCCAAAACTTTCCTGGGAATTGATCCTAGTGTGATTTTTCTGATTAATTTTATTTTTAGATTATTTCAAAAGTGTAATACCAATTGAGTTTTACCTTCCTTATTCGAGTGTACGAATATTGAATAACTTTGTTAACCTTTGGGGACGATGTCCACTATACGATTACACCAATCAGGGTGAATTTGTTTCTAAGGCAGTGGTTCTTCCATGACATAGTAAACCTTTATTCATTTAATCTTCATTTGTTTTCCAGTCAGTGCTAACAAGTTTGTTTTGTAATAGTATATTTTCCAACAATTAGAAATGAACTACTACTACTACTACTAAACATGTCTGCCCGAATCAACAAATATATTCCTAATCTCTCCAAGCTCGAACCTCTTGATGGAACTAATTACCACTATTGGTCCCAAAGGATGGTCATATTCTTCAAACAACTTAACGTTGACTACATCCTCTTCAAATCCACCTATCACTGAAAAACCCAGAGATTTTGTCACCGTTCTTAAAGACTCGGATGTCGATTGCCACAAAGTTTGAGTTTGAAAAAGACAACAAAATGGTCAGAGGTCACATGTTAAGCCACATGACTATCAACCTCTTTGACCTATTTTTCAAAAACAAGACAACTAAGTCCATTTGGGATACATTAGAAAAGAAATATGGAGTCGATGATGCTGGGGTCAAGAAATATGTCGTTGGAGAGTGGCTCAAATTTCAAATGACTGATGATAAGCCAATTATGGATCAAGTACACGTCTACGAGAAGTTAGTCTCCGACATCCTAGCTGAAGAGATAAAGATATGTGAATTATCCAAGCAGGCATCCTGAATGAAAAACTGTCAAAATCCTAGTCCGACTACCATAATCTTCTGAAGCATAAGAAGTGGGACATTCCTCTGGAAGAACTGATTAGCCATATGAAGATTGAGGAAGCCAGTCGTCTCAAGGATAAGGCTTTAATAACTTTAAGTCAATTTTATTTAAAAACTAACATGTGGAATTTGGTTCTAATTTTGGTCCCAAATTAAACATGTTTAAAAATGTTGGGAGTTCAAAGAAAATAGTAAAACATCAGAACAAAAAGGTTGTCAACTTCAAGAAACCAAGAAAGAATAAAAAAACATAACAATCTTATGAAATGTTACGTGTGTGTCGAAGCTGGACATAAAGCATATCAACGCTCTGACCGTCAGAATGAAAGCAAACCACAAGCAAATCTAGTTGAAAATCCAAATAAGGTGATAGATGTTGTAGTTTCTGAAGTAAACTTGGTCGAGAATAATGTCAAGTAGATTGTAGACACAGGCGCCTTCAAACATTTATGCGCTAACAGAGAAATGTTCATCGAGTTTGAAAGTGCAATTGAAGGTGTATAAGTCTACATGGGTAACTCTAGCAGTTCAGAAGTACTCGGTAAAGGAAAGATTTTTCTCAAACTTACTTCTAGAAAAACATTAGCATTAAATAATATCCTTTATGTACCTGCCCTACGTAGGAATTTAATTAGTGGTGGATTATTTAATAAGGCAGGAATTAAACTAGTCTTTGAATCCGATAAACTTATACTTTCCTGTAATAGAGATTATGTTGGGAAAGGTTATCTGAGTAGAGGGTTATTTTTTATTGAGACTATGTTTAATAATAATACAACCACCACTTCTGCTTATGTTGTTGAATCTTTTGACGTGTGGCATGCTAGATTAGGTCATGTGAATATTCATTCTCTTAAAAAAAAACTCATAAAAATGACTTTACTCCCTAATCTAGATTATATCAACTTTAATAAATGCAAAATTTGTGTTGAAACCAAGCATGCTAGACATTTCTTAAAAATTGTTAATGATAGGAAGATTGAATTATTAGAGTTAATTCATAATGATCTAGCAGACTTTAGAAACACAAAAAGTAAAAATGGAAAATGCTACTATATCATATTTGTAAATGATTACTCTAGATGCACAAAGGTTTATCTCCTAAGATCAAAACATAAAATTGATAAAAATTTTCTTCTTTATAAATCAGAAGTAGAAAACCAACTTGAAAGGAGAATAAAACGTCTTAGATCTAATAGAGGTAGTGAATATGACATTAATTTTCTTAAAGAGATTTGCGAGAAAGACGATATTATAAATGAATTTTCTACTCCTTATTTCCCACAACAAAATGGCATAGCTAAAAGGAAAAACAAAAGTCTAAAATAAATGGCGAATGCTTTACTTTTAAGTTCTGGTTTACCTAACAGTATGTGGAGGGAGACTGTACTTTCTGTAAAACATATTCTTAAAAGAGTGGCTCATAAAAAGTTAGATTGTACCCCATATGTATTGTGGAAAGGTTATGCCCCTAATCAATAATACTTGAGAGTGTGGAGGTGTTTAGCAAAAGTAGGTTTGCCTAATTTTAAAAAGAATACTATCGTGTCTAAAACTGTTGATGTTGTATTTGTTGTATATGCTCTAAATAATGTTGCATATAGATTCATGCCTTTGCATGATCATTCCATATGTAAATCTAGAGATGTTGTTTTCTTTGAGAATGTTTTTCCTTTAAAGAAATCTAGTATAAATATTGATATACAATTAGATGAACATGTTTCTTCTTCGAGTACACATAATAAAAATACTCTTAATGATAATATGGAACCTAGGAGAAGTAAAAGATAAAGGACTGTTGTCACACTCAATTATCTTTATTGTCTTAAAATTTAAGAAAAGTTAGGATTAAATTGAATAAATTAGCAAATTTTCGGGCTCCATCGAGAAAATAAAAAATTTTAGTGGCTGAATTATGATTAGTTGATCTCAATTTTGGTTTAGTTAGTTTAGAACCGACTATCTCCCTAATGGGAGACAAAATAATTATCAGTGATTGGCTAAGATAAACTAGGAGATCATGCAAGCCTTGGTTATATATATACGTATGAAAAGGAAAAATTTCTCTCGAATTTAACTGGTAATCTCCTTCTCGTCTCCAATGTCTTCTTTGGTTGCTTTGAAAAAGAAAAGGATGTTCAAGAAAGCTCTGCATGAGGTGGTGAATAAGGGGTTCAAAGTTTAGGAAGCTAAGAATTTGATAAGCTGGTGAGCCCTAAGCCTCTCTATACTCCTGGATTAAAGGAAAGAAAAGTAAGAATTTTGAAAAAGTTTCTGTATAATTATGGATTCTGGGTTTTTAGGGTTTGTATACCTTCGATTTAATTGATAAATGGTTGTCATGCTTAGTTATCTGGATGAACTCTGTCGTTTAGACAAGCTAAGCTGATGAGGATAATGGAATTCAAGTGAGTTTTTGTACACTACCCTTGGTGGTTGATAAAAATGTGTTGTGACTGTTTTGAGTTATTTGAATCTGTGATTATGTGTGGAAATGGTGAAGTGAATATGTTGTGGAAGCTTAACTTGTATAAGTAAAATTGTTGAATGAAATATGGTGTTTAAATAAATGGCATACTATGTATTTTATAATAAGTACCTTGCTCGTGTGTGTAATGCATGATTATATTATACACAAAGTACAAAGGTAATTTATCTGGATGGGTAGATGAAGTTAGGAATAATTAGCAGAATGGAGGAATGAGTCGATTGTTAAGAGAATAAAAGGGAGTAAGGAAGTGTCGTGGGATTCTATCGACTGACTCGCTAGAGTGAAACCGTGACAATAGTCTATTGACTGTATGGAGTGACACCGTGACAGGGGTTTATAGGTCCTATGGGGCGTCATCTCGAGAGAGGTTTAATATGCAAGACTATAGCTAGACTATGGCAATATAAAGAGTTCGCCTGGATAGTAAATATGAGTTTATAATGTGTAAAACCATAGCTAGGCTATGGAAACATATAGAGTCTGCCAGAACAGTAAACATGAGTTTGTAATGTGTGAGACCATAGCTAGGCTATGGCAACATATAGAGCCCGTCAGGACAGTAGTATGATTGTTGAATGAAATATGGTGTTTGAATAAATGGCATACTATGTATTTTATAATAAGTAACTTGCTCGTGTGTGTAATGCATGATTATATTATACACAAAGTACAAAGGTAATTTATTTGGATGGGTAGATGAAGTTAGGAATAATTAGCAGAATGGAGGAATGAGTCGATTGTTAAGGGAATATAAGGGAGTAAGGAAGTGTCGTGGAATGCTATCGACTAACTCGCTAGAGTGAAACTGTGGCAATAGTCTATTGACTCTATGGAGTGACACCGTGACAGGGGTTTATAGGTCTTATGGGGTGACATCTCGAGAGAGGTTTAATATGTAAGACCATAGCTAGACTATGGAAATATAAAGAGTTCGCCTGGATAGTAAACATGGGTTTATAATGTGTAAAACCATAGCTAGGCTATGGAAACATATAGAGTCCGCCAGAATAGTAAACATGGGTTTATAATGTGTGAGACTATAGCTAGGCTATGGCAACATATAGAGCCCGTCAGGACAGTAAACATGGGTTTATAATGTGTAAGACCATAACTAGCTATGGAAATATATAGAGTTCTCTAGGACATTAAACATGGGTTCATACCGTGTAAGACCATGGCCAGACTACGGCTAGATAAAGTCTACCAAAATGTTAAACTAGGAAGTTGGCCAGATAAAAAAAGTAGATCATTGTTTGACTCACATGGAGAGTAGCATGATCGGAGGAACATGACGCGTCCGAAAATGCGGGTAAGCAGGATAGTTAAGAAATTTGCCAAAACTACAAGGATAAGAAAAACTGGTAGAAATTTCTGAGAATGCAGTTAAGCCTATTGATAAGGGAATCTGTCAAATTGTTACGGGAAAAGAAATTGGCATATGTGGTTCTTAACAATGTAGAGGAAATAGGAAGTAAAACTTAATTAAGGTATGAAGTAACCATTGGTACGGGTTCGACGGTGTTTAGTGACTAAACCAGTATTTGGGGTGATATTGAGGTGATCAGGCGAAGGTTAAGCCTAAGCCTAAGGATCGGCACGTAAAAGGTAGTAAGAGACGGGTAAGTCCGCCAAAGTTTACTTGGAGGTAATGATCGCCCAAATGGTCCGATCGACAGGGTCCATCAAAGATCTACAGAAAGAAAGAATGTATGACCAAAACTATGTAA
Source organism: Gossypium hirsutum (assembly GCF_007990345.1). NCBI lineage: Eukaryota > Viridiplantae > Streptophyta > Magnoliopsida > Malvales > Malvaceae > Gossypium > Gossypium hirsutum. Next base: position 32,075,209 of record NC_053440.1, read on the forward strand.
CGCAGGTTAATCCACAGAACTAAAAAAGAAGTCTGCCAATAGCTACCTTAGGCAGGTAGTCCACTAGCAGGTAGCGAAGGGGATGGTTCATTAGGTACTATCTGTTAATTCCAGTTATTTAGAAGACTGAAAGAAGTTAAACTAATAGCTTAGGGCTAAATTGTAAAGTACAAATCCGTTAAGATGATGAGGCATCATTTCAGTTAGCTTATCAACATGCTTAAAACTGTGAGTTTGGACTGGAGGAAGTGTTAAGGTGGAAAATCCTAAGTTTGATTTAGTATTGGATGAACGGATCAAGGTAAGGATCCAAATTTAATGAGAACATAAGTGGAAGACAGTCAGTGGTAGGCGATGAACTTTATATCCAAGTATGTGAATAATTGTGAGAGTTACATCGGTTAAGGTATAAAGAAATCTGGGATAAGGCAGGATCAGGCCAAGACCATAGAGAACCATTATTGTAAAGGTCGCACTTGCATATAAGATAGAGAAATAATCCACCAGCAGTGAGCTGCGAAAAAGAACAAGGCATCAACCACGCTTGTAAGATCTGAGGAATGTCAAAGATAGATAGTAAGTTTGAAATCTTTGTTTTAAATCTTATTTCTTGAAGATTATGGAATATTTTTGTTGCATTCTTTTACAAAATCTCACTAAGTTCAATGGAACTTACGAATTTACTGTTTGCTTGCAAGATAAATTTTTCGACTCGGTAATCGAGTGAAGGGATCAAGCCAGACATCGTCAAATTGTGGGATGGGCATAGAAGTCGTTTATATATATATAGGGGAACCTTTGGAAGCCACGCCTTAGGGATTAAATTAGTGTATCTGTGTTTAAGTCTCAAATCAAAATTTGTGAATAACTAATATGCTTACTAAGGTAGAAAGTTTGTAAGTTCTTAGAGCTTGTATGATAAGGGATTTTATCGAAATTTAAATTCTGAAATCTGATGTAAATCCTGAAATTATTAAGATTGAATAGTGGCAATGTAAGTAAATCGGGTTAGAGGATTTGTTAAGCCATTCGAGTTACTTGTGACACTTGGTAACCATGACCCAGTGGTTGGGTCGGATATAGGTTGTTACAAATTTAATGGTATCACTAGTTTTGGACCTAATTTCCTTACTTCCTTTGTAACTAAAATTAGTGATTTAGACTTAATAAGAGATTCTACTGCTCATGTATTTTTTATAGATGAAAATCCAAAAACATATGATGAAACCATAAAATCAATAGATGCGAGTTTTTGGAGAGATGCTATTAATAATGAGCTAGAATCTATTATGTCTAATCATACTTGGAAACTAGTAGACTTGTCTAAAGGTTTTTGACCTATTAGTAACAAATGGGCCTTTAGAAAGAAACTTAGACCAGATGGATTCACTCAGAAATTTGGAATAGATTATTTTGAAGCATACTCTCTTATGACTAAGATATCAACTATTCATGTTTTCTTTGCCTTAGCTCCCATTCACAATTTGTTGGTACACCAGATGGATGTTAAGAAAACTTTCTTGAATGGGGATTTGGATCAGGAGATCTACATGGACCAACTTCTAAGGTTTGTGGCACCTGGTATGGAAGATAAGTTTGCAGACTCAAAAAATCTTTGTATGGTCTCAAACAAGCTCTAAAATAATGGTACGAGAAATTTCATAAGACTATTCTCAGTTTTGGTTTTATTGTTAATGGTGCAAGCACATGTGTGTATTCTAAGATGTTTGGTTCTGATGGTGTCATCATAAGTTTGAATGTGGATGACATGTTAATTTTCAATTCCAAAATAGAAGTCATTAATAAAACCAAAAATTTCTTATTTACTAAATTTGGCATGACTGATTTGGGAGAGGTAGATGTAATCTTAGATGTTAAGATTACTAAATCAGAAAAAGGGATTTACTTTAAACAAATCTCATTATATAGAGAAAGTGTTAAAAAAGTTTAATAGCTTTGATGTAATCCCTGTGAGAACTCAATATGATTCTAACATACAACTGTTAAAAAATAAAGAAAATAGTGTTTCTCAATTAGAGTATGCTAAAATATTGGAAGTCTTATATTCTTGATGAAATACGCTTGGCCTGATATTGCTTATGCAGTTAGTATACTAACTAGATACACCCATAACCCTTGCAATGAGCATTGGAATGCTCTAAAGTGATTGCTTAGGAGTTGGTTTTATCGGATACCTTGTAGTCCTAGAGGATTATTGTGATGCAAATTGGGTAACTGATGATGATGAAGTGAGCCCTACAAGTGGGTATGTTTTTACTTTGAGAGGAGCAACTATTTCTTAAAAGTCTACTAAATAGACTTGTATTGCTCGCTCCATAATGGAGTCAGAGTTTATATTTCTTGACTTAGCTGAGCAAGAGGCTAAGTGACTTAGAAATTTACTTACAAAGATTCTCTTATGGGAAAAATCGGCACCTTCTATATCTCTATTATATGACTCACAATTTGCAATTTGTGTTGCTAAAAGTTAAGTTTACAATGGTAAGAACATGCATATTCGTATAAGATATGAATTTGTGAGACATTTAATAAAGAATGGAGTACTTTCTATGGAATACGTGAGGTCAAAAAGTAACCTAGCTGATCTACTAACCAAAGGATTAAGTAGGAAAATGGTTTTTGATTCGTCAAGGGAGATAGGTCTTAAACCCAGTGGTTGAGGAATTCATGGTGGATACCCAACTTGGTTCTCTAAGTTCAATGAGGTCAAACAAAACCATGGAAACACTCATAGTGTACATTTTATCTATCCTATGGCGAACGATGCACATGCATAAGGTTAAGTTCTTACTATTAATGAATTCATAGCTCAGGGTTTGCGTGGTCCTATTAAGACAGAATTGATGAACTTACCGACATGTGAGTTGAGTTTATTACTCTTAAGGAGTTCATATCCCAGAGTTTAGGTGGTTCTAGTGAGAAGGACTTGATGAATTCACCGAATTTAAATTTGAGAGGATGAGCTTATAAATGCTGTTAATGATTTCATAGTCCTGATCCGGATGGTCTATATTGAGATAGAATTCTTAAAATCACCTACGTAAGTGTAAAGAACTAGCCATCTTCTAAGAAAGACATTAGGCAGTCTTTCTAAAGCACTTACAGCATCCCGAGGTGTATTGGCTAAAACTTGTTAATCTATCACGGAACATAAATTGGATTTGAGAGTAGTCGTGTGTCATGAGTTAACCCCTATCTTAACAAGTTCAAAATTCGTTCACTTGTTAAGAGAAAAATCACTCATTTCATTCAAATCCACAAGATACTAGTGCTTAAGCGACTAATTTTGATGTTGCTCTTCTCATATATTTTCTTGTGTTTACAAAATTTTCAATTACTTTGCATTAGTAGGGGAATGTTAGTAATGTAAATTTATTTCAGCAGTTACAAACCATTATTTCCAACAGTTACAAACAGTTTTTTTTTACAGTTACAAAAATATTAAATATTTTTCTGACCATTACATGGAAATAGTTCAATTTTACCTCTACTAAATTACATTTTTTCCCCTTCTAAAATCTTATAAATAGAAGGTATTTTTCCTTCATTTGATACACAACAGAAAAAAATAAAGCTTCTTCTACTCTTTCTTGACTCTCTCTCATTCTTTCTAAAACTTTAGAATTTTTCTTAAATTGCATTAGAAGAAATTCTGTCTAGGAGTTTGGGTTTTAAGCAGGACCGTCTATGACCCCTCCAAACTTTCTTGAGACTCGATCCTAGTGTGATTTTTCCAATTAATTCTATTTTTAGATTATTTCAAAAGAGCAATACCAATTGAGTTCTACATTCCTTATTCGGGTGTACGAATATCGAAGAACTGTGTTAACCTTGGTAGACGACATCCACTATACAATTACACCAATCATGGCGAATTTGTTTCTAAGGCAATAGTTCTTCCACAACACATTAATAATTTATTCATTTAATCTTCATTTATTTTCCAGTTAGTGCAAACGAGTTTGTTTTACAGTAGTATATGTTCCAACAAAATTTCTAATTTTGTTAATAAAAATAAATTTAGTATTAATTGTGAATTTGTTAAATGTTTTCGGATTATTTGCATTATGTGGTTAAAGTACTTGAGAGGTCCTTGTATTATAGGGACTGAGAGAATAAAAAAGTCCAAAATGTAATAGAATTAACATTTATGGTATAAAAATGTCTTAAAATTTTTTCAATTACAGTTCAATTCCAAACAAAAGATTTCACTTACGAAACTATAAAAACTTTAAAAATATTAACTCTATTAAACAATAAGTGATAAATTTTTAAACTAAAATTTTTATCACTACTCTAATTTGGCCTTATTTGACTGTTTTTAGTAATACAGTGACTAAATTAATCTATTTAATAATAGAAAGACTGATTTGATCAAATCTCTATAATAAAATGACTTCTAAAGTACGTAAACTCCTTTTGTTCTTGTTTGGGTTATTGGTTTGTGATAGTACGTGTTGAAGGAGTTCTTGTACTGAATGTTGAGTTTGGGAAGTGAATGAGTTTGATCTGGTAGTATGTGTACATATATTCTTTTAATGAGATTTGACCTTTAAAAAAATGTGTTTAACTTGTTAAGTAGAGCCTTTAATTGTTAATATTATTAGTTAATTATAACATTTTATTAAATTTATTTAAATTCAAATTAAGTAATAAA